>NC_092820.1:159532452-159857452 GCF_023375885.2 Dermacentor andersoni
GTCTCGCCAATCTGGGCGAGCCGTCACGTGACAGCACCCTTCTCCGCACTCGCTCCCCCCTTCCCGCCATGCATATTCATATTTTGCCAGAGACGCAAACAAACAAACACAACAGCAAACGCTATAGCTGTTTCCGAGAGAGACCAAGGGCGAGTAACAATCTCGGCTCCCCTTCGCAGGCATACGTAAAAAGAGCAACACACTATACGTGCCTCGTGGAGGTATGGCCTGTGTTGTGTGCGGCGAGCCACCCCCCCCCCCCTCCCCCCAATCCCCGTCTTCGCGTTTTTGTCCGCGCGAGATTTTTGCCTTGCTTGGCTTGCGTTCGCTTTTTCTCTTATTTTTTCTCGCTTTGCATTAGGCGAGAGTTGTCCGCCATTGTACACCTTTCCAAACTGAGAGAGGCATTTGCGAACGCTAAGGCTGTTTATGATACCTCGGCGGGAGTTATGAGACGTATAATGTTGAAAGCAGATGCTATCCCGTCATGCAACCACGTGACGGGAACGTGAAGGTCGCCGTATATTTGTTATTTCACATAGAAGAGATGCAAGATCCGCGACTTTTTGGAACGCAGCAACGTCACTACGCGCATGGCGTGCATACATGTGCTGAAAAGAATTTTACGTCGTGGACGCGAATAAAGTCTGCGTCTCGTGCATTAGAGAAAGGAATCTTGCCTAGATAATTTCACAGCTCGCGAAGCACCACCGGAATTTCTACAACTACAGCTGTAACACTGTCCGTCCGTCGTACAAGCTCGTCGTACAAGATAGCGGCGTCAGATAACCTCCTTGGTTAATCGTAACGCACATCTCGGAGGCCAGCTGGCGGATGAGTCACGTAGCGCCCGCTAGATGTCCCATGGTGCTGCGTGCTCAGGTTTTGCTGTTGGCGATTTCGGTACAGGTGAAACGACATGTCTTTACAGAGCAGGAAAACAAGAAATAAAAATAAAAATAAAACAAGAAACCAACGTGGTTTTAGAAGCAGCAAAACCTCCAGAGACATCGTGAAATGGTTAATGAAGGGGGAGGGGATGTAACGAGAGAGACAATAACATTTTAAACATGGAGACCTCGGAAAAGGAGAAGGGGAAGGAGAGGCGTTCTGCGTAGGGAGAAAGAAACCGAAACGCTACCTAAAATAATTCTCAAAATTTCGAAACTCAAACCCTTTCCCGACAGCCCATCTGGTAGCACTAACATATGTACAGGTTGGCTGGTTTTTATCAGCAAGGTGCTTCACCTAGTCCGCGCAGGACTGCACCGTCGTCTGCATGCGACCAGAATACTTAATGCGCTAAGCAGAGATTACAACTTGCAAAAAGCTAGCCGGGTGGCTAGTTCCTTATATTCAGAAATATATTACTTATATTCGTTTCTTTTCTCTTTTTGAAAGCGTCACCCACGCCTATTCAAAGCTGGGAATTAGCTCGTTCCAGGCGAGTACAGCAGGGTGTAGCAAGAGAAGTAAATGCGAGAATAAGAAAGAGATACAGGGATGCAGGATGTGTATACATCTCCGTTTAAAATCCACCGCTGCCTCGCCGGCCGGCGCACGGCAATCAGTCTTAATTTTCGCGCCAGTGAAATATAACGCCCTCTTCAACGCGAGGCGCATCGAGGTCTGAACCGAGAACAAGCCCTCGCGCGCGAACATAAACAGACGAACAAAGGGATACTGAAACAGAAGTCAAATAAAGAAAAAGTGCAGACGAAAAAACAAAGAGCAGACGAAAACTAGAAACAGACGCGATGATGTCGAGGCGGTGTGATGAGACGGCCCTTATACCCCGGATTTTAAATTTGCAGACGCGATAAAAGCAAAAAAGAAAGAGGAAAAAAAGCAGATAAAATAAAAGTCATTCGCAGCTCAGGAGTGTCAGGGACATAGATCAGCATTTCTCATATTGTTTTCAGGGGATTTTTTTTTTTTTATGCTTGTTGTACAGACTCATTCGACGAGGCTTACGGTTGTTTGCGGGGCGTCAGAGGAGCAGGAGCATTAGATTTGAAAACCGACCGCTTGTCTGAGTGCGTTGAAGAGGTGGGGGAGGGGGGGGATGGGCTAGACAACACTTGTAAACAAATTGGATTAGGAATAAGACGGACGACGCTGGTACACGTGGCACGTTGCACACGAGCGTAAAGCCAGAGGTGCATGTACTAGGAGTAATGAACAAAGCGACCCGAGAAAGGAAAGATTAAAAGCGGAAAAAAAAAAGAAGGAATTTCATTTGTAAAACTGAAGAATACAAAGACAGAACAGCCATATGGCAATGGCAATAAAAGCAGGCCGTTGTTTTCTCTCTTACTCTCTCTCTCTCTTTTATTTGCAATGCGGAGGCGTGCGGACAGTTCGTCAAGCTTAACGCGCTCTCGTCTGGAACGCCGCGCCTTTCCAGCTCCGCCTGGCGCGGGTGTCCTTTTATTTTGCTGCACTCGGTCATAAGAACTGTGCGTGAAAGCGTGCGAATCATTAAAATCTGCACGGGCTAGAAGAGATATATGTCTCTGCTGCTTGTTGCCGCGTTGACTCCGGCTCCCTACGTAAGCCTGGAAGAGCGCGCAATATGGCGCATGCAGATGTTAAGTTTGCAAACTCGTGTTGAACCTCGCGTTGTTTCCCATATCGAGTGCGTAAAATTATCATTCGCGGTTTGAGCGATCTTTTTTTTTTTTTAATCCGAGTTCTTGCTGATTGTACTAGCGATAGTACGTTATACTCGGTGTTTGTACCGCGATTCGTGAAGTATCGTGTCTGAAGCCTGTTGTATGTCATATGTGCCTCCGAGATTTGTAACCACGCAAAATTTTAGTTGAGATGGCCGTTTTACTTTGTGTTTGCACTGGTTCCCGCCATCGATGTACACCCTGTTTAAAGGTTCAGATTTGTAGATGTTAACAGAACATAAACGGCGTAGCCGCGTGTGCGACCCTTGAGGGCGCTCAAGAAACGTCGAAGCGACGCCAGTTCAGTAAGGATGACACCTTTTCGTTGTAAGCCTATTGGTTTACATGATTTCGGAATTCTCCGGTCGCTCCTTAAGCTTTCTTTCCCCGAACATTATGTTCAATTGGATTTTTTCGCACCACAACATATTTGGCAGTGGTAACACGCTTTACTCAGTTGAACAGTTTTGCATTGCCACTGGCGATTTGCTCTGACTTAGTTGTAATATCCATGTGTTGCCTGTGCTATATAATTTATGTCGTGCCTAAACTCCCTGTGTACCATTGTTCCCTGTCGGCACTGTGTATATAGCCGTTCTCAACGTCTAGGCTCTAAACCTTCGTACACCGGTGTTAGCGCCTAAAATATTGATCTGTAGTATTCTAAAAATAGTATGAATTACTTATTTCTTAATGATCAAAATATTCTTAGATACTGCAAATAACCGTGTTTTCCTCTTCGCGACCCCATTCCGCGAAAATCAATGGGTATGCATTACCGCTAGTAATAATCGAGCAAGTTGCATCCAAATCGACCTGTATCGCGTTTAACTATCTTTCATTGCACACACAGGTATAGACGAACGTGCTGACGGCTACCCGCTATTCTAAGAGGCCACCCAAGCCGGGGAGGAGGCGCCATCAACACAGCCATCAAAAGATAACGCCGTAAAGCAAAACCCTCGTCAAGGCTCGAGGACTCGACGCACAACACACGTTCGGGTTCTCTTTTTTTTTTTTCGCGGACAGTGGGGAATCAATAACAGCGGCCTTCGTGCTATCAACGAGCGGGATTATATTTCTCTAATACGCATAACAAGTACGTGCCAACACATCATCAATTCGACGCAGTGTTGTTTTCACCGAGCCGAACCCGTTAAACGAGATAACGCACCCGCGAACAAAGGCAGAGACGTCCGACATTAATTATATCCGCGCTCTCGAAAACCACAGTCGTGGAATATCGTATGCGCACTTCGAGGGCAGGCAGTGCTTTTCATGCATGTGAACCGGGCTTCTCGTTCGCCGAGAGTCATTAACATGGCGACAGTCGCGGGCTAAACTTGAAAGACGCCGGAGCACCATTTAACATTCAGCAGGCGCGAGCTATAAGGCTTCAGAATGACCTTTGTGGACAGTTAAAGGCCTTTTAAATTCCCATTACATAACGTCCACGCAGTGGCGATAAAGCAAGTAAAAGAAGAATAATGGAAGAACAGAAAGTGTCGATGCATAATAGAAGCTCACGTGTTCCTCTCAATATACAATATCTCAATATATACAATATATTTTTTTTTTCGCTATCTCGTGCGAACAATGTCGCCGTCATCGCCTAACGAATTACTCGTTAAAAGGCTCGGTTAAGGCGTATCCTAAACCGTATACCGCTAAAATCAGATTCGCCTCTCTGACAATCCTGAGAACAAAGGCCATGAAAACGTGAAAGAAAGAGAAAAAAAAAAAACAGGGACACACAAACAGGAAGCGTATAATGTGACTGGCCGGCCACCGACAGTTAGAAAAGCGGGAGAAAAAAAAAAGAAAGAAAAAAAAGCCGAAGCAAATCGCACAGCGAAATGGCGCCGAGAAGCGATCGACTCCATAATAATGAACGGTCACGTACGAACGCGATCACCCCGGACGATTAGATGCCGGCGTCTTCGTCGGAAGACCGGGTTTTAAAGTATATACGGAGAGAGAAAGAAAAGAGAATAGAATAACAATAACGAGAACAGGTAGACACAATGTAAGATACAGAAAACGAAAATAAATACCGCGTTCTGCCGTATGAGTCTTTTTCATGCAACGTTTTCTTTTTCTTTCTTTTCTCTGGAAATCCTTCTTGCGATGCGCATTCCGACTGGTGCCATACACCCTGTGTCACTGTTTCACTATCGCCGATCGGTTTCTCTCCGTTCGCGGTTTAATTTCCCTTTCTTTCTTACCGTTTTCTTTTTCTCTACGTCCGACTTCCCTTGAAGAGACAAGAGACGCCTTTGAATAAAATGCCGCAGGCTTCCGGCCCAGCTCTGTGCACCACACGCTTATATATATACACACACACTTTCACCGAGCCAACCACTGAAATCTCTCTGCTTTGCAAACTGGGTCACCAAGTGCGACTCGAGATCGCCCGACGCGGTGCCGCACAATGCCCGTTTTAAACGCGTCTACACAACACTCTCTCACGGCTAAATACACCGCAAGTTGTTGAGGCGGCCGACGGAACGCTGGCCGCTTACCTGTCGGCGGCCGGTTACCCGAGCACACGCATCTTGCATAGCAAAACGCCGAGCCGCTACATAACAGAACGCCGCGCACGGCGCTCATCTGGGAAGCGGAGGGTACGAAGAAAGATGGCGGCTGACGCGACTTTCGACGGCGCGCAAAATTAAGCCGATAAAAGGCGAGGCGGCGAGGAGTTATAACGCGGGCGCGCGTTCTCTCCGTCGGGAGAAAAAGCGACGCGTTGAATGTTATCTATTACAAACTTACGTATCCTACTCAGGCCCGCCACGACTTGTGTATGTATGTATGTATGTATGTATGTATGTGCGCGCGCGCGTGTGTGGGCGTGTGTGTGTGTGTGCGTGTGCGTGTGCGTGTGCGTGTGCGTGTGCGTGTGCGTGTGCGTGTGCGTGTGCGTGTGCGTGTGCGTGTGCGTGTGCGCGCCTTTGTTTGGCTCGCTTAGGATGACTTTTTCTTCGTCTAAATCTTCCTCCTCTTGGCGGCCGACTTCTACACCCTTCCTACACTGCCTCAAGCTTCCCGCAGCTACCTCCTCTCCGCCAACCCTACCCTGACCCCCCCCCCCCCCCCCCCCCCCACCTCCCAAACACTCCAGCCTACCCTCCACACTTCCAGTTGGGCACCCTTCTCGGAACCCCCTGCTTTGCATACAGTATAACGCGCTCCAAGGAGGTGCGTCGAAAAAAGCCCGCCGAGCTGACACAAAACGCTACCGACGGCCGCGGCACGGCGTTCGACAGTGTTATACACACCTAGGCACAAAGGCACGTGCAAGCACAGCACACGGAGACGCGGGAGCACACTCGCAGGTACACGCACATACGTTGGAACGTGCACGCAGAAGGGAAGGGGGGCGCAGCGAAAAATATAAAAAAGAAATGAACTAAAACACCACAGAGGTGCGCCGCGCCAGTGCACGTGAGATCAGGTATTCAGAGCCAGAGCGGGGCATTACAGCTTCGCGGCCGAGGCTCGCGAGGCTCTGCGCGCGCGAGGACGTATACGCGCGGTTTTATTTGATAGCCCGGCAGCTCGCGGCGGAGGTTAACGGGCATATGCCAGCCACGCACACGCTCGCCCGAGAGAAGTGGAGCGATTCGGACGGCGATTTGAATGAAGCCGAGGAGACGACAACGACGACGCTCCGGGGCTATAGCCTTGGACCTCTTCTTTGTTGTTTGGACGCGCGTGCGATGATAAAACGAAGGAAACGCGCCTCCTCTGCGGCGAACGAGATTGGGGAGAAAGAGAGATGGCTACGAAACACACAAGAGGGCTGAGTGGGCCTTCGATGAGTACCGACGTGGCACTTTTCGCACTTGCGTAAGATATTTCTTTTTAATTTTTTGCGTTATCCCTGTGATGTCCAAGCACAGTTGCGCGACAACAGATTTTGGAAGAACCTGTTT
Organism: Dermacentor andersoni; assembly: GCF_023375885.2. Taxonomy (NCBI): domain Eukaryota; kingdom Metazoa; phylum Arthropoda; class Arachnida; order Ixodida; family Ixodidae; genus Dermacentor; species Dermacentor andersoni. Next base: position 159,539,066 of record NC_092820.1, read on the forward strand.
GCTTTCTATTTAGAATAAATGATGAAAAAGTATATGATATTCCCGAACAATCCCCATTCTATTTTCAGCCGCATATATATGTACTTGTTTCCATTACTTCGCCCGTTCACTTCCCCTCCTTGCATTTTTATGTCGCTATTTTACCCCCTTACTCAATGTCCCGTAATGAACCTGTAAGCTACGATAAATAAATAAAGAAAATGACAAGCGTCCTTCCGGTTTCATCTACGAAACCATCTGTTTCCTCAAGCAGTAGCTGGAAGTGTTGTGACGTCACGATATGCTGGCTCGCTCCCCTTTAGTGCCATCGCAGTGGCAGCCACACGCGAGAGCGTGCAAGTCGTGATACCTGAACCCGCCGCGGTCGCTTAGTGACTATGGTGTTGGGCTGCTGAGCACGAGGTCGCGGTATCGAATACCGGCCACGGCGGACGCATATCGACGGGGGCGAAATGCGATAACACCCGTGTACCTAAGATTTAGGCGCACGTTAACGAATCCCTGGTGGTCCGAATTCCCGGAATCACCCACCACTCATAATCCCACTCACCCACTCATAATCAGATCGTGGTTCTGGCACGTCAAACCCCCTAATTTAATTTTTAATGATACACGGTTGTGGCAATATCGTTTACCTTTCTTTTCTTTTTTTTTTTTTTTTAATGCGCAACGTCGTCATACCTAGCCGCATTGCTACGCGACTTCAGCATTTCCTTTCTTCAATCCGTGTCATGACTGCACGATAATGCCGATGACGCCGGGTCAGGAATTTAGGGACCAACTTTAGGGACAAATTAATATACCGTGGGAGAAGTCCGCAACCTCGCTACAAAGTGTCATCCTTTTTACATGCGATAAACGTGCGGCAGCGTTCTTACAACTTCGAATATATCCGTCGATACTCCTTTCTTGTTCCTTTTGTGTTTCGTTCCATTTTGTTTTTTGTTCCAATTTCTTGTTCCATGTTGTTTTTCAACACTTAACGTGGTATCGGCATTGCAAGAGTGATGCTTAAGGGCACTAATTTAAGTTATATTCGGCACTGACAGCAACCATCGCCATAGTGGCGGTTTGAGCGGAATCAGCACATGGTTATCCGACATAGCGCTTTCTGAAATCTTTTTTTTTTTCTTCTTCTTTCAAATCTTAAAGATCCAATGCAGGCGTTCAGGCTTCGCCTCAGTAAATACGGTATAATCGTTCAACGTATCTGCACGCATCCCGACACACGTTTTTTCGTTTTCTGCTGGTCAGCGCCACCACGCACGGAACCTACGGCGCATTGATCTATTGGTTATCAATACACGACGTCGACTGACTTGGTTCCATTATCCTGTACTTAGCGATTGGGCTCCCCACGAGCGAAAAGAGCCAACCACGCAGATAAACAGCGCGTCGATACACCTCACGTCTCACCTCGCCTCTCGAAACAACGCCCTTTAGCTACTGCGAAGGACTCTCTTCATATCGCTCTCTCGAGCTAGTTTCTCCTCCGGGCTCTCAGTAGTAGGTCACTGCGGTCGGATGTATTTCCGATTGTATCTTCTCCGGCGAGTTGTGCTTCGATATTTCGTTTTTGTTTTATCACACCACTGATATGTATAATATATATATACTGATTTCATTTTAAAACTATCTGCTCCCCTCGCGTTAGACGGCTATTGCTGTGCCGCCTTCTTTCTTTCGCCCAGTGTGGAACAAACGCGGAATTAACCAGATCTGGACCGCGACGTACGCCAGACTGCTACTAGGGGTCACCGCGAGCGGTAACGTCTTTTCCCCGCATCTTTTGTTGCTATTCGTCGCTACAGCTGCGGTTTGCACGCAATTTATGCAGATGCAGAAACGCGGTTGCTGATACGGGATCCGCTGTGCTTCTTTTGTTTTCATTTTTAGGAGGGAAGGGGGGCGGCAGGCCGCCACTATGGTCCGGAACAACAGCAAAAGGATATCGCAGCGCACTCAGACGTGAGCGGAAAACCAATGTAGAAAGAAGAAAGACCTCGCGACTCGCGTATACAGGTGCGGAATGCTTGCATACCGAATGCCATCATACCGATATCCAGCAAAAATCATCCTGCCTGATAGCCTGATATGTCTTGATCATATTTCTTTTTCTTTTGTCGTTTTCCTTGCCCTCTCTCCGACGTCAGTGAAGCAGTTAACTGCAGAATGCAGGGCGCGTCATCAGACGGCCCCATCGCCGACTTTCCGAGCATGTATAGCCTCAACGAAAATGTACATAAAGTGGAACATATTCTCAAAAATATTCGACTAAGTCGAACCTATCTGTAACGAGTGCCTTGAGCGTCGGCTGTTCCTTCGGTCGAGCTTCTTGTCACTGGCAATGTAAATAGATTACTCTTAATATGGTTCCCCATGAATTCAATTAAGTGGAACATCCTCATCTCGTTGCCCAGATAAGTCCTACCAACTAAGTAAAACATATGTCCCAAAATGTACCGATTTCTTAGTGGGACTCGGGCGGAACGACACGAAAAACTGTAACAGCCTGAATATGCAAACGCAGCGCTTAACGGTGACCATTTGCAATACACGACGTAGTATATAGTTTAGACGAATCTTCCAAGTTCACGGCAGACAAAAGTGTTAGTCATTCGTTGATTCCCAGCTAGCCTCGGGCTCTGATGTGGTACCTTTTAAGCCCTCGATCGTTCACGACGTCAATCCAATATGAAGCTATATACAGGAACGCGACAGACAAGCAAACAAACAAACATTTGAATACAAAGTCTTAGCAGAGTTCCAGGTTCTTCAATGTCCAACACGAAGCCCTCTTTTAAGTAGAACACCGAACCACTACAGCTGAGGCATGCTCTGGGCTTCCAGGACGAAATGAGCCTCCATGAGTCAGCTCCGCAGGAACATCATCTTCGCGTTCTGGCCGCAGACTTCCCCGATCACCGGTTTTTAAAGAACAGAGAAAACGAAGCCATGCCAAGACTCACCGGTGTAGTTGGTGTTGACCCCGACGTCGACCGTGGAGGCGGGCCTCCTAACGGGCGACACCGAAGACGCCGGGGGCGACTTGACCAGGGGGACTCCAGCTCCGGGTCCGACCCCGGACACGACCGCGTGGCCTTCGGCCGGCGACGTCGGAGACGCGATACCGCCTCCGCCGCCGCCATTGCTGTCGTTGACTAGCAGACCTCCGCCGCTCCCGGTCCTGGACGCCGCGCCGAAGCCTCCACCGCCGCCCGACGTCGTCGAGGAGCCGTACTTGTGCACGTGCGGTTCTAACGACACCCTCGCCTTGAGCCGGTCGGCGAGGTCGAGGCTGTGGCTGCTGTTGCTGCTGTTGTTGGTGGTGACCGAACCGATGCTGTTGTTGTTGTGCGCCAGCCGGTGGTGGTGGTGGTGATGGGGGGTCGTCGCGGACGCCGCCGTCACCGAGGCGGCGCCCCCGCTGGACCCGTGGTGGTGCGCCCTCTTGAGCGAGGAGAGCGCGGACACTTGCGAGCCGGATCCGGGACATCGCCGCGAGGTCGGGGTGTTGTTGTTGTTGCCGACGCCGGAGTTGGTGGTGTTGGCCGAGGCAGCGGCGGAGCCCACGGGCAGGTCCGGCCGGTCGGCGTCGAAGTCGTCTTCCCCCGGCGCCCCGTCGAAGAGGAGGCAGTTCTCCTTGTTGCACGAGTGGACCTTGTGCTGGATGAAGCGGACGATGTCCGAGAGGGCGAACTCCTTCTGGCAGATGCCGCACGTAAGAAAGTCTTGCTGCTGCAACAAGTGCTCGGGTTCGACTGCGGAGGCAGAAAGAAGAAAAAAAGAGAACACTGCTTAAGTATGCATGCTCGGAACACAAAACATTCGAACAAGTGCGCAACGGTCAAAACCTAATCGGTGTTCTAAAGTTTTGAAAATGGGCAAATTGCTTCGTAAGACAGCTAAACGAAAGGGAGTACATTCGCTGTAAAGAGCCTGCAGATACAATTTACACCCCGAGAGTGAATAGGGGTGTAAATATGTCTTAAACTCATACCCGTACACCCTTTTAGGACGTAAAGGTGCGACTGGTACACCAATTTACTAATTAGTTAATTATTTTACGAGGTAATTTAGCCCCTGTGATTTCGGGAAGCCAATTTTACAAGCGAGTGTGTAATAGGTCGGGTGCTCTTTGTTTGAGGGTCGACCGCCGTTCATAGATTCAATTGCGCGCTTTCGGTTTGCCGATTAGTAAGATCTTGATGAGGGCTAGTTGGTTCATACTTAGAACTGAGGTGAAACAGCGCGAAAAAGACGAGGACACAAGGAAACAAATACCACAGACAAGCGCTGACTGCCAACTAGAAGTTCATTTGAAAATCACCGGACATTTATACCTTCTTCAGCATAGGCATGCGCACATCAGTCGCAAAAACATCTGCAAATCATCATTCTAATCTTTCTTCCAAAAATGTGATATCTTTTCCCGACAAGGCAAGAGAGGGAGTGCTTACACATTTATCGCCTTCCTTTCTTATATGAAAGGCCTCTACTATTTCCCTTTCCTTCTTACTCTTTCCTTTCCCTATGAATTTAGTCTTTTCAAATATGGGGGTGCATTGACACTTGTTACAGTGTCCAGCTAAATGACTCCCATAGCCATTCTTTAGGTTAGTGCTGTGCTGACGAGCTCTTTCATTGAAGCACTGTCCCGTTTGACCTATGTAAGATTTCCCACAGCTTAGCGGTATTTGATAGATGACATTGCGCCTGCACTCAGTGAAACGGATTTCCTTGATATTTTCTTCACTTGCAAGACACACAAGCCTGAATACCCTTTCAGGGTTATTGTGTCCGAGAAGACGTCATGGCAATGTCATGTAGGAAAAGTTCTGCAAGGCCATCTCAAGATGTTGCAGATAAATGACCCTTACCTGGTAAGAAGCTCGGAAGAAGTTATCTCGGCCATAAATGAAGACCAGGGAACCGCACTAACCGCATTTTCAGTAGATGTAGAGGACTTATATTATTCTGTACCGCGAGATGGTTTGATGTGCGCTGTGCGCGATAGGATAGAAGATTTCGGGGAAGTTAATTTTCAGAATTCTGTATGTGTCAACAGCGACAATTTTTTAGCGCTTTTAGACTTTTATCTTCATTCAACTGCTGTTAATTATGATGGCCAATTCTACATCCAACGTACTGGCATCTGTATAGGATCAGCCATCGCCCCCATTTTATGTGACATTTTTTTGTCCTCGGTTGACAATGTAATTTCTGCTAAGTTGGTTGACATGCCTGTAACGCGAGTGTTTAGATATGTTGACGACTACTTAACTGTTATGAAGAAAGATTCCTGTATGCATTTTCATGACGCGGTCGAAGAAATTTTGAACCTGTTCATCAACTCATCGGGAGGACTTAAGTTCATGTATGAATTGCCAATTAACAACCGTATTCAGTTTCTAGATATTAACCTCTGTTTTTCTTTGGACGAGCACGTATGCTGGGGATATCATCCCAGATCTAAGAAAACCTTGTTGCGTTACGACAGCGCACACTCTAAATTGATTAAGAGAGGCATAGCAACAACGTGCATTAAGGCAGCACTTAGTAAGTCATGTGAGCATGAGTGCGATCATAGTTTTTTAAATCAGATATCGCGACTACAGAACGCAGGCTTTCCCAGTTGTGTGATCACTTCAGTATGCGAAGCCATATTGCAGAAAGAGAAAAGAAGTTCCGATGCTTCCCAAGAAGAAAACAAAGACAAAAGACTAGCGCACGTGGTGCCATACCTACACAAGCTGTCTCACAATCTGAAGAAAGTTTCCAATAGACATAATATTAATTTGGTTTTCAGTGCCCCGTGTAAGTTGTCCTCGATATGCAATCGCATGAACAAGCGCGAAAGGCACTTGTGCACCACTAATCATAAAACTCGTTTCACTGAGTGCAGGCGCAATGTCATCTATCAAATACCGCTAAGCTGTGGGAAATCTTATATAGGTCAAACGGGACAGTGATTCAATGAAAGAGCTCGTCAGCACAGCACTAACCCAAAGAATGGCTATGGGAGTCATTTAGCTGGACACTGTAACAAGTGTCAATGCACCCCCATATTTGAAAAGACTAAATTCATAGGGAAAGGAAAGAGTAAGAAGGAAAGGGAAATAGTAGAGGCCTTTCATATAAGAAAGGAAGGCGATAAATGTGTAAGCACTCCCTCTCTTGCCTTGTCGGGAAAAGAAATCACATTTTTGGAAGAAAGATTGAAATGATGATTTGCAGATGTTTTTGCGACTGATGTGCGCATGCCTATGCTGAAGAAGGTATAAATGTCCGGTGATTTTCAAATAAACTTCCAGTTGGCAGTCAGCGCTTGTCTGTGGTATTTGTTTCCTTGTGTCCTCGTCTTTTTCGCGCTGTTTCACCTCAGTTCTTCGGTTTGCCGACGTCACACCCACCGCGGAACGCTCAGTGGAGAACTTTAGATCGGGGGACACAGGCGGCTTGCGCACGCAAGAATGAGGGGCCACGGTAAGTGCGCATGCGCAGACCCAGACCAAAACACTATAGTGACTGGCGTCGCGTAACGGAGCTCGAGGTCGCGGGCTCGATCCCGCGCGCGCGACAGCCACATTCCGACGAGGGGCAGAATTCAAAGAACGTTCGTGCACCATGCATCCGGGTACCGTGCATCCGGGTACCGTGCATCCGGGTACCGTGCATCCGGGTACCGTGCATCCGGGTACCGTGCATACCGGATGCACGGTACACAAGCAACTCTAGAACGTGCACAGACCCCCAACTCCACTGGTGACGTATACATACTGCCCGCGCGAGGCACAACCCACAACCCACAACGAGCGTCCATACAATTGCGCTGTTTTGTTCGGTTTCTTGTTCTGCTCTAATAGGCCAATTGCACGTTCAAAATTGTACCAAGCGTCCTGACGCGTCCCCTTCATCTTTCACAGATTCGAGCGCTTCGCCGCAGGGCCCTCAACATGTCTTTCCACGTGCGTGTTTCTGTATATATGCGTGGGGTCCGCGACGCCATTTGTGTCCGTTCACTAAAAGATAGCATGCGGAAAAGGCCGGCGACGAAAGATTAAAGCTGGAAACATTTCATACATAAAATAAATAAATAAATAAATAAATAAATAAATAAATAAGGAGTCAGAGGACGAAGCGCCCTGCTTTTCGTCCAGCAGGAGTGCGCCTTTTTGTTTTGATCTTTGTATTAATTTTCGTTTCAATTTCTCTCACGGGTAACTGGCTCTATAGAAAGCTCCCCAAGAACGTATAGGCCCTATGTGTAGGCGCGCGCGCACGCACGCACGCACACACGCACGCACACACGCACGCACACACACGCACGCACGCACACAGACACACACACACACTGGCTGTCAACACAAAGCCGCGCCATATGTTTTGAGCCTCCCAAACAAGACTCGCGTTTGAAGCGCAACGACATCGTTCACTGTGGGCTCATGCTCCGCACAAGGTCGGAGCCCGCATGCCACCTCTCGGCACACTGACCCTTCGGCATCAGGGTCGCGACCACCGGACGCAGGTCCTTCCCCACCGGTGGCCACCACATGGCTCCGGACTCTATACACTCTTCAACACGCCTCGTTTGCTTCCCAAGCCAGTGCGCCGCCCTCTCCGCCAAGTTGTTTCTTCCTTGCTTGCCCTTGAATTTTCTTTCTTCTCTCGTTTTCTTAGTTAAAACGGCACGTTCAACCAGGCGCGCACGGTCAGCATCCGAACCGGCGCCCGATGACCAGCCAAGATAACCTTCCTAGTCTTCCTCCGTTGTATGCACTATATACACGCCCTGGACTGACCGTTCCCTCCGGTTCTCAATCTCTGCGTTGCTTCCTCGTATAAGGGTGGCGTCGTTGTCGAGAGACAATCTTCGGCGCATCTCTGCGCCAGTGGCGCTCCCTAAGAAGCAGCCGCGACAGCGTAGTAGTGTATCGGAGCAAGAGGATTCGTACGCGGGAGGAGGGGGGAGGTTCGGTGGACCAAGCAGGTCACGCATCTGCTCGGAGTATCGAGTGTCACGGCACTGCTTGCTCGCCTCCTCGGGTAGTTTCTCGCGGAACGCACGCAGAAGTTTCAAGGAAGGCAAGGAGAGAACTCTTATCGCTTCGGAAGCATCGAGAACACTGCGGCACGCTTGTGGTCAACGAAACCCTCTTGTTCCCGTTAAAAGAGACCCTTTGTCTGGCTGTCTTTTGCATGTTTGCTTTGCCTGGTGCACGCAGGCCACAAGGTAGCGCCGTACGACGATATTTCTGTACATGTGTGTGTGCTACGTGAAGCCACGTGTCCTATACAGTAACACACCGCAACAGTATTATTATTTTTTTTTCAATATTGCAATTTGGCATCACTTGACTGAACAGTTAGAGGGAATGTTTGTTTAAGGCGCAGTAACAGGCCAGAAGAACGTCCTCAACTAGAGAAAACAGCGACATCTTCAATAGCCGATGCAAATCTAGGCTGCGGCAATGGAATGCCGACTCACCACACTCGCTCGGTAACCGTCCCTCAAAACGAAATGGACTCGCCGAGGTTGCTCAGTGGCTATGGTGTTGGGCAGCTGAGCACGAGGTCGCGGGATCGAATCCCGGCCACGGCGGCCGCATTTCGATGGGGGCGAAATCACCCGTGTGCTTAGATTTAGGTGCACGTTAAAGAATCCCACGGGGGCAAAATTTCCGGAGTGCCACACTATGGCGTGCCTCATAATCAGAAAGTGGTTTTGGCACGTAAAACCCAATAATTTAATTTTTTTGTTTTTTAAACGAAAGGGCGATCGCATTTTTGATTCCCACTCAAATGTCACGTGCGCTGCCAGCCGATAACGCGCTTCAGATTGCCAAGCACACAAACACTCTGCGTGACTCACGATACACTGGAAGTGAACACACGAAAAGGCAGATAAGAAATTGATAATGCGACGGATCTGTATCGATGAAGCACGGTCCCCGCTTGCATTGCCCTTCCGAATTCCGAAGTCAGAAGTAACAAGCCGGGTGGACAACGTACGCGACGCCCATTACTAAATCCTGTCCAAAGGCTTCGTGTGTTCGCGTGAGTGTTCGAAAGCGTTCAGCAACAAATGGTGGCGTTCATCGGATACCAATGAAAGACCAAGGCGGGCAGCCGTACGTCTTACTATACTGTGCCCCGGTTGGGCACTTCCATGACCAGCGAAGGCGACCAGCTTCGTAAAACAGTCGCGCGGAAAGAAAGTAACGAGAAACACACACACAAAAAAAAGAACGGTAACGAGAAAGAGCAAATTCCTTAGGCTACACGCACAGAAAAAGAAAGAGGGAAAAAAAAAACGACTAAGCAAAAATGCCAGTAGTATAGCTCCTTTAGGCTAGCTGGACGGCGCGAGAATGGGAGGCCAAGTTTCTTCCTCGCGCAAAGCCGTTGTACACGTGCGCTATACGCTCGACCGCACGCACACGGAAGGACTTGGCGCGACCGGGCAAGCCGTGGTACGGTACGCGCAGTGGTGGTGGTCGTCGTCGGGCCGAGGGACAGCAGGAAGGAGAGAGGCGCACGCGGTGAGTGTGTGTGCATAGTTGGGTGGTGTGGCGAGGCGCGCTGCAGGCTCACCTGCATGCCTGCGCACCGGCCTATACTCGGCGTGTACTTGCCTATAGGCCCCGTCCAGCGAACGAGAAAGAAGCGTGGGATCACGCTGGGCTCTTCCGTAGGGTTTCCGTGCGACTTCTTTTCTAAGTGGGGGGGGGGGGGGGGAGGGGGAGGAGGAGACGAGGTGATGACGACGAACGTTGCGTGTGCAGGCACGTGTCCACTCCGACCGGCAAATTCTTGCTGCGTCGGCATACGGGGACGTATTCGCTGAAGTCTGTTTCGTCCCGTTCTTTCTTTTCCTTTTTTTTTTCATTTGTTCCTACATTCATCCTGTAATGGTCGCCTTTCCTTGGTGCATCTCTGCCAGTGTTCGTCCTGTGTTAAGGTGTAACGGCTTGTCCTTTGCTTTTCCTTTCAGACAATCTTGTTCCAGGCTGTAACTATTATGTATAATGAGAAGAATGACGTATCCTGCGCTTACGTTTGTTGCAAATAAATTTTGTATTTCGGTCACTTTGAAAAAAGCTAACCTTCTTTTTGTATCTATCTCTCTCCCTCACGCAATGGTCCGATGTAAGGAATTTGTGGTGTATTCGTAAATAAATAAAACAAATGAGTTTTACTTCGAAACGTGTCTCCATATACACGGAGAAAGAAACAGAGATAAATAGAGTGAAGTGGAAGGAAAGGCAAGGAGATGGACCGGACGCACGCCGAAGAATCTCATATTGATTCAAGCAACAACCTTGAGCAAGTACTCAGCGAGTATTGAGTTCAAGTATAGAGTTCGCAACGAAAGCTATACAAACAATAACGGAAAGTTATTTGCGGGAAACTCAAGGGGGCACGCACATTGATCAGCCATACAAGAAGTGCGCTTCCGCTTAGACGCAACTACAATCGACGCCGTTGCTTGTACCGCTTTCTTTAGTAAAGGCACACAAACGGCAAAGCCATGCGTCAGCGTTTGTGACGCATAGCATCCACGCTGCAGATATATAGTATGTTGCAGTTACAGCCGCAGACAGCGCGGTTCGGTCGAACGTTCAAAATGCGTCCGAGCGCTCAACCCCGATCGCAACCCTGACCATAGACTCGGCAGCGATCGGCCGGTCAGGCGATATGAAGATTCCGGGTGCGCACAGGGAAAACACCGGCCCGCCGCGCTGGGAGGTGGGGGGGGGTGCAAGCGCGGGCGCTCGCGTGGGCAGATACTGCGACTGACGTTCCAAATCCGGTCGGGTCTCGAAAACTCCAAACCGCGCGGTTTTATTTCGAGCGTGAAACAAGGCTTCGGAAGACCACACGCTGCGTTCAGCGTGGCGGAAACTCGGAAAGCCTACCGCTTGGAAAAACGGATCGAGTAATTTCCGCCTCCTGTGCGTATTACACGCTCTCTTCAATTGCACGCAACTAAGTTATACCGCGTTTCACTGTGGAACTGAACGGGTAACTGCTCAGAGCACGCTGGGAAAGTTTATTCCTATAGCGGCTTGCGTTCGCGTTGAGCTCGCTCCGGTGTAGTTAGCTGGTCACGTGAACACTTGAAATAACGCGCTCGAGATAACAGACGCGCTGGCTGCAGCGCACTAACCGACTACATAGAGAGTTCTACCTTGTCCGTGAACTTCTTGTAGAGTTTACGGAACAAGCGGATGGCAGTAGTAAAGTTCGCAGCGACATATTGTGCCTTTCTGTCCAACTACAATGCGTTTGAAACATACCTGCGTCACGCGAGTGTCCCCGCCAAAGGATAGTTATGAAAGGACTGCATGTCAACCACTATGTCGCTATACCAATGCTATGCACTAGCAGTTAACCAGAATATGGTGGGACACTGCAGTATTAGCTCTACGTGCACTCTCTGGTTAAGTGGTGACAGTGACCAGCTGCGATTGTATGTCTATGCTCCTTTCATGCTTTATCTCTTCTTCGTTTTCACTTTACCTCCCCCTCCCCTCTCTCCCCAGCGTAGGGTAGCAAACCGGATCTTCCTGTCTGGTTAACCTTCCTGCCTTTCGCCTTTCCTCTCTCTCTCTCTCTCTCTCTCTCTCTCTCTTGTTAAACTGTGTGTCACAAGATGTCGATAACAGCGTTGTTACTGTCTCACGCCTCTCTCTGCTAACCCAGTAAGCCGCGAACGGTAAGAAGTTTACGAACACGCTGAAACTCTGTAACATGTTTTAGGACGATATGTTTAAGGACTTCCTTATACGTCAGCGCTTCCGTAAGCGACGAGCTCCCGAAATTCGAATGCGCGCGCACTCGCCTTTCAGGACAATCGTTAACCTTTCGAGTCTCGATGATTGTATCAACAGAGTGAAGGACAATGGATGGATGGATAGATACAACTTTCTAGTACGTCCGGCAAGGTTTAACGCGACCCGGGCTCAGGTCTCCCACGGGAGAACGTCAAGGCCCTGCCTCAACGCCACCCCACGGGCTTGCTGGACTGCCCACGTCTGGATTCCGAGGTCTGAGCTGCGCAGAGCGGCGGCCCACCTCGACGACAGGGTCTCCGGAGTAACTGCTATCCCTCCTATAACTACATTGCACTCCCACAGCACGTGTTTGAGTGTTGCTGGTCCTTCCTGGCACAATTTGCACGTGTCGTCCTGATGCTTATCTGGGGAGATAAAACTTGGGAAGATCTGGGATAGATGAAAACTTTCACGCATATATACTAATCCCGCCAGTCCCGAGACAACACCCAAGGGTCAGCATTCAAAGCAGTTTCCGTTGCGCAATGGTGTACTTACACACATGCCTTCCGACGCCGGCCGCACGTGACCCGACAATCTTAAAACGAAAAAAAAAACCATCCGGGAGGAATTAAAGCCCAGCTCGATGAGAGATAAGACGAGCGAGTAGGCCGGTCGGCGGCGCCCGATTACAGTCAGAAAGGCTATTGCGCTTCAAGAGGGGCAAGCGGGACTGAGCCAATTTGAAAGGGCGCTCACGGATAAGTCGCGTAAATCAACTTGCCGCGATAGGAAGACGAAAGATGGAAAAAAAAAGAAAGAAAGAAAGCTACTGGAAAGAACGGTATAGTTGGTCGGTTGCCGGCACGACGTACGATCGGCCGCAGAAGCGGCTGTATAGGAAGTGGAGCCGGACGCCGCGATCGAGGGGTCAGCGGCTTCGCGTTTGCGGGCCAGGCAGATAGGAACGCCGATGGCAGCACGCAAGATTTGTTGAAATGGGTTCTTTTTTTTTTCTTTTTTTGAGAAACCACAACACCGCGGCCGATCGACGGTGGCGAAGCACGGCGTCACAATTCTCTTGGAGCGAAATCCCGTACAAAACCTCGATCCCGCCACCTACCACCGACCCTCTTTCTAAGAAGAGCAAATAATACCAACAAAACAAAAACAAAAAAGATATAAGGACGAGAACACGCTAGGAGGCGCAGCACTCTGTAAGGATGCTTTCTTTTTCTACGATTGTAGAAATTGTATTGTCCGTCTCGCGGACTGACCGATCCCAACGCTATCGGGGAGCCTGCTCCGCACACACCACGACGAAATAGAATGAAAATTAATCGTTACAAAGTACGGATTCAGAACGCACTTCTGATGAGGGCAAGTCACATGTTCAGCAAATTCGCGAACAAATGGATATGAATATATGTATTATCGCGTAAACTCTGTGTACACATTTCAGGTGTACACAAAAGCCTCCGGAAGCCTCCCGAGCCACGGGAGATACTTCTTTCCCGTAAGACCTCCGCTTGCCAGAAACTGAAACGGGCCGCTATTCGTTTTCGGCCTCGTCCAACATCCAAGCAGTGCATTCACCGCTTACTTTCGAAATTCTGTTAAAGGTGTCCTCGCGTATCGCTCTCGCGAAACGTCGCGCATCTTCGCGGAAATAAATAAACGCGTCACACAAAAGCTGCAGCCTCGTATACGCTGCACTTTCGAAGGGCCATAAGCCGCGCATAAGACGGGCGACTACGGACACCGTCCAAGCAAACGGTCGGCCGCCCATCTGTCAATGTCGATTCACTCCGTATATACGGATCGCGTCGGCGTCGTTTATTTCCTTTTCCTGCATCCCAACTCCGAGCTCTATCCCTCTCCCCAATTCGTTCCATAACGAAACTCCTCTACCTTGCTCTTAAACGCAATGATGTACTCGATGTCCCTCGCCGAACACCCCCCCCCTCCCCTCCTACCTACCCATCTAGAGAAATAAAAAGATAAATATAATGAAAGATACGTAAAGATAAATAGATAAAGAAACCGACGTCGTACTTTCTCTTCATCTCGACGCTGTCGGATTTGACGCCGTACTGCCCCATCCGTATATCTCGTCTCTTTAGCTGCTACTGTTCCGGATGCCCTAGCCCCTCCGCAATCGTTATTATTTCGGGCTTCTTTATTTCAGCTACCACCTCTCTCTCTCACGCACACACACACCCCTCCCCCCCCCCCCCCCTGCCCACTAACATACACAGACAAGATTCGTTCCATAACCAAACTCTTCGACGTTCTTCGAGTACTCGACGGCATTCGTATATATGCAGAGAAAAAAAAAGCCCAAGTTGCGTCGCTCTCTTTCCTTCAATCCATTGTCGGACGCTGTCCCGTGCCCCCTCCCCCCACCACCCCCTACCACCTCACCCTCCGTGTGTCGTGATGCGATGGAGTGGATGTCTCGTCGTGGCGTCTCTCCTCCTCTCCCCACACACCCCACAAGCCTGCGTGTGTCGAGAGCTCCGTTGCCTTATAGGTATACGTATCCGCTCGGCATAGAAGAGAGTCGTCGTGAGACGCCCGAAGCCGATTTTGGAGACAAATCTGAGAATCCCCCCGCGTGGCATGTCACTGGCTTCCCCGTCCGACAGCTTTCGGACCGGGATTGAGCGGTTAGGAATAGGAACAAAGCGAACGAGAAAAAAGCGTTCGCGAACTCTGTAGGGCTCAAGTTACCTTTCTTTCTTTTTTTCGCTTTTCATATTTCCGAGTTTTCTTTACATATGTCTGTATTTAAGTTTACGTATATCCCTACTTGGCTGTGTTCGCGCCGCGTATGAGTGCATAGAAGTGTCCGTGCAGAGAGTGGGAAGTATAAAACGGTGTAGAAACGGTGCAAGCGTATTAGGACTCGCCGCGGGAGTCGCTTTTCTGCCAGAGAATCCTCTGGAGCGACTTGAGTGCGCGTGCCTCGAAAGTCTCAGCCCTTCTGCGTTATTTAACGCTATCTTTAAGAGAATAAAGATATTCGGAAGAAAGGTGGTCGGGGATGCGGATGCGATGCTTTGGCAAATGATGCTGCCACCTCGCATGCGGCTTTGAGGGGACACGAATCTGCGCTGCAGTTTTTGAAAGTTTTCGTGCATCTCTCCTTAAACGAAGTTGATGAAGGTATAGCTATTCGTCCAGAAATGGTTAAAACACAACTTTAATACGGAGATAATCGGCGGCATAAAGTGAATAGTGATCAGGGGAGAATGCCCATCTATACCGGGTCAATACAGAATTGCGCGTGGTGATATAAATCAGTTACAATTGTAATGAAGACAAGGATACAATCAAAAAGAACAATAAGGAATAAAAATATTTCTTGTGCTTTGTGGCCTGAATAAATGTCGGCGGAATCCCGCCATCTTCTATACCCCTGGGGCAAAACCTTGTGAAACTCGAAAACATGAAGTTAACACATGTATCAACACATGTCTGGAAACCGCCGAGGTTGCTCAGTGGCTATGGTGTTGGGCTGCTAAGCACGAGGTCGCGGGATCGAATCCCGGCCACGGCGGCCGCATTTCGATGGGGGCGAAAACACCCGTGTATTTAGGTGCACGTTAAAGAACCCCAGGTGGTCGAAATTTCCGGAGTCCTCCACTACGGCGCGCCTCATAAAGTGCTTTGGCACGTAAAACTCCATAATTTTTTTAACACACGTCTGGACTGGCTCCCTTCCCATTATGCTCATTCTGTGAGGAAGCGGAGACAACAGACCATTTATTTGTGTCCTGTACGCGTTTCCTCAGAATAATGATAAAAAAGTATTGCTGCAAATCCCGCTTCGCAATACTGGCCTAGATTTATCTGTGTTTGTAATCCGGAACCTCTATTAATGTTATTATTGGATTCAGCCGCAGAAATGTTTCATTGACTCTCAATAGTTACCTTATTGAAGCTAATCGATTGCCACGCTAGGCATAACCTCACAGCCGCCACGTAAGTAGCACATAGTTATCGCGTTAGTTCCAGTTTACCGAATCGCTGGCTGGCGACTGTTTACGTTTTGTACAGCGAAGGAGTCCCCTTCTACGAGCATTAGAAGACAACAGCTCGGCGCAAACGAAAAGTAAGGACGCATGACAACGTAACACTCGAACTTCCCTGAATCGCATTGATACGATTTCACCATGCATTATGTAAAGCCACAGGACAAAGAAAAATAAAAGTGCATATTTGCACACCCAACAGCTTATAGCAATAGAGAAGATATCATACAATTCCGTAGACACATTTTACGACAGCCTGCAAGTACACCGAGATGAAATGCGTTCCGAGTGAACTTCGCATCGAGTGTGTCCTCCGAATAGAAAAAAAAGAAAAATGTGCGAGTACCAGCCGGGACTTTAAAACATATTCTCTCTCTCTCTCTCTCTCTATTACCCCCTCTCCCTATATCTCCCTCGACCAGGTACAGTTTTTCAAGCACAGTTTTTCAAGTACGCCACCACGGGAGACTGTCTATGGCCACGTCAAGTGCGCTCTCGAGCGTAGTCTCGTATACGTCGTGACGCGAAGGCGACTCCATTACACGCGTCTCGAATGCGACCCCCCCCCCCCCCCCCCCCCGCGCGCCAGCCTCGCCTCTTTCGAGCTCGCTTTTCAAAAAAGCGTTCGCGCGTCGCCAGCAGCGGCTATCAGAATCCATTCAAGGCGCATCGTGCGCTTGAGGTGATGTATGTGTGTGTGAGAGTGTCAGATAGATACACGGGCGGGAGCCCGAGATTACACAAGGGAAGCGTGGCCTAAGTATGTGTGTACAAACGAGTCGAGCACCGCGGTGAGTAAGTTTAGACGGCTTCTTCTTCTTTTTCCTTTCTCCCATTCTTTTCTCGAGTTATCATGGCGTCGCATTCGAGTCTTCGCGGTTGCGATTCGTGATAAGAAGAAAAGAAAAATCGGCACGACCTCCAGCGATTTCTCGGACTATAAACTCATCTACTGCGACAGCGGCAGCCACTGTGCCACCTTCTAAGGAACTTCTGCTTCTTTTCCGATACGGCATAGCGTCGTCTGCGATAGCTACAGTATGCTGCCCGTCGTGGCCTCCAAAACGCGTGCGCAGACGCACTCTGAATCCGCGTGACTCACAACAACAACAACTACAAAAAAAAAAAAGAAAACCGGCACGACAAATTGCAACAGCGAGTTCTCGCAGAGAACAACGCCGCGCGATTTTCTCAAGAAGGACTTTCGTTTCTTTGCGATCTGCGGAACGTCGTCTGCGACTGCTGACGTATGCTGTCATTTGAGGCTTCCGAAATGCACGCACGAACGCCGCCAATCTCGGAGTCTGCGTGACGCGTAACATGCACGCTCGAACCAGCGCAGTTCGAAAGCTGCACGATATAAAGCCCCGTGGTTATAAGGACGTCCGGCTACAAACTTCGCATTACCGCGGAGGCAAGAGTTTCGGGACCCGATTCACGAAGCTCTTCTTTCGTAAGAGTCCCTTGCCGTCGGCCTGTAGCATTCGCTAATAATGCGTCCAGTTTCGGGATTGGACCGAATTTCCTCTTACGAACAATTAAGAACTCTTCGTGATAGAATACGGGCTCAAGTTCTCAGTGGCCGTACTGGGCGAAGTTACGCCGTGAGGATGTGGCGTAATGGAAGACAGGAACGGAACAGACCAACATAGCAGGCCCAGTTCCGAGCTTTTTAAAAGACTGGCCATCGTAGCAAAGCTAACGATCAAACAAATGGCACGTATACACGGAGAGAAGGACACACACGTGTCTAGGCCACCAGCCGCCTTCGCGTTCACGCTTACAAACAAGCGCGATGTATAAGACAGAAAATCGACGACATGGAGGAGGCACTTCCGTGCGAGCTTGATTTACGACTGCAGCGCCCAGTTTCGGGAATCTGGAAAAGCCTATACAGAATGTTGGGGAAATAGGGAAGATCGCACACTCTTCACCGTGAGGACAGGCCGAAAGATCATTAACGACAGACTGTCTTAGAAGAAGGGAAACGGGAAGAAAAAAAGTAAACACGGAAGGGGTATACCGAAAGGAGCCTTTTATGACTTTAAGCTGTCGATAGTCAAAGCCGAACTAACGCCGTGCCGCCTGGAGTCCGTCCACCGGAGGGACTGGCGGGTTAAAAAGGGCAGCTCCCGCTTAAGTTCGTACTGTACGGGACACGCCGAAAAGGGAGAACTTATAGAACGCCGGGACTTCTTCGGCCGGCGAGGCTTGTATGGGAAGGAGTCAGCTGCTGTTTCAATAAAAGGCTGGATGCTTAGCGTCCTCTCGAGATTGAGACACGCCGTGGCGTTGACTGGCGTCGCAGGAGGGAAGGAGTAGGCGGGTAACGGCGGTGTCGCTGAAAGAAGGGCGCCATTTTTCACTGTTCCCTTCACCACTAAAAAGAGGGATTAGAAAAGAAAGAAAAGAAGGAAAAGGGATGCGCGCTTCAGAAAACGGTTTCGGCGGCACAGCAGGTTGGTTAACGGGCGCGAATCGCGGTGGCTGGTTGGTTGCACGAGCTCGGGTCGTGCGCTGAGCCAAGCCGAGCCGAGCTACCGCGACACGCTTTCAGCTGTGACAGAAATGAAAGGAGATAAAAGAACGATGCTCAAAAGCGACGTCGCTGCTTCCTAAGAAACCCTCTCGCGTTCTGACAAGGAAGAAATGAAAAGGGCTCGGGAAAACGGCAGAAAAAGAAACACGGCGAGAAAGGATTACAGCGAGAGAAGGTGGCGTTTGGACCTTAGAAAAAGAGTGAGAGGGGAGGGAGAGGGGGCGATGTGAGGGAGAGGAAGGGCTGGCAGGCAGGCAGGCAGGACAGATGACGACAACTCCAGCTTTCGGTGACATATCCATACCCGCGTGCTGCCGGGCGACTCACTTTATTACGCTTTTTTGTATTTGCTTTTTATGATTCTTATATTCTTCCTTTTTTCTTTCTTTCGAACTGCACGGCTCGCTCACTCGCTGCCCGCGTCACAGCCACGAGGTTCGCACGCCATTGAGCCAACGTTAAAAAAAAAAAAAAAAAAATATGGCGGCAAGTTGATTTCCGAGCCAACTTGATGAGTCCGTGGAAGCCGTGTCCGTAATATTGGAGTCTGCAGGCAAAGTCCCCGGATAAAGGCCAAGCTGTTCACTTCATTTGCCTAGACGCGTTTCTAAGAAATACCCGCGTGTGTATATGATATATATCGCGATTCTTTCTTCTTTCTGCTTTCATTTGGTTGCTTTTCACTGCATTTTTCTTTTTATCTTCTTACCGGCCGTGTCTGTCCTGTTCCGATATCTTACTCTCTATGCTATTGGCCAGGATGAAGGAAAACCAAGCATACGAGATACCCCCCGCTCAGGTGCAATTATTTATATTCCATTGCAATAGGTTCAACACGAGCATATATGCATATGGAACCGTAGAAGCTAACGATAAAGCAATAAAGTGATCATGAGGGCAGATGGCATATCGTACAACATTACGAGAAAAATGGGGGAGGCGGGATCGGTTGGTCAAATAAAGGAACCAGTTAGGTTAAACTATAAGAATGTATCAAATTGCAATACTAGACGTTTTGTATCTTCCCTCTCGCACAAGAAACCAAAATAAATAAATAAATAAAACACACGAGACCGATGCAACCTATTACGAGCAGCACACGTGCGCTTAAACATCCCAAGGGCTTCCTTGTGATTTTATGATTATTGTGATTACTTATTTCTGCTATCACAGCTAATCGGTTTCTTTAATGCGCGAAGCTTTACCAGCTTTCAAAACATGTCAGCCACGATGCTTCAACAGATGGACCAACAACGACACGAAAATGATAGCCTGTGGAGGTGCAGGCCCAAACAATCATTTGAGGAACGTCGACAGCAGGAACTAACGTATATACCTGTTTTCGTTTTTTTTTTCGTTTACATTGTATCGCGCTGTGTTGAAGAGGCCGATCAGCGGAAGAACTTTTCCTTCTTTTTTTCACTTTTTTTAAAATCAGTTTAACGAACAGTCCGGAACGACAACTGCGAAACGCAAAACGAAAGAAAAACGCGACGAATAAAGCTGCGGAAATAACAGGACACAAAACAAAGAAGAAAAGGACGAACAAACAGCCCAGATGACAATCCTCGATTCCGACGGTATGTGCCGTCGACGACGCACATGACGCGGCCTCGCTTGCACCGAATAGGCGTCGCGAAGGCGCCAGAAAAGAAACAGCCCGTATGTGGAAGTGACTCGTCCATCAACGAACTGACACCGGCGTCCTACCAGAAGGACGTGCCAGACGAAATAACTACAGCGTCGGCGGGGATGTTTCGGAACGTTAATTAATTTTCGCCTCCGTAGCAATCGGCCCAGCCGCGACCCTTTTTTTGTTTTGTTTTTGTTTTCCGGTACGCGCCACCACCGCCGGCACATAGTACATACACAGAGTGCACGAGCTGTAACACACAAATACCAGGGCAACGACGTGATTCTCCGTTCTCTCTCCGAAGCCGTGGATAACGAGCCAGAAATACTCCACGAGTCCGGGAAACCGCCACGCTATATGAGTAAAACCTCGTCGATTCGCCTGTCCCGGCTCGCTTCGTGTCGTATCGCCTTCAATCAATCCCCGAGTCCATCGAAGCCTCGCCTCTGTTCGTCGTCTGCAACTCGGCGAGACGGCTTCTGGCAACGAGACATAGCAGCAGAAGACCAGAAGGCAATAAAAAAAGAAGGAACGAAGCATAGCAGACGACAAAGTGATGGGGCCAGAAGTAACAGCAAGAGGCGCCGAGCGCGTAACACTCCGCGCCCCGCAGATGTACCATACAGGTACGGGCAGAATAATCGACGGTAAGGCATATTTCGGCGTCTCCCATCTATTCCCCGCCAAAATATGCAGCGTTTACCAAAGACTACGGGCCGCAAAGCAAAAGTGGTCACTATAGTATAATAGAACGCGGCAAAAAGGTACAATGTGGCACTCTCTTGCGGCTGATATACACGACATTAAATGTTTCCCGGTACAGCCTGGACATAAGCATCTCACACATATGCACTTCGCTGTCGTCTGCTCACATGTGTTCCGCAGAGCAGACGACATAGCCGTGCCGATACGTATACAAGAGGACGACATGCGCACCACTGTAGCGACCGGTATTAGTATAACGCACTGAAGAAGCACTAGGTGCAAGCGCACGTCGTATGGCTTAACGTCACTGCAGCTCAGCTTCCACAGTGCTGCACTGCATTAGTGAGGACAAGCGAGCCTCGTGTCTCGAAGAAAAAACGGAAATGAAGAAGTAAAGGGAACAAAGAACAAACTGCGCTGTGTTGAGACCCTCAACAGCAGCAACCTGTTTTTCCCAAACCGAGGACGTGTACACGTGACAGCAGCAACGCGTACGGAGCGATACCTGTGGTGCGTACAGCAGCTACTGGTCGTCGCGCAAAGCGAAAAAACAAACAAAAACTAGGAAAGCAGGAAGACGGATTCGTCGACGCCAAGCTATGTTTCCGATGAAGCTACTGAAAAAGAACGACAAAACAATGGGTCATTCCGAAAACAAATATACATGCGTAGAAGGAGATGGGGACAGCAGCAACGTGCTTTCTGCGAGACGACTTATTCCAGGATTGCGCGTACAACGTGGTGTGGGAAGAAGGGCGGCGTGAACGCGAGACGGGTGTCAGAGGAGGTTAACTGATCGCCCCCCAGGTGGCGACACCAGCTCAGCTGGAATAGGGGCTCTAAGCTGGAACTGCCGGGCCTGACCTCTTCCGGGGGGAACTGAGAGGCTCTTTGGCATAGAACGGTCGAAAGATGCAGCGAGGCTAGAGTGTACATTCTGGTGTGGCTGTACATGCCGCATGTGACATGTCACAAAACTGGCTTTTCGGAAATAACGAAATATGCTTATTCCTACTTCTGGAACGTTCTTGACTTACTACTAAACTTTGTATATTTTTTTTTGAAATCTGGTCAGTCACTTATACAAAACACATTCGCTCTGAAGACGCAGACCTGTCAAGGGAATACGAAGTACAGGCCCTTTAGTGTTCAGGTGACCACAACAACATCAAAAGCATCAGGGTCCAAACCCTGAAGTCTTCTAGATCTAATTTGAGAGCCGTAAGTGCCTGAAATTTTGCGCCCTGTAATGGACTGTACAATCACAAATCATTGATTGCACTTTCATTAACGAGTCATCACCGCAGAAACTGACCTTTAGTCAATTTGTTCCGTACCGAAAAAAACTCAGGAAAAATTCTAGCTACTCAATGAAATTTCACTTGCTAATCAAACACTTCACCCGTGTTCTGCTCGGCTTGAATTGGGTTCTTTCCTTCCTTCTTCTCTCTTTTTTTTTTTTGCGTTGTAATAAGTTTTATTCTGGATGTATTTGGTTGAGAATACATGGTTGTCGTGATGCTGGAGGCGAAAGTTGACGTCAACGCTCACCTAACCAGGCCTCCAAACCTTGCATAACTTGGCTTAGCCAATTCGCCAAGTTTTCTAGCCGCAGCATGGAAAGCCGGGCCGATATTGACCTAACAATGTGTTCATAACTGCCCAACGTCGGATACCGCTGGCCAAGTTAGGCATAGACTGATTCAGACAAAAATGTGCCACTCAATTATCCAGCGGCAGCGTAAGACAGCGTTTCATTTGATTGGCCGGTCTTCCACACACTTCCTTTGCCGCTATATTCCGTATCCTCGGCATCATATCTATTCTACAGCGTTGTTACACGGGCAGTTACCACGCAGCAATACACCAATGTTGACACAGGGGGGAGATGACGGTAGACGACGGCCCGCCGATCCGCGAGGAACACCGCACACGGACACCCGAGACAGATAACGTGATTCGTCAATCGGACCATGCATACTGGTTCCTCGAAGACAAACCTACCGCAGAGGTGGAGAACCAGGTCAGAGAAATAGAGGTGATAGCAAGTGACCAAGCTATAATTTGCCGAGCTCTCTGAGAAGAAGCAGGGCAAAAGGCTGGTTGTAATAGCCGTCGGGTGACGTAGGAGGATTCGGTGACACCGAAGGGAGTAATAGTGCTGGCAGATGCAGAATGACAAAACAAAACGCACGGAATGGCGTATGCAGGAGACCACAGCTGCATGCTTCATGGTAATGAATGTCGCGGGACAATCTTGCGGAGTACGTTGCTATGTGATGCGAGGCTGTACACGAAACAGGTTCGCGCGAATAGGGCGACTGCGTTTAGATAGACAGCCAGCCTGGTAAGCGATGACAGATGGCAAGCGAATACCTATAGCTGAACACGCCAATACTACAGTAACGTTCACGCCAGTGCACTCACTGTAGACTGACGCTGTGACCAAAACGAGAAATAAGGTATTCATTAAGCTTGGGAAATTAAATTTATGGGCATTATTAGCTGAAAAAAAGAACTATGTTAATATATTTTTTTAACGAAGAGGGCCGCGCACATACGACATAGGTACGTGGGGTAGGTGCTGTTCAAAACTTCTCGCGGAATTCTCTTGCTCCATGACTCCTCTTTTGGAAAGTGATAAACTCACATGAACGTCAATTTTGTGCTCGCTTTAGCTGGAAAAATTAGTCAAATTGGTGCTTCTCTCACAGCCAACCGGACTCTTGACTGGTTAACATTCCCACCTTCCCTCTCTTTCTCTCCAGCATTATACGGCTTTCAACTTTTTAAATACATTTTCACTTGCTAGATCTCCCACGTAGGTTCATCACTTTCGGAACGCAGTGCGAAAGCTTGGAAGTGTCTCGTTACATGCATTGCCTGCGCTCCTCATTATGGACGTCTTGATTTATCGGGTTGGAGACAACCCAAATCCCAGCAGTATTTTAAGAAAGCATGACGATGATGAAGATAATGATCTGACTTCATGAAAATTCATTATCCCCCCTCCTCCCCCATGAACTGGAAACACATGTGGTTAATCTCACAAAGAAAGAGAAGAAGATGATGATGCTGAAATCCCTAAGCTCCTTGCTTTTCCCTGTGCTATTCTGGCCACTAAGGCACTCAAGTTTCGACACTCGCCATGTTTCCATACTGAGCCAATCAAAAGACTAGTAGCCAGCCTGTCCACCAAGTACAGCCCACGAGATGGCGAATCCGACAATATGTCGGAATTCGCCAGGTGTCTAGAACTGCAACTGGCAGCTCTAGCCCATTTTCTGTTTCTCCCATTATTAACCTCTTGTTTACAAACACGAAGTTTGCCCACACGGAAACGCAACCGAGCGGCGGACAGTCGCAGCTGCGCCGTTAAATTAACGTTACACGGCCTTCTTTAACCTAAACGGGAAAAGCGAGACGGAACACAACAGAAAAGGAGCAGTGCAGCAGGAGACGCAAGAAGAAACAATAACGATAAAGAAAGCGTCGCTGCAAGGAAGCAGTGCCTGCAGTGTCAGCAGCCACCGTACTGTTCGCTCTTTTATCGCGCCAGCTTCGCGCAACGGCTGGCTTCCCGTCCTTGGCGACGAGACATCGCCAACACGGCGATGCTATGCGAAGAGCCGGCGACTAACCTTCGTTTATGGAGAGAATCGAGCAGGCAAGACGAATAAAAACGCGCAAGCTAGCGTTCCTTGGAACGAGTGTGGCAAGGAAGGGGGGGGGGGGGGGGGGGTCGCGACGGACAAAAGAGGTCGCGCGCGAGCGCGCAAGGCAGCGAAGGAAGGCAGCTAGGGAGGCTTCCGACTCCCACGTGAAGAAAACGCAAGAAAAAAAAAAAAAAACAGAGAGAAAAAACAGCCGCATCGGCGACCGTCGGGTCGACAAAAGAGACGCACGCGCGATAAATAATAATAAGGCAGAGCTGTGGCCAGGTATATAAGCTCGGACTGGAATGAAAACAAAATGAAACAAAAACAAAAAAAGTTGCCAGAGAAGACGTCGAAGAAAGGCAGATAGGCTACGGAGAGAATAGGTCGCCCACTGATTTGGGTGAACTTCCAAGTCCTTGTGGAGGGGGGGGGGGGGGGTACACGAGACGAAGTGGAAGAAAAGAAAGGCAGTACAAACAGGCAGGGGGACGAGGTAATGGAGAAAGGCGTTCGGGGCTGCGCTATCTGAATGCCATTTGCATTGAAGGCGACCGGACTGCCATAAAGACCGGCCCGCCTGATATTGGTGGTCGCGCATCCAACAGCCTCGTCGCCGGTGTCGCCATGAAGAAAGCGTAAGTCCGTGACGAGGAGAACGCACGCACGAAATGCGAATGAGGGGATCGGTTAACAGTTCGACGCATCTAAAATGCCCCGTAGGTTGTCCTCGAGCTGCCGCATTCGCCGTGCGACGCGAACGCCTTGCGGGCGATTAATTTGGCCAAAGAGATTCTTCTCGGCTAACGTGGCCCATCTACCGTTGGTTAAGGGCCGTAGGAATGGCTATGCATAAAATGACAGCACTGTCAGCGTAAGCAGCCTGTTTTAATAAGCTATAATGTGCTACTTGCACTGCACGTGAAGATCCGTATAAGGTGCACGTGGCCTTCAAAAGATGTTTTGGCTTCTTTTGCCGCGACGCAAATTAGCTGTCAAATATTCTTCTGCGTTAACGTAAGTCGTCTGCAGCTGATGAGCACACATACAAATGGCTACGCATGAAGTGACAGGATTCTAATGGCGAACACCGTTCTCGTGCGAACACGTTTTTCGGCTGTGACATTTCGCCCCGCAGTGCAAACATACCGTTAGGTGAGCTCTTCAGAAAGATGTTTCGGCTCTATGCCGCGCTCCAGGTCGAAAGGCCATTTGTCAGGCCGGTTATTTGTACGTGACGGTACATACTCTACAAACACCCATGACCTAGCTACGAAATTCGTCACGTCCAGCAATCTTTTGGCCAGTCGTAATGATCCAAGCAAGCGATTTCATTCGCAAACGAACCTCAGCACCAACAGCTACTGTGGCTTAGCAATGCGCCTCGGCGACTCTTACGATAAGCATTTGCTCGAGAATCGAACCTCCGGGCCTATGCCTTCGAGCAGACTGACTGCAAAGTTAGAGCTGATAAATTGGTTAGGAGCTTTGCTTTACGAGTAGTCACTAAGCAGCTGAGACGGGCCGAAACCACCTCTCGGGCGGCGAAGATTTCGTTTCAAGAAAAAAAATCGCTCCAGACACGAAAAGAAGTTTGGTGGTCCCAGTCAAGGTTCCCGTTTAAACGGGCATAGTGAGAATATCAATCTATCCACTGGAGTCGAGCAAGCGACAGAAATGGCGAGGCGCTAGCTCTTCTGAATACGGGCGGTGATCGAAGACGTTTCGGCTTTCCGCTTCTGCTCTCCGGCGCCGGGCATGAGCATAGCGCCTCGGGCGGCCGGGAGGCGCAGCGCCAACGCGTCCCACTCGCTGCGACTGCAGACGGCGCGCAGAAGAAAACGAACGCGTGAGACAGCAGAAGACGCGGTCGCCGGATGCCCGCGCGGAATGGCATTTCGCGCGCCCACGCCCCTTTTGTTCGCTCGCTGAGAAAGCCGTCCCGGGCCGATAGGTGGCGGGGCAGAAAAGAAACGCGCACGTAAGAAATCCATTTTACATAAGAGCGTGGGAAGAAAGGGGTTGAGGCGATGCGAGAAGTGGAGGAATACGGTGGTGTGGTGGCGTAGCTGGGCGGTTTTTGTTCCGAACGGTGTCGACGCACGTAGCACAAATGCGAGCCGCACTCGCCCGCGCATACGGTCGGGCACCGAACAGAAAAATAAAAAAGCAATAACAAATGCGAAGGTGGAAAATTTTGTATTTCATTTAAAAACACGAAAAAAGGTCAAAGAAGGATGTTCTCGCTCTTTTTTCTTTTTCTTGTTTTCCCCCTTGTTTATTTTGTAGTTCGTTTTAAGTCGTAGTAACGTCCTGGCATCGGGCACTCCACCCCTCTTTTTTGCTTTTCTTTTTTTCGTCTAGTCGTGCTCTGTCGACTGCGAGCCCTGACATTTGGCCGCCGCTCAAAGCTTTTTACTGCAATGAAATTCATGCAGGATCGGCTTTTAAACGAAGCACGCACGGGCATCGTGCCACCAGAGTCGACGTGGGACGTTTTCGACACGGAGGACGCGCGATGGACAGTGTGTGTGTGTGTCTGAGGAGCGTGCTGCTTTTTTGAAAGCCGGAGAAGGTGGGTGTCTGTGGCAGTGGTGGTACTAGTGTGACTCGGTGGGCAACCGCGTAGGCAGAGAGAACTCCATGTCACTTACGCAAGCCTCTTTCATTGATCGTCTGTTTGTTCTCAGCAGACGGAGCTGTCTGTGATTAAATTTAAAGCGTAATTGACAGTGCCTCGGCAGTCATACGAGCAGAAGCAGACGAGCAGACGACTATGATGATGCGAACTAATGGCGTCTGCTTGGAATCACAGCGGCGACGAACAGTAAATTTCCCTGTGTCAACTACTCGCGTGTTACCATATCGCAATTTAGCATTCATTCCGCTTGTCTCTGCTTGATCTCGTAAAGTTACCTCTATACTTGCGGCCATCTCGCACGCATCTCTAGTACACCAATAAGTACTCTAATCGTCCTTAGCTTATTTCTCATTCGTTTCTTCTTTTTCTTCTACTTCTTCTTCTTCTTTTTTCTCTTTTTCTTCACTTCCGAGAAATCCTGTCACCCCACTCATCGAATCACGTGAATGCCACCTCTCCGGTAACATTCGCTCGAATTCATGCCGCAAAAAAAAAAAAAAAAAAAAACAGCCTACTTAAGTCCATCAAACAGCGCCTACACTGTTCTTGAAACGTCCCCACATAGAGCTCGAGTAGAATTTCACTGTATGCCGTTTCAAAGACAAAGACTGTAAGGACGACAAAGCGCCCGGGCACTGAGCTTAATGTATGGCAAGGGTTCCTCTGGTGTGGAGCGGGCAGGACATATCTCCGTCGCCAACGGAGTGAAGTTAAAGCACCTCATAGGTATACGTTACGGTAAGCACTCACTGCACAAGCCTCGGACGCTATCTTGGCTGCGATCGAGTCAAGCTTCCATTGTGGCGGCCGCAAACCGAACCTTATCGGAAAGTTGACGCCCCGCAACGTGGAAATGCTGATACGCGAGGCATAAAGGCTGCGGCAACGCTCACTCAATTAGGAAGGCGTCGCAGAAAGTGCTACGGCGACGAACGCTTTCACGCTAAACAGTATTCAGCTGGCTCGTACTGAGGGCCTTCAACTATCGGAACGACACGTCCGAAACGAGCAATGTTGGGAGTGCCAGCGACAGAGTGGGGAGGGGAAAGGCGTTGGGCGCTCTCTAATAGAGAGAGGTTTGCGTTGTAGAACACCTATATAGAATTCCTACTCCAGATGAGTGCAATGAGAAATTCAATGCTGGTATTACAGCAAGAATGAGACACGGAGAGTAAGGGACAATAAGGGACAGGACACACAGCAGTACGTAGCCCGCGGCGGCGATTCAGTGGCTACGACGTATGCTGCCGAGCAAGAGGTCGCAAGTTCGAGTCCCAGTCTGGTCCTGTTCCCGACAAGGCCGGGAGGCTAAACTTTGTATGTATGTAGCGCGCTTTGGGGTCGCTGCGATAAAGAACGTCAGGCTGTCGAAATTCATCTCCAAACCTCCCGCTTCGACTTTCCTCGTTGTCCGAGAGCTGTATTGCTCTTTTTAGATGGTAACCCTTGCGAACATATGTACCGATCACATCCATGTTCGTCCCCATGTTGAATAGCGGGACGATGTCAAAGAACAGGCGCCGCGTTTACGGATCTTCCCCTCTGTTGCTATTGACAGGCCTTATAATGTTTACGTAGACGGTCTATAGAAAGTTTTAAGACTTGGAACAGACAAAAAATAGACACGTTAGCGACTTTTGTCCATAGGACAATCTATGAAGGGAGTAGAGCAAAGGACAAACAGATATCAATGTCGATATACACAGTCTACCGATGTAGTACAGACAAAGCGAACAAATCTACACAAAGGCAAATCAGTATACGAAAAAATCTTCGGACAGGTTATAGACTGCCTAAACGCGTTCTTGTACGGAAGGGTTTCGGAGAGAGACACGGTGTTCGCGGTGCCTCGCTAGTGTAAACCCTGCAGACGACAATAGGTATCGGCGCTGCGGACTTTGAGGACGCACGTTTCAAAGTTCACATCTCCTTTCTTTTTTTCTCTCGCCTAAACTCAATGACGCATCACCTGCTCCACCTCACACGCCCAGGTTCAACGAACAAGAAGCCTCGCATCTGTCTTCTGAGCCGTTCGCGACCGTAAAGGAAGATGGCGAGGGAGAGCCGCGACGGAAGAGGACGCGCCAAAGAGCATGCGACTGCAAGCGCGTACGTACATACACATATAGACAGCAATAGACAGACACACACAAACATATACATGCGCGTATATGTACACACGACGCGATGCTCGTAACACACACGCACACAAACGCGCACGCGTCTGCGCTCGAGCCCACCTCCCTAAAACCAGAAAATCAGCAACGAGGAGAAAAGAGCGCGCGCCAGATCGAGCCTTCCTTCCGACGAAGCCACGCGAGCCACAAATGAACCCATTCATCGCGCGACGTCCTTTTCTCTCTCTCTCTCTCGCAATCCACTTCGCCCCGTGAACTGTTGTGGCGTGCGGGCAGGAAACGCGCCCGCGCTGTTCATAAAGTCTCTCCTCTCGGCGGCGTCGTCTGCTCCTCGCTGTCCATTTGTCCAAGCTGTTTCTTCCTTTGTTGGCCGCCAGCAGGCGTTGTCTACCGGTCAGGATCATTAGACGGAAGCCCCGACGCGCTTCCTTCCCTCTGTGCCTCGACGAGAACGCGCGCGAGCCCCGTGCCCCTTCTTCCCCCCCCCCCCCTTTATTCCATCTACCCTCCCCCCACCTTCCACCCTCATCTTCAACGGTCCAACCGAGCTACGCCTTTAAGCGCAGGACGACTTCTCGGGGAAACCGCGGAGAAGCGCGCGCACTGCTGAATCCCGTGGTGAATTTACGAGCTCTTATAAAACGAGGGGGAGAAGGCTGTACACGTGAGCGTAAGCAAGCATGCGCTCTCGGCTTAGCGTTTTCTTTCTTCTTCTTCTTTTCACCGGGCGCGTTTAGGGCCAAGGGCGCGGTCCTGGGCTGGATTGCTTGCTCCTCGCTGAAAGTGGTGGTAGCCGACCGACACGGGCCTGCGGCAGCGCGCAATAAAAGAGTGGGCAGGCGCTGAGGCGAGCGCGACGCGAGACTCGAAATGGTCCGCGCGGCAATTTGCGGCACGAGACCAGCACGCGAGCGGCTCGAGCAGGGCGTGCTTTTAGGTGTTGGGGCGAGCCCCGTCTTCCTCTTCTTCTTCTTATTCTTATTCTACGGCTTCTTCTCAGTCTATGTTGTCGAATCACCGGTGACAAAGAGAGGAAAACGAGAATAAAACAAAGTTGCAAGGACGGCCAGAGGAAATGCGTCTTCGCGAGCTTGCGGTGGCGCGTGGGAGGGTGGCTGCCGCCAAATGGTGACCGTCCGGGGCCGACGACACCGCGGGCTGGATTGACGGCGGACAGTAGTCATTATGTGCAGTGTTCGTGGCGGTAGCGAGAAAACGAAAAAGAAGAAGAAAGAAAGAAAGAAAGAAAGAAAGAAAGAAAGAAAGAAAGAAAGAAAGAAAGAAAGAAAGAGTGCTTGAACAAAGAAGATGCGTTAACGCCTCACCTAACTCCCTCCCCCTTACGTCCAGCAACGTTCCTCGAGTGAGGTATAAGGTTTCGAATAGGGTCTATGACTGGAACGGTCATACCTGCCCGAGGAGTAAAACAAAAATTATGCGGCTCGTTCGCGGCGATCCCAAGCTCTAAGATGAACTTAAAGAAGAAGAAGAAAAGCTTGATTGTAAGGTCCGCCGTGTTATTCGGGGAATGGGCAAATGACCACCCCGCCTAGGCGTCAGCCACGAGCCCTTGAGCTCTGGCGGCTTCCTCGGCCCGCTTGACGGCCCAGAGTTGGTCTGCGAGGTCAGAGCTGAGCAGTGTAGCCTCCCAGCGCGATCGGTTCCAGGCTGCCTCCCCCCTTGGAACCCTTGCGCCCCCCCCCCCGTTCACACTCCCATGACATGTGTTCCAAGGTTGTCCTGGCCTCACAAACCTTAAGATAAACGAACACAGGGATCAACGCAACTGTAGAAGAGCCGTCAAAATGAAATGGTCAGGGAGAAGGTGGTGAGGCCAGTCTAAGTACACGAGCGTTTTTTTTTTTGTGACTTGGGATCGAAACCGCGACCTGAAGTTTAGAAGCACTACCACACGTTTCTCGCAAGTAGAAAAAAAAAAAATCTGAGCCTTATCTCGAAATACTGGACCTTGCGTAATCGACATTATCGTGACGTCATCGCAAGGCGGCAAAGCTTCCTGACGTCGTGCAGCGATAAGGCTAAGTATAACGACAGCGCTCCTTAAAAAAAATGCTAACAGTGCTGCGCGTGTCTATTATGTCTGTGTTCGCCCGAAGTACCCCAATGCTTTGTGAGTAGAACATTAGGAACCCTTGTAAAGATAGTAGCAAGGTGACGTAAGCTGTCAAATGATATATCAGAATTAGTCGGCTGTAGATGATCTGACAGAAGCAGTTTACAGAACCACGGCATCTGTCTTTTGTGCGGAGTTGCTGATTTGTAAACTTCGTGCTTCCGTTTTTCTTTATACATTATTTTATTTTAGCGTACCAGTTTCCAGGAACTTCAACAAAAAAAAAAAAACTGCAAGCCGTTAACAAAGTCATACTTCCTAAATTCACTATAATTTAATCTTCTCTCTCAAATGCAACAAGATGTATTGAACCAGTCAAGCAGTTGCCTCATAAAGAATAAAAAAAACTTGTGATGTAGCGGTAAATGCGAGAGAACTGCGTTATCGTTACACGTCACCCCTCTTTGAGGTCCCAGATTCATTATAGGAAACCGCGTTCACGACACTGCAAAGTGTTGTGCAGCAGCTCACTTGACACATGCACTGACTCTTCGAGGAGCGAAGTGCAACTTGATGGTGGTCAGGAGCCATCAGTTGAATGATCAGTTGCATGATCCATCCAGAAACCATCAGTTGCATGACCCGGCCAACTGACGTGGTCGACTGACCCCGGTCGTAACGTCGAAATTAGGTGTTGGTTGTTGCTTTCCTGCCGTGCGCCTGCGCTTCTTTCAATTTATTGAACACCGGAGCCGGCAAACTACTTCCTTCACACACACACACACACACAAACAAACACACACACACACGCACACGCAAACACACACACACGCACACACACACGCACACACACACACACACACACACACACACACACACACACACACACACACACAGGAGGTGACACACAGCTTTTTCCACTTTGACACTCCTACTGCTAACGCACCAAAGAAATTCATTTCTGCATTGTACATGTATTTGAATAGGAAAATCGGGGCTAGGCCCGAGCTAGAGCTTCCTGATAAGGCGCTGCGACCCTTGCAACAATTTCTACCAGGGATTGCAGGTTGTGGACCATCACTGAACGCAAAAGACAAGGCAAGTAAAGAAAGAATGTCACGTCAGTGCTGCCTTTTAAGAAGCCAGCCTTGTCACGTGGGCCAGCCGCAAAGCGAGCCCGACAGATGTCGGCCAGAAGGCGAGACAGACGGGCCAGAGGGCAGAGACAAGGGCGAGCTCTTCCCCGGCCTCCCATATAATACTTGCTCCGAGCAGACGTCATTTCCTCCCGCGTCCGCAAAACAAGCGCCTGGCTGCAGAGTCTCAGCGGCGCAGCCTTCCCCTCCCCACTGTCTGGGCGTGGCGCGACCACAGCTATGTCGACCACTGTCATCAGGCGCAAGGAGGCTGAACGATGAAGAGTCGTAAAAGAAAGAAGTGAGAAAGGGTGGTGGTGACGGGCGTACGATGGCTGGAAACTCGGAGAGTCACTACTATAGCACGGTTGCTACAGAGAAGCCGGGAGGCCACGCTTCCCCGCTATTCATCTACTTCTTCGGAACAGAGAGACCTATAGTGACCGAGCCCGAAAGGACAAATGCATTCGACATGGCCTCCGAAATCCAGCGGCACGTGCGACGCAATCTCGGAAGCCATGCATCGAAGCAGCAGGAGCGGAAGGGCCACCACCGGAGGCGCCAACAGACACGCACACCATTCGGGATGGTGTTAAGAGCATAAATGACTCGGACGGCGCACATCGATGTGCCGCAGATGTGCGTTTGCCCAGTTGTTCTCAGCTGGCCGGAAAATAGGTCGAGGGGGTGCTTTCAGCGAACCGTTCCGCAGGCACGTGCCAAAGGCGCAGCGAAGTGAGAGAACCACACGTGCTGCCGGTGATGTCATTTTTCTCCTTCTTACTATCCTCAGTTATTCGCACATCGTTCTCTTCTTGTCTTCTTTCTGGTTTTTTTTCCCCGCTTCATTAGTTGACTCAACTTCAGCTCATACAGCTGCCAGCCGCCACATCCGGGGCGACTAAAGTTCAGCTTGAGCCAAGCTATAAACTGGCATAGGCTACACATTAATTACATGACAAAAAGGTAACATTTAAATCAGGCATAAAGTAGTTCCACCCACCTGCGTTTGTCGCAGCACCATTATAGCTTAGCTTGGTACTTAAAGAAAGTTACTACTTATAAAGCATGCGCCCTAACAACGAGCTCTAGCGCCGCCAACGCCGGTGAAGCCATATGCAGTGATTCTAAGGAAGCGGGGACACTCGAAATGCGGTGTAGAACAGTGCCATCTATCGTAAGAGTATCGCAGGTGACTGAGCTCTGACACACGCACACGAACACACACGAACACACACACAACAAAAGAAAACAAATTGTAATCTCTAAATTCATCGTTTTCGATTCTTGAACCGGCGCGGTGCTCATTGGCCATGACGGTACGTTGCTGATCACGTGGCCGCTGGTTGGATTATCAGTCGCCACAGCCACGTTCCCCCGGAAGCACGACAAAAAAATGTTCGCGTATTTTAGAATCCCCAAGTAATCAACATTTAGCCTTGCTTTAGCCTTCCGCGCTCTTAAAGAAGGCAGTAGGACCATGTTGGAAGCACGTACCCGCTAAGGCCACGTGACCTGATACCGCTAATGTTAAGTGGCATCGAGCGGATATCAGAATACGGCACACAGTGTAGAGCATGCCACCGTCAAAAGCTTTCTGTTGAGCGACATTCGCTTGAGAGGCACACGTGTCTCAGCCGATGAAAAGAGCTCGCGGCCATAAAGTGCGAGGTATCGGTTACGGTCAGACTCGCTTCATAATTGCGCACGGCCGCATGCAACAAATAAAGCGGGGGGGGGGGGGCAGAAATATGAACAGTTCCGCAGCGACTAGTACGATGAACACGAAGCTGGAGAAAGAGAAGTATGGGGACTCAAGCATAAAAGTCAGAACAACGCAAAGCAAACAAGCCGAAGTAACAGTGAGCCCCCCTCTCCCCCCCCCCCCCCCCCCCCCGCCTATGTTTAAGCACGCGCGCCAGCGGAGAGGTTTGCGTGCATTCAACGGAGATGTTCATAAACGGGTCACGCGAGATGCTCGCTGCCGCATTCCAGATGCAACGAACAAGTCTGGCAGAGGCCTGTGATCGAAAAAAAAAAACAAAAAAAAAAACGTCGTTATGAAGGAAATAGCCAGACGGGATCACACGTTGGGGCATAGACACACGAATGTCCTCCTCTAAGGCAGCCTAAGAAAGAAAGTAAAACAGAGAGTAAAGTGATCAGAAACTTGATAGTGTGCGCGACCTGTCAGACAGCCTCTTCGTTGTTTAATAACTTTCCGACCTTTTTTTTTTCTTCGTTATGCGCGCATTCCAGAAGAAAAATACAGGAGTAACGACATCGCATTGAGGCGGACGGAACGTAAATGCAGGAGAAGAATGGGGAAAGAGAGACGCTCACGCGAGATTTGAAGGGTAACGAGGAGAGTGTAACGAACCCGAGATATGGGGAGATCGGGGAAGAAATAAATTATATTAATCCCGAATGGGGAAAGCTCAAACTGTCAACCTATTGTCTTTCTCGCCTTCTCGAGGCACTCCTCCCCGCATACAGACGGCGGAAAGCTAAACCCAAAAACCAGAAGGTCATCGAGGACAGGATAGGGGACGATGGGGAACGTCGCACTCCAGACGGGGAAATAGGGCTGAGCGGAGTGGCGCGAATAGATAGGCTATATAAGTATACGCTTTCCTTTTCTACGCAGAGTACTCTGGCCTCTTGGTTTTCGCCCTCTTATGACGTCGTGGAGTCCTTCTGAACCGAGTCTCTTCGATAGCTTCGGGCTATTCCCGAGTAAATTGGGATGGAAGGGAAGAAAAAAAAGGAAATTGTGCGCCGACGGTTAAGCAGGCATGCACGGGTCGAGTGAGCCGTCCATCGCTCTACAAACCAGCTGTCCCCAGTGTTGAAAAAAATCTTTCCATCTTTTTTTTTTTCGAGTATCCATCTCTGTGCAGATGTTTTCCCGGAGCTAAAAGAAGGTAAAAGAAGCGAAAATTCCGCTGTCACTGTGAAGACGCACGGAAAGAGCCACAGATACACTCACTTTGTTCGAATTCACGCTCTATTCAAAATGGAGAAGCTACCGAAAACGCTACCCCCTCCCTTCCCCAATTCTTTTTTTCTATCGAAACAGTGAAAGAGACGCTGTATTACGCTCGAGTAGCAGAGATGACTGGGAGACCAAAGCATATGATGAAACTCGGACAAAAGGAAAATCGAGAAATCGGGGAAAAGCCGGACGAAAAGAAATTGCGAACCCGCTCTTTACAGTTGCGCGTTTCGTACCTTTTATGCTTTTTCTTCATGGCGATGCCTCCCTTCTTTCCCCATACCTCTCCCTATTTCAACCACTTCGCGTGCACCGCATCGCGGCGTTGCTCCAGGCCACAGCCTGGCGCATACGCTGTCTCTGTGTGCATATGCAAAAGAATGAAAGGTTACTGGATAGGTGAGGGCGAGTGACATGCCCTGCGTTTGTTCGTTCGTTTATCCTCGGGCGTCGCGCCGTGGTCATTAGGGATGAGACGACAGCAGTTTCTCGTATAACGTGTCTTCCTCTCTTCCCTCCCCATTTCGTCCCAACGCCAACCCTCCCGCTCCTCCTCATTTTATTCCTCGTTCGCCATACTTTCCCGTAGCACCTTTTACTTTTCGTTCCGCCGGCAGCTTCTACCTGTCCCATCCACCTTTTTTCCTTTCTTCGCCATCCATGGAGTCGCCCGAGTGAGTTCGAGTTACCTGCACGTGCCGTCATCTCTGAAATGCGCTTCTTTTGGATCTCACTTTTTTTGGAACTGTTAAATTTTCGGAATTTTTTTTTTCTTCGCTTTTGATGCTAGTACCCCCTTGCCGTAGTCTTGACTTTCAGTCTCCTTCGCTTACGTATTTTAACAACTTCGCGTTTCTTTGTTATTTTTTTTCGTCTTCATTTTTCTGCTTTTTATCGGTCGGGCTCTGTGTTCCCTGCATTACTCGGATATGCCTGCCGATGCCGACGTCGTGCAAGAGGTGAAGCACGTGGCCGCGGCTCCGTGTGCCCGCGGTGTTCAGTTTCATTATTGGCCGAGACCCCGGGACGAAATGTGGGGTGGAGGTTGCCTCGAGGCGCCCTTTATCATCGGGAGGGAGCGGACCAAGAGCACGGGAAAAAAAAAAAAAGGTAGCGCGTTGTTGTCGAGCCAGTGGAGAGAGTGGCGCTTCCATTACACGATACCGCTCCTCGCGTCCAGTATGTAAGGGTTGAGGGGCGAGTCAGCGAACCACTCTCGTCAGAGAATGCAGACCGAGTCGGTGAAAAAAAACTTTCTTCGCAGGAGTGCTGAACCTTTCTTTTGCGCGAATAACTGTTCGGGAGAACGAGTGAAGTTTTGATTCCTTATGCGAGGAGCTTAAAAAGCAAGACCGGTGAAGCTAACAGTCTAATTGAGATTAGGAGAAAGAAATGGAGTTGAACCGCGTCCGTGTAATGCGCAGAGCAAATCAGGCAAAGTAACGTACAGAACGAGCGACGGTCACCCGACCCGTTAAAATTAGGTAATTTGAAGGCATACAATGGATAAATAGCTGACGCAGGACAGAGATAATTGGAGATCGATGGTAAATGAGCCTTCGTCCTGCCATGAACATAGATGACGACGTCGATGACGATGGTGATAATGAAGTGAGAAGCAAACGTACAACTGATCGCAAGCTAGTAAGTGAAAGTTAACGCAGAAGTCAACAGTGAAGGGGCCGGAGAGCCCTAGAACGACTCCGCATGAAAAAAAGAGGATTGATTGTTTGGGTGATTGACTGATTCATTCAGTGACTGATTGATCCCAAGTCATCAACTCGTCCACTAGAGTCGACGTATCGGAGTGACTATGCATATGGATTTATTTCCATAACCGGAGGGCTTTCTTAAAGGCGCACCAACAGATACAATCACGCTGGCTATTTTGCATTCCTCTCCGACAGGAATGCGGGCTCACCAGCGCTAGGAATCGAACCCGGCACCTAGTGCTCCGTAGGAGAACGTCATACACTGTGCCACCGTGGCGAGCGTATCGAAAGTATATTGAACGTAAAAAGTACTGAAACTTGGGCTAGTTGGTAACAAACGAGACACGAGGCAAAGATAACAAACAAGTGCTTGTGTTACCCTTGCCTCGTGTCTCGTTTGTTGCGTGCGCGCTGCTGTTTCATAATGAATAACATAGCGAACGACTCGAGGTATCATGGCGCTTCTTGGTCCATATGCTCTGTGGCAAGGATGAGGCCACGCAGCGAACGCGGTGTGTGTACGCACGTTTGTGCGTGTCACAAGCTCAGAAACGGTAGTTTGGAACGGACAAATAAATCTGAAAGAAGCAAGCGCCACGGCAAACGTCATCGAGGGCCCGCTGCATAGACAACCGCTTGCTTGTAATTATAACCGCGTTCTTTGCCAGCCTTGAGCTCCAGCACTCAGCGAGGCAGGATGCGTAGTCCTGCCCAAGAAAAAAAAAAAAAAAGAACACTGCACCACTCAACATCGGCCGCCCTAAGTGTACCTCAGGGACATCCTAAAAAAAGAAGGCGGCGTGCACACTATGCGATGCACCCCGCCACGTTTAGGCATGCAAGCGCGCATAAGTGTTCTTCGTATTATACGTGCGACCACAGCACGTTTCCTGCTTTATCTTTCTTCGCCTTTACCTCCAAACATTAATATTAATAAACAAGGCAACGCCGGGGCGGTGGACAGGTATACGCTATAGTGCGAACAAATGCGCGGTTCGATGATATCGGGAAGCCCTACAGGCGCAAGCAACGTTTTGCGAAGCCACAGTCCGAGCAGCACCGGCAGGACGGGAAAAAGGGTGAGGGGGTTGCGGGAAGGCGGTTGGAACGGCGTGTCCGAAACTCGCAGTGAAACATCCGCACCTACCCGGACGCGGGTCGGAGCGAGGCATTTGTCTCAATGCCGCCGGTCACTACGTGTTCTGAAACCACCGGCGTTAGACAGAGAGAGAGGGAGAGAGAGAAGACTAACGAAAAACAAGAACCGAAGGTCCAGGCATGGGGGCCGGACGCGCCATGCGCTATATACATATCGATGCGGGTTCTTCCTTTGCTTATATGAGCATGCTATGTTTGCCCGGACAGCCGCAACGCGACGTGTCTGTGGACTGCGGGTCCTGCATGGAGCCCATAAGCGGTTGACAAATGGACCGCGAAGACCGGCCGTTGCTGACCCGGCGTCTCGCCTTGCATATTGCACGCGCTGCACTGCGGTGCGCAGATATGGGTTCGGACCCCCGGCTTTGCCGCCGCAATGGTGCTATAGCGTCTGCGCGCCTTGGCACGCATTCTAATGTAGGTTGTGGAACAAACAAGCATACGCTGTAAGTGTGTGTCCCCCCAGCCCCCTCTCGCCACAACCCCGCTAGCTCTGGGTTTTGTTTGATAGAGAGGTCTTCTTTCTTTGTCCGAAAGGAGGGTGTGAAGAACTTACCACTTCATTAGATAGTTCAAGGCACAATTTCATTCAGGTGCTGAAGCTTGCTGCCTCGATAGCTGGTTGATGTCACAGTTCTCATAACAGACGTTGCGATACTTGCGTTCACACGGTTACGTATACTTACACTTGACTCTCCCACCTCTTGTTGCTGCCAGACGAATCCAAGCTGATATTTGGCGCAGCGCGCACTGTGTCTCGAGTTTGCATCGGCGACGCGCTCAAATGTTTCCTCCGGAGTGTCCGCTTGAAATCCCCAGAGGCATCAATGCACAGTGCACTATAAATGAACTGCTATCAGTATAACTCCAACGTTCGAAACGCAAACCGAGTCAGGCTTGCAGCACTTCGACGCTCCTAAAAAGTGGAACGGTCAATATCGAGGGCAACGGGAGCAGGCGAAGGAAACTCTAAACGCTTGCCGATTCTCCAGTCGCAATTCACCGAATTGGGCAAGTTGGCTGGGATTCATTCTTAAGGCATAGAAAGGCAGGAAATTCACACAGGGACACCAGTCCGTCTGTCTTCTTTCTCGACCCGATTGCTTGTACCTTCACCTGTCGTTAGGGATGGCCCTCCGGTTGTCCTGTTGCTCAAGTGGGCTACGGTGAGTTATTGCCATACATACGTTAGGATTGATTACGATCACGCTCTATACTAGTCTATGGTTGAATGTAATGAGAGTTTACGCAAAAGGGCAGAAGACTAGCCCAGCTCGGTGAGCCACGAAATTTTACGCGTCTGATGGGTCACGCATACCTCGAGCCGTCGTAATTGTTTTCGAAGGTAGGTCGGAGTGGATGCAAGTGAAGGGAGTCAAATTATTAGACGTACTAACAACACTGTATGCACTGCCTACATACAGTCCTCCGAC
Organism: Dermacentor andersoni; assembly: GCF_023375885.2. Lineage (NCBI taxonomy): Eukaryota > Metazoa > Arthropoda > Arachnida > Ixodida > Ixodidae > Dermacentor > Dermacentor andersoni. The sequence goes on from NC_092820.1 coordinate 159,578,700, forward strand.
GCGTGCCAATTCTCGGCTGGTGTCATCCCGAGTACCGCGAAGCTTGACGTGCGAGCCGGCGCGAATGACCTTTCGATCGAGGCACGGAGAAAATAACTTGCTCTTCTTCCGATCTTCCGGAACAGGAAACAGGTTTCTGTTTTCTTGTTTTTCCTTATCAACAACAGTCGTCCCACCGTCCCATTATACTGGAAACAACGCACGCTGTAATAGCGCGGCGCGCTAAACAACCCGCTTCCGTTCCGGGCCACGGGTGTGGCACGCAGGTCAAGCATCGATGATCGACGCCTCCGGCACGGTCCATGCGATGTCTGGCGCCCATTTTTCTGCGGCGTGCACCTCTTTTGCGCGGGGATTTATGACGACACGCCGCCGGGAGAACAGAGCAGCCGGCCTCGGGTCATCTGCCTTAATGGACAGGCCGTGCGAACGTGTGCCGCAGAGCCCCTCGTCTTGACCAGCTGTCGACCTCTCCTCGTTATATGTCCTCCGACGCTGGTATACAGTAAGTGCAGCTAGTTGCATGTGCACGGTATGCGCCGCCAAACGTATCGAAAGACGTGCGGCGCAAGGTTATCGCCGTTATGACGATGATGGGTTTTGATTGCGTCGTTCGCGCGTTTGTGTGTGCGTGTGTGTTCTGCTTTCCTGTTGTGTCATTTCTATTCTCTTCCCATCACAGTGAAATCATCCGGAAAAAAACCTGGCGCGGCGATGAATGTTACCACCATTTCCAATATGGTCAAATAAATAAGGAACTCGTAAGATGCGCAGGAACAATTCCGTACAGTGAGGCTGCGTAACTACGGCTTGACGTGTCATACTGTCAATATTCCAGCGTCGCGTGGAGCTCATTTCTGCTCCTCTCACAATTTCTCAAATTTCCCCCCAAAAGATTTTTTTTTTTAATTCAACGCACACTCCTGCGCACTCAAAACGCGATTCGGTTTCCGCAAGTGCCGAACGTACAGCGCGTACATGCACGCGCCACTCGGAAGCCGAGCCAAGCGCGAAGCCGAGCCAAGCACGAAGACCGCGCCGCAGCCCGTAAAGGGAAGTAAGTGCACACGTGTTTTGACAGTACCCCCGGTGCGGCGGTCATAAGTTGCAAATTGAGGTTAATGAATGCCATCTACGCAGAGCCATCAAGACGCCTCGCGCAGCCAGCGAAGAAAGAGATCGAGGTAGGCTTGGCTGTGGCCCAGGCAAGTATAGAGATGCGCGCTCCGCGGTGAACGCCCAGTTTGAAACAAAACACTGCCCACAGAAGTTCCTCCGCTCCGCGCAATTAACATACGCGGGGGCAGCCGGCATCAGCTTGCCGTGACACATTTTGTATCTCTCTCTCTCTTCGTTCATTTCCGCGAGTCGAAGCAAGCAAAAGAAACCCCCAAACTCTCGTGCCAGTTCCGCGCTGAAGGGGGCGACCGCGGGGTCGGCTGCCCTGCGATACAACGAGGACACGGGAGGAACACGCCTCCGTCGAAAACCACGTCGCGAATAACAATAAAAAAAAAAAAAAAAAAAAAAACTTTTTTTGTTGTTATTGTTATGCCGCGAGAAACGCACAGAAAGTGCATCTGGAAATCTCTACAACTCCACTTGCGTCACTTTGCCTGCTCACATTATGAAAAGCGTCCTACCGGAAATAGGCACAATTTGCTTTCCGGATTGGTGTGCTTCAACTCTTGAGTGTATACATCAAGACCTTTCCCGCGCAGCAACTTATTGTGATCTCACAAAATCCGGAAGCCACCGGGCCTGAGATTACGGCAATGAAAAGGGTCCCGCGGTTGCCTTCGCAGAGTGAACGAAAACTCAGCCTGCCAAATCTCCTAGGCTTCACTGTGCAGCGTAAGGACGGTGACCTGATATTAGAAAATGGCGCGAAATTCAGGAAGCAAAGTTTGAAAAGAGAACGCCGGTCACTCGTGAGCTCTATCGTGATCGACTCTCCAGCTCTCTCCACCAATGTCGTAAAAGCAGTGAATTGGCGACGACATGGTAACCGCGATGTCGCCTGCATGCTCTCCATGGTAATGACGTTTTGCAGTTAGTGGCCGCTGAGCGAAGACGTTCCCTTCAATATCTAAAGTTACGAACGAGCAGTAACCATGCTGGGAATTCAATAACAATAAAGTATCCGATTTACCTGGACGACCCTATACGCACAAGCGCTGAAACCACTCTCCACATCTGCGTATTGCTGCCCATTACCCCTATACATAGTAGCCATCATTCATAATGGTAACAGCGCGGACAAAACGACGACGGAGTGAAAGGACACAGAACAGCGCTCGTCCTGTGTCCTTTCACTCCGTCGTCGTTTTGTTCGCGCTGTTACCGTTATGAATGTGTACCAACTGGCCCAACTTTCCACTTCGATACAGTAGCCATTACAATTCCCTCCAAGTACGAAACAGCGGCGCTTAAAAACTGATCGAACTCTCAAAGGCGTTTGATGTGACGACTGTCCTGCGCCTGTTCTTACGAGCGCGTTCTAGCGCAATAACTTTTCTGTGAATACGTGCCATGGCTTTCTGTCCTAGTGCCGAGAGCGCCCACATGCGCGTTTAGAATGCTGGTGGCGGCGTCCGAACGACGTCCCTCTCGCCCCCCTCACCCCCCACGACCCCCAGAGGGTAAGACCAACTTCGGCGTCCACAACGCGATGAGATCACCGCCGCCCGTCCGAGCTGTAACAGGTTAATTCGTATTCGCTAACCGAGCCGCTAAACGAGAAGAAAACTAGCAGAGACGCGCCTCGCGGTGGCCGCTTCACATATATGCGCATCAAGACAGATGCGGGTGCACGGCTTGCATGACAAGTACCTGCTAACAGCCTCTTTAGCGGACGCACCGCGTAGTGATATGAAAAGGAGCGCGTGCCCGATTTGCGTACCAGACCGTTAATATTCCCGTTGTTCCAAGCGAAATGAAAACGTGCAGAATACGGCACGTTCGGTAAACGAGCGATGTTCGAAGTCTCGTTTCTGGCACTACTCGTTAATTAAGGGCCCGCCCAGGTGACTCGACTTAACTATACACATGATCTGCTTCTGAGCAGGACGTTAAGGGTCCGATGCCTGGATGGCGGCACTACGACGGGGGCGCGACGCCGGAACGCTCGTGTCGCGAGCTTTGTGTGCACTTCCAAAGAATCCGAAGTGATCGAAATTACTCCAACCTTCCCTTGTTAGCTTCTGAAACAACGACTGGCGCTTGAGAAGAAAATGGTATTATCTAGAATCATACATCGGCATACTCGTTCACGAGTACACCTGACTCAATTTAACACCGAAAGCAACTTACACCGCTAAAGTGAAGGAAAAAAGGGTGCAAATCGGTCTATAACTCACACTCTTACACCCAAGAAAGGTTGTAAAGGAGTGAGTTAGAGGCCGATTTACATCCTTACTCAATTTTAAGGGTGTAATCCATTTTACAGTGCACACTCATTTCACGGGCGTGATCGAGGGGGGGCCTTAGTGAATGACGAATGGTGAGGCAGGCTTGAGTACGGTGGTGAGTAACGACAAGTTCGCGAGTGGACGAGAGTACGAACGCGGGTGACCGTTGGCGAGAGTGAGAGAACGTGACAACGTACGCGAGCGAGCGTGTGCCGGCGAGCTATTAGGAGCGGACGCAAGTATGACCGCGGGTGAATTGAATTCCCTGCTGAATGGGGGAAAGACCGTGGGTGCGGGTATAAGCTTCAACGAAAGCCACTATGAGCGCGAGCAGTCGCGACCATAGAAACGTGAGTGAGTGGACAGTCTGACAAAAAAAAAAAAAAAGATTACTGGTGAGTGAAGTAAAGGTTATAAACAGGGATAAATAAAGTGCCTCACAAAGGCTGGCCAACGTTTCGATAGGAAGACCTATCTTTGTCAAAGGCGGCCTCGTGACGAGGCCGCCTTTGACGAAGATATATGTCCTCCTATCGAAACGTTGGCCAGCCTTTGTGAGGCACTTAACATGCCGAGGATGACGAGGCCGCCTTTGACGAAGATAGGTCCTCCTATCGAAACGTTAGCCAGCCTTTCTGAGGCACTTTATCCCTGTTTATAACCTTTATACCACAGTGCGCTATTCCATCTGTCAGCCCCTTTCTTGATTTTGGTGAGTGAAGTGCGAGTTAGTGTTCACTCATCCTACCGACATATATGTAGACTGGAGCAGGGTATGCGACAAAGGTATACAGGCCGGGACGGAGAAACGGGTATAGAGAGGAAGCAGTGGAGGGACGTTTCGGCGCATTCGCAGCTGGGTCGCATTTTTTTCTCGCCGCCCTCTCGGGGCGTGGGTCACGCCGAGGGGGTGTCCGGTCGCGTCGACGACGGCGAGCACACGTCGCCGACGAGCGCTTTGCGTCGAGACGTCGCTCGCTGCCGCCGTTTACGCCCACGTATACACCCAGGCGGCGGCACACCGCCGTGGCATGCGCGGATACTTGGCGTGCACATGCAAACTCGCCCTCCTCCCCCTCCTTCCTCCGCTTCGCACATCGCGCGAGGCTCGACGTCCTCAATTGAGCATAACCCCCCCCCCCCCCCCTGCCTGCCTCCCATCCGTGTTATGCTACATGCCTCCCTTCCTCCCGGTTCGCATTGCGTACAGTCGTCGCTACAAGTACACCATGCGGGCAAGATGCCCGCGAGAGCTCTCCGTATACAATACTGAATCTACGAGTAATCTGTATAGATTAGAAGAACTTGCTGTTGGGCTAGTTGGTGGCTCGTTATGGTAAAACAAATTAGAACGCCTGTGTGTAATGAGGGGGGGGGGGAGGATCTTTTCGGAGTGATTGCGCGCGCGCGTGTGTGTTTGTGTATGCGGGCGTATAGATCGTTCACAGACACCTCCTTTTACTCCGTTTGACAAAATCTGCGTAGCGTGGCGAAGGCTCCGGGGCTCGTGTTAGCCCATCAGTGACGCGAGCCGAGTGCATGTTGCAGATGAGCCGTAATGTACGGTGGTCAAGCTATCATTGCCACCCAAAACAGTACCGCACTCATTGCAATAATTCGACGCGTTCTCCGTATAGCACGATTCATATAAAACCATATGTAGCGTCCACGTCAATTCCGCTGCTCTGCCGCAAGGAGAATACGGCACCATTATATGGAACAGTTCGAACAGACACGAAATTTTTAAAACATAGTATTGCAGGTAAAACTCTTGATTTTCCCGAGACTGGCGTGGGGAATCCGACCATATGCATGCGCAAGACATTTCCCGGCGCATTTAATTCCACAGGTGCAAGATTTATATTGAGGCTGACCTAAACTCGCGCAGTTACGACGTATCTTTTACGGTGGTAGCGTTGGGATACAATTACCCGACAACAGAATGACAAAGTAGGCGGATGGGACCAATTTTTTTTTAACTTTTAAAAAGCCCTCCCGTCGGTGATTTATATACCTGGAGGACGCGAGTCGTTCTCCAGTTCTCCAGCCTTTGACTCTTCCGATGACTACACCATGCAATGACGTGGCGCGCGGTCAGTGTTCGAGCGCAAACGAAGGTGAACTTTCTTTCTCTCCTTTAAACTTGTCTGTGCACGGCCCTTCCCACGCTTTATTTAAACGACCGGCGACTTTTGGAAACAGAAATACACCGGCCCTTATTAGATGTCACTGGGCGCGGCGTCTGCAGAGAGAAACGCTCGCAAAACACCGCCTACGGTGCGAAGGTTGCGAACAGCGGATGCTTCTTTCTTTTTTTAAAAAAAACGCAGCCCTTCCGAGATACAATCTGCGCGCAGTCACCTCCAGCGATGCCGCACCAGAGCCGGTAATGTCCCAGCATCGCTGTCAGGGACCGGGCAGGCGGTCGGTTGCTTCGTCTTTTGTTCCCAACACGTACACCACCCCACCGCGGCCTCGAGCCGAAGCACGCGAAAGGCTGAACGCGAGGGTGCGTGTTTTCGACGCAGTTCAGCCAACCCGAAACGACGCCATCGAACACTTCGCACCGTGGCTTTTACAAAAAAAACGAAAGAAAAGGAAAGAAAACGGATGAAACATAATATATTCCGTAGGACATCGACGTTGGCCCCTTCCCCCACCCTTTTTTTTTTTTTTTTTCGTATGGCATCCGCATTTTTCTCCGATATAACGTTTCACGAAAGCGATCGTTCCGTCGCCCACGGTTGGCGAGTCAAACTTGTATAGCGTGGTCAGACAGACGGCCGATTTCGTCGCCACTGCTCGCAAGAAGTCGCAGCCCCCGCAACGCAACAAATAAGTCCGCGCGCATCGATGCCGCATGCGGGCTCGTGACCAACAGGTCTCGATATGGAATGCCGATTATCTTTTTAAACGCCCAGGGTCCAAGCTTAACGTGCACCCCAATGCACGGTACACGTTTTTTTCTTTTTTTTCGCATTCCATCCCCGTCAGAATGCGGGCCGCCATCGTCATCGCGATCCTGCCGAAGCACCAGAGAAAAGCACGGAATGAGCACAGCTCTATTCCGAGAGAGACAGAGAGAGAGAGTCACGCAGCAGAGACAACGCAGTGCGGCCAGAAGCGGACGACAACCGTCGAATGATCACAAACCGGCCGATCGCCGTCGTCGTCCCGTCTCCTATACAAGGGCTCACAGCTCTGCGCCCACTCCCACTCCCCGTAACAAATAATACGCGACATTCAATTGCACGCGTCAACAGAGTCTGCTGAGGTCAACAGAAACTCGGCAGAAACGCAACAGAAATCCTAAAGCGATTTCTGTAAGGGATATGCTCGTACTGCTGGTCCCCCCCCCACTTATATCCTCCCTCCGCCTTTCCATTTTTGGGCGCCTATGTAAAGAAAGACTCGCCGTGCACACTTCGTTCTGGCCACGCCGGGCCGTGGCAGGCCGTCTCATCGCAACAGGACTAGCACGAGTAGGAAGAACGAGTAAGAGAGAGAGAGAGAGAGAGAGAGCCGAGGAAGGAGTCAAGAAAACGGCGAAGACGACGGCGACGACGCTGGCAGCGCGTTGTTTGGCCGGCGCTGATGGATCGACGACTTGCGTCAGCGCGTCGCCGCCGAGTCGTTTCCAGCAACGAGCGACCGACCAGCGCGCAGCGCCCTGGCAAGCAATATCGATACCCTACTACACGCCTCTTCTCTCCCGCCAATGCGGACGCCAGGAAGGACCTCCCCGAGAGCTGCTGCTGCTGCTGGTCTACTGTCTATAGCGATGCTGTTGCAACTCCTGGTTACCGTTCCACCTCTTCCCTTTGTTCATCACCTCCGCATTTTTTTCTTTCTCTGTCATCTTTCTTCCTGCTTCTTCTTTTACGTCTCGGCGAAGACTTGACTCGGCTCTCCTCAAGCGCATCGCTTCGGGCCTGCGGTGTAACAGCGCGTCTTTGCGGGCGGGAGCCATCGGCGGGAGATTTGATGAAGTACCTGCTATACACCGCCGCGGGTTCGCCTTGGGGTCCCCAGTGGCAGAGGAGCCTGACTGGTTCTGCCATTGTACGCGACTGCGCAATAGACTTTCCCGCGTGGCGCGGCGCGAGCCTTGCCTGTAGCTGCATATACCTGCCTGTCCGTTCGTCCCCTCTGTCCATCCGTCCGTCACGCTTCTGCGAACAGGTTTCACGCGCGACTAGGGCTTTGTGATTATTTCCCTCTCAGTCGTATGTGCCTTGGCAATGCTTCGAAGACAAGTCGTCTTTCACAGGGAGAGGGAGAGAGAGACCTCACTGTAACGTCGTGTAGTTGTTGGGTCGTTTGCTTTTTTCGTTTTTTCATGTTTCCTAGGTTTGCCGAGCTGACGCCTTCTTAGCGCTAGGCGCCTTTCTTCCTTTATCCAGGTTACTATTTTGTTTGTTTAACCAAGCTTCGTTGCCTCGTTCTCCTTGGCTCTCGAGAGGAAAGGACGCCGGTGACTGTACCTACCTCGCCCGCGCCACTGCGAAGTCCGACTCGTCTGTCTGTTCCGTTGAGTTGCGAATTCCCACGGGGTTTGTCGGCCCAACTGCCTGACGGCCTGGCGTTACGTGGAAGGCTATAAGAAGACTCGGGAGGTTTCAGTAAACAGATTTCTCTATCGTTTTCCTCTCCCTCTTTTTACTTTCTGTTTATCGATCCCCGCTCGCGCGGCCACTTCCGAGGGCTGTTATCAGCATCGAGCCATGCCCGGCAGCCTTAGGCGCCTCTCTCACAACGCGAGTGCTGCTTCGGGACTTCGAATCAATCAATTTTTTTTCGGCGAGAGCTTTGCCTTACCGGACCAGTCGGGTATAGATACGCTGAGCCTTGCTTAGTGCATGTGAAAGATTCATGTCATCTCTCTCTTTCTCTCTTTTTATCTCACTCCCTTCCCCTCCCCACGTATAGGGTAGCAAACTGCAAACTGGACAAAGTCTTAATTAACCTCGCAGCCTTTCCTCGCATACCAGTTTTGGTTATTTAAATAAAGTTACTGTTGAATTGAATGAATTGAAATTTCTTCCTTCCCGTTTCTCTCTCTCTCTCTCTCTCTCGGCGAACGCGATTTCTGCGTCTGAAATGGAAGTGCTCGTGAGCAGCGTGACGGAGGTATGACGCGAAAGCAATCGACCGTTCGCATAAAAACGTTGCTGCGCATGTGCGAGCAGCTATATTTCCAAGCACGCACGCACACTCGACCGCAGAGTAGCAGAACTGAACTACGCACTGTTCCCATTAAACATCTTCCCCCTTTGCCACCAACGAAACGTGCACATACCTCTGCTTCGCCAGATCCGAGTCTGTGGGGGTAACTATGAGGACCTGGAATTCTCGCAGTAATATGTTTCTTTAAAGCCCTTGCGCTCGCGCTTCCTGTCTGGAAGGAGAGGGGAGATACGCACTCGGACGGAGAAATGCAGTCTGTGAACGAGACTAGCTGGTAAGAAAACACCAGGTGGCGCTCGCTATCTTGCTAATCGTTTTTGTCTCCACCCCATTTCAAAAAAAATGCCAATAAATCATCATCATCATCATCATCGTCGTCGTCGTCAATTCGGGCACACGCACAGGGGCAGATCACTGATTGAATGCACGCGTGTTTTGTCATACTTCATTTGAATGCATGCGCGTCATAGCATGTATATTTCGCACTGTTTTAATTGGAGGAGTAGCGTGTATCTCTCCTGGCACACATATACAGACAGATCCGTCCGTCTAAAACACGGCAATACTATTCACCGCGATTAGCCTTCATTTCCTTTTTTTACACATTATTCTTTAAAAAATAGGAAGGTTGCTCAGAGAACACGTTGAAGAGATATACGTATACAGACTGCCCTCCTTCGTGCCCACATTATGTTGCTACGGACGCTCGAGTAATAACAACGTGCGTCTCTTAAGCTTGGACGATCATGCACACATAACCTGCGCCTGCGTTCTGGGCTGCAACGGGATTCCATGCGAAGACTGCGAAAGCGTATATATCAGCGAGACCAGCAATATCGAACAGCGGCTGAAGCAGCATGTCAACGATGTGAAAAAGAAAAAAAGTCGCATCAGACGCCTTGGCGGAACATGCAGTTGACATGGGCAACATGATTGATTTGGATAATGCCAATATATTAGAAAAAGAAAGAAATTTGACTTCAAGACACCACTTGGAATCCCTCCCAATCCAAAAGACAGATAGCACCCTCAACCGGAATGACAGAACCGCCCCTCCCCCCCCCCCCCCCCCCCCCCCATTTCTACACGCGCTGCTTATGTCATATTGTAAAGCCATATAAACATTGTATCGCACGTCCGTGAATAGACTAGAGCTGCATATACGCATCATGACAAAAGCAAAAAAAAAAAAAAGAAACCTGGTTGTGAGTCAATTATAAAAATAAATGTCCATTTGAGTTTGAACAGCATATCACCGCTAATATTATCCTACACTATATAGGGCAATCCGCAGTGCAGTAACCTCGTCAGAGTTCCTGCGCAGTGAGATATTTTTGCTCAATTATTGTCAATCTCATGGATCTCATATTAGCAAGCAGAGTCGTCACATCACGACATCGTTCAGAAAGCGGTGAACAGACCGATAATCGCCGCGTAAACAAGCAAGAGATAAACCGGCCCGAGACTTATTGATTGGCTTCCACCAGCCCCAACGCAGTTCCTGTGAGTGAGCTCTTCATAGAAGGATTATTTTGACAACCGGCGGCAGGTTCTCATCAGCATGCACACTGGCGTTTCGCATAACGGCACACGTCAGAAATGCGACCGGAACTCGACTGGAATCGAACCCAAGGACCACGCGATCAGCAGCCACACGCGCAGCGACAGTTACCCAGCTACCGCAGCAGCGGGAAAACCATGCTAATGATCAGGCGGATATAATACGCGCGGCGGATTCGACATCTTGGCGCAAATAACGGGGGGGGGGGGGGGGGGGGGTTGGAATAAAAAAGAAAACAGACAACAAAGAAGGCGCATAAACGCCGACAGAACGGCGGGAGTCAAATGGGGTCCCGTTCTTGACGCCACCGCGCAGATGAGTCTGGGTGGAGGTCAGGCGACGGAGCTCCTTCCGATATGAGTCGATGAAGAAAGCAAGGGACGATTAAACCAAAGGCTGTAACGAAAAACACACGCACACACAAAAGAAAGAAAAGCCAGACGCGACGGATAAAAGGCGGTGTACCGTATACGCGCTGTGGCGCGCTCGTGTACTTAGTGTTATAGAGAAAGAAAAAAAAAAAACAGCGAGAAAGAAGAGGGGGAGGGGATTAGCTATCCCGAAGACTTCGTCGATGACCTCCGGCTCCTCTGCAATACGGAATGAACGGAAATCAATGAAAGGTGGTGTGCAAGTGCGCGTGTGGCAAGGGGGGAGGGGGGGAACTAGAAGTCACGCCAGCGCGCGCGCGCAAGAAAGCTTTCGCGAAACGGGATCAAACCGAAACGAAGCGGCAGCGACCAGCGCCAAAGAGGCTCGATCACAATCGACGAAAGAATGCCCCAGCGTCGTCGTTGTCGTCCGAGCGAGCGCGCGACAGACGCGACAGTCCCGCTTACTACATCGTCACGCGGCGGGCTGCTTTGTATTCCCGGAAGGCCAACGGTCCCCAAGGCAGGCAGGCAGGCAGGTCGCATGCTATCTAGCCGCGACTCTCTCTCTCTCTCTCTCCACTGCCCTCTCTTCCTCCCGCTCATTTCACAAACCCTCAAATCATTAAGCCGGGGAAGCGCACCGCGGCAAAGAAAACAAAACCGTAGTGGGGGAGGGAGTGTGGGGAAGGTGCAGGGCCGAGGGAGAGGGGCGAGGGAAATTTAATGGAAACAGAAACGAGCGAGAAGAAAACGCGGCGACCGAAACAAGTGTTCATCGCGGTGGCAACACTGCGTCCATCTGGCATGCTAATCCAGCGGAGGACTCTTTCCCGCTTCGGTTTTTTTTTTTTTTTTCGTTTAATCTCTCTCTCTCTCGTTCATTTGTGAAAGCGACGGCGGCCAGATCACCCTTCTTTCCGAGGCCTTTCACCCTCCATTTCGTTTTATGTATTTGCTGCGCGACGCGATCGCGCGAAGCGCGCGTTCCGGGGAGTTTGTCGTCACTGCATTATATTCCACCGTGATAAAGAAATAAGACGGAGATAGAGAGAATGCGCCGGAGAGCAAATGGAGAGAGGGGTTTTGTGCAGAAAGGAGGGCGAAAGCGCGCCACCGCATACTCGGCGAGCACCGAAAGAAGCCAGCGATATCGTCTGTACCGTTGGCAGCAGCGAAAAGGGGTGAAGGTGGAAGTGGGGGAGGGGGGGGGGGCAGAAGAAAAGGTGCGACACGATGCATGGGTAGCGATCGGAAGTTGAGGTAGCAGGTAGTCTAAGCGATCTGTTTAAGCAATAACAAACAACATAGAAGGATGTGGGGTACAGCAGACGCAGGAAGATTGGGGGGGGGGGGGGGGGGGGGTAAGAGCCGGCGGGGGAGCGCAGAATTGCGCGGAGGATTAACGTCTCCCGATACCTTCTACCTCTTCGCGCCGGTCGTCTCTCGGGCGTCGCCGGGTATACGGCGGATTATCGGGCGGCCACATCGCGCCGTCGAACGGTATAGCTCCGCCGTCGCCGAAAGACCGCGTTGCGCAAAAAAGAAGGGTGTCGTACCGCTCCGAGCAGGACGAACGGAAAGAGACGAAGGTGGCCGAGAGACGGCGAGGTTGGGCACAAAAAAACACCAAGAGGAAGGGAACGGAGAGGACAGTCGCAAAAAAGTAGAGCGGCGCGGCCGACCCCGTGAGCAAGCTATAGCCACCGTATAGAAACGACGCTATAACACTCCCTCCCCCCCCCCCCCCCCCACCACCACCACCACTGGCACCACTACGTTCGTTGTACAGCGCCGGCCGGCAAGCGGCATCACCAGCCGGTCGCGTTCCCGAGAGGTCATCGCGCGAAGGGTTTGTCTCCGCGCTCGCTCTCTCGCGACGTCCGCAAGAGAAGCATCGTCGCAGATTCCCGACCAGGCCGCACGGTCCGCGTCGTCGTCCGACGGGACGCTAAGACGATAAAGCACGGCCCCGGCCGGTCCGTTCGAAAGCGCCGATAGAGAGATACAGCGGGACATGCCAGCAACGAAAGAGCAAAACTATAACGAAGGAAAAGTAAATAAATGAGTAAAACAAGACTGGCTTGTCCCGATGCCGCCTCGCGAATCGAGAGGCGGCGGGGGGATTCGATTGCGGTCGCCGAGTGTTACGGGGAAATTGTGACCACCATGCGGCGGCGCCTTTTGTGTGTCGTATGGTAGCAGCGTGCCGCGCGCAAGCGGTTGTGTGTACATACGTATATACTTTGGCCCCGGCGAGTCTTTTGATCTGAGGATTGGACCGGGCCACCGTACGCGGGAGAGCTCGAGCGCGCTTTCCCGCACGCCGCAGGTGGATTTATTCTTCTTGCGACAGTGGACAACGCGGTCTCTCCCTCTCCTTCTTTCCGTTTTGTTTCTCGTTTCTTCGCGACCACTTGCTCTGCGCGTCCCGGCCAAGTGCTTCGCAACGGGGCGGTAGCGATTTCGCGAGCGTCCCAGATTGATCACAGATGGAACGCGACGGGCATATTGCGCGCGCGCGTCCTTCGCAAATGCATCGCCGACCACAGAGCGAGTGCCTGCACGTGTCGGCGGCGCGGTTTGTATCCGCGCTTGCGGAAATCGCGCATGCGCATTCGGTTTCGTCTCAACAGAACTGCCTGTCGAAGCCAACAAGAAGTCAACGGGAAGATTTTGTACATGGGGCTTTTTATTGCGATGGCAATTATCTGGACACTCCACGCGCGTTCCTGCCGTCCGTCGCCGTGAGGTTCCGTGTGAGTGAAAGCGTGTGAGGGGGAGCCGCCGAACGCGGTTCGATCTCGCGTGCGCGAACGAGGAACGCGGCACGGATGCGTGTTTTGTAAGAGCGTAGTTCCTGTACACCACGAGAGGACGCGAGGAAGATTAACGTGACAAGCGAAACCGTTTTTTTCAGTTGGGAACGCGACGACGAGATAGCTTTAATCGACGAGACTATCTGACAGATTACACGAATGTTAAGCATCCTTGTATAATAATTATTTGTACAAGGATCTATATACAATAGCATCTCGAGGGAAAGTACAAGGACGACAAAAAGCCAACAGCATTTCTATAACAGTCTGTTAAAGGATGTGTGACACGCACACTTTTTTCTTTCCTGTCTAAACCGCTACATGTCTCTATTGTTGCGCCTGAGCAACCGGCCTAATTTGTGCATTTTTTAAGTAATTACTTAGCTATACTTTTGCCTATGCCTCGCCGTATGACGTATTACCGTGATACTGAAAACGAAGACCGAAAAGAATAGTGCCAGTGATAAGATCTCGAGGCGCTTTACGTTCGACCACGTATTCACCGCAGACCCCACAGAGCACCACACTATATATATTCTTCCAGCGCAGAAAAGAAGCGACACACTTTGCAGCTTTCGGTATGCGCGTGCAGGGTGGCTTACGCCGCAAACTTCGGGTGTTCTTCGTGGTTTCCTAAATTTTGAGTAGTTATTTCCCCGAGTCGAAAAAAAAAAAAAAAACAAGAACAGCTACGAGTCAAACGGATGCGAACCATCGGAGTGTATACGCTGAAATATAATACACTATACATCTAGCCCAATACGCGCGAATACCCGCCGTGCATGGTTGCTTAGTGGCTATGGTGTCGGGCTGCTGAGCACGAGGTCGCGGGATCGAATCCCGGCCATGGCGGCCGGCCGCATTTCGATGGGGGGCGAAATGCGATAACACCCGTGTACTTAGATTTAGGTGCACGTTAAAGAACCCCAGGTGGTCGAAATTTCCGGAGTCCCCCACTACGGCGTGCCTCATAATCAGAAAGTGGTTTCGGCACGTAAAACCACATAATCTAATCTAATACGCGCGAATATTCGTGTCAGCGCCAACGGAGATAAGTTGCGCTCCTGCTCAGTTTACGTTTCAAGGGAGCGGCCGTCCGACGCTGATAAAAGTCAGCCGTATACCCCTTCGTGCAAGGCATAGAGATAGCCACTGGCCGAGAAGTTAGTGCAAACGGAACGTCGTCGTAAGATGCGCGCGTGAGAGAGAGGCGCATTCGCATATACCCCCCCCCCCCCCCCCTTGACGGCTCCACATAACGGCTTTGACAGACACATATCTCTCGGTCACTCGGCACACAACGGGTCAGCGGCGAGCTCTAGGCGCATTCCGACCTTTGCGCTTGCGCGCTCGGTCTCCACGGCGTTGTTCCTTCCGCGCGCGCAGCGTGATTTTACGAGCTTCGAGCGCACTGCGTCGCACTTGGCCGAGAGCGGGCTTTCTTTCTTTTCTTTTTTTTTTATTACGGGTCGCGAGCAACCGCGTAAAAGCAAGCCTGCCCAAGGATCGCCGTAAAAGCCTTTCGCCAGCCTCTGCGCAGTTCCCGCATTTACCTGCAATCAGCGGCGCGGTGGGATAATGTTCGGAGAAAATGGGCCGCACGGATGTGATGAGGTCGAGAACGCTTTCTTCTTAAGGGTCGCGTTCGTTTGCTCGTTCCGATATCGCTGAAGTCTCGAGTGCGAGCTACTTGGTGAGGCGCCATTTTTATGGACTGGAGGAGCAATTCAGTATACGTCACACACACACAAACACATCGCTCATTCAATGCACATGATACGACGCTGGAAGCGCACGCACAACAGTCACATACACACACACATGTATGTATGTATGTATGTATGTATGTATGTATGTATGTATGTATGTATGTATGTATGTATGTATGTATGTATGTATGTATGTATGTTCATACTATCATACTCTAGACAATTTCGCCTCTGAAAACTTTACTTACGCGCGTCATCGGCGCACCAATAGGACCGTCGAATGCCACGCTCCAGTGAGTTTGCCTACCGATTACAATCTTAAACGTCCACTTGCCGGTGAAAGTTGCGAGCCGATCGGATCGAGCTTACCGAAGACCGCGGTCGTTGAGAAATGAGAGGCGGCAGTGTCAGAGTCGTGCACGACACCCTGCTTTCTCACTGCATCTTTCTTTTTTTTTTGAGTCAATTAGCGCGACGTCCAAGTGCGCATCGCACACGTGCAATCGCGAACGCTCTAGTTTAACGCTCAGCAATTGCCGCAAGAAACATCGAACACCACTAGTCGTTTCGATGCCTGTCCTCATCTTGACCTGCATTAAGCGCTACATCTTTCCCCCACCCCCAGTGTAGGTAGCAAAGCGGATGTTCATCTGGTTGACCTGCCTGCCTTTCCTGTCCTTGCTATCTCTTTCTCTCTCTGGTACAGTGACTAGGGATCTCCTTAAAAAAATGCTTGACATTCCTTTTGTTGAATCTCAACATAATATTACTTGAAGGCAACAATAATTAACAAATCAACAACAGAAGTTCCAGCTATATCGACTTCTATAACGGCCAGAGGGCAGTGATAAGGACTATTCCTTGAGCCCGACAGGCAGGAAGACCAAAAGAATGCAACAAAGACGAACACATTGAGTGATTCATTCATGGAGCTTATGGTTCCAAGCAGAAGCTCCCTTATGAATTTTCACTGTATAGGTATCTACCGTGCGCCAAAATATAACTAATGAAGAATCATTGTAGAAATTAAGCAACTCGAATTGTATTTCAACAGAAAGTACGTTGGATGCACTAGAAAGTCAATAGAAATTTAACCGTAATTTCTATGCCATTCTTTGTTTTTTCGAAATGGAATAGGAAACAAGAAGGAAACGCAGCGCGGCGACTCGGACCGTCTTGTCAGTTGCCTCACCGCATCGCTCGACGTCATCCTCCCTTCCGCCAAAAAAATATCTGCTTCGCATCTTATCTCTCACGCGCCGCTTACGACCCCCGGCGGCTTCCCCTTTCCCCTTCTTTCTTTCTACCTTTTCTGTCTTTTATCCGGGCAGACCGCCTCTTCATTTCTCTTCTCGCAGCCAACCGCAAAAGCAGGGCAAAAATCACAACACTCCTCACTCGGTCACAACGAGCACGCGCGCGCCGCACGTATTGCAAATGAGCAGCCTCGATTCTGATTTGCTAGCACGTGCAGCATGTGCAGTGAAAAAAAAAAAAAAGAAGGAAACGGTGTGACTTACGGTGCGTTCGAGATGAAAAGAACGATTCTCTTCTTTTCGTGACATCGTCCAACTACACTATACGGGAAGGGGTTAACTGTGCCGGCGTACACTACACTCGGGCGACGCGAACGGCCACAGCCTTTGCGGCGACGCGGGGATAAGAGCCTCTACTAATCAAGACGCTAAACCCAACACGGACAGTCGGTGTACGAGCGGGGCCGTTAGCCTCTCGATCTCTGCGGCAGTCGTGGATGGCCCATTATTTATTTCGCCTGAATGTGGGTTTATCTCCGCCAGCGGTCTCTCGGCGGATTGCGCCGATGCGTACGGAGTGCACATACGCTGCCGACTACACTATGCCGTACACAAAGCGGACGTCTTGTGGTCGATATGGTTATACGGGCCCGCTTCTGTGCGGGCCCGCTGGGCTTCGTTGCAGCGGAAGAAAAGCGAGCGAGCCCCGCTGTGTTTTAGGCCTGGCCGCGCTGGTTTCCGCGCTCCTTTCGTAAAAAAGTTGAGATGAGGACAACGTGGATTAAGATGTCAGCGACGTCTTTTATATCGTGCATGATATGTATATAGCGATATGCTTCAACGCTCCCCCCCCCCCCCGATTAAATAGTTTATGGAAGCCAAACAAGACAGACGATCAGACGAAGACGAAAACAAGGCGTTGAGCGACAGTGACCAAACAAGGGATGTTACGTCAACGGAGCCAATCTCTCAACAGGGCAACAAATGCTTACTCATAATGGCAAAGCCTTTAGCGTAATTCAAAACGACAGGGACGTGAGAGAGACACCGGACAGCGCTATCCTTCGCTGCCCTGTGTCTCTGTCACGTCCCTGTCGTTTTGAATTGCGCTAAAGGCTTTGCCGTTATGAGTAAACCGTACCAACTAGCCCAAGAATCAGCCTTGTTGAACAAATGCTTCTTTCGACTGCAACTTCAACTGCTGCAATTTCGACATCGACTTTGCCTGCAACTGCGACAGTTCGATCCCTGCTGAAAGCTTATTATGCAGGCGACGCGCGTTGGATCGCAGTGGTAGGTCCACTGTTTCTTTGAGACGTGTAACCGGAGTTTCAGCCGTACTCGTAATCATCGTCTGATTAGTTGGCTATTGCTGCCTCCATTTTCGTTGTTACGGACAGTGTTCAGCGGCAACGGCGTCCCCGCCGCTATGCTGTATAGTATCGCTGGCCCGATAAAATGTGGCAATTTCTCTCGCCTTCTCACCGGAACCGACTGTAGAGAACTGAGTGGTGATCGACGGATTCCACAAAGTAAGAACGCAACTTCCCGATCGTCATCAAGAGTAGGCCCTTTCCAGATTTCTGATAAACAACGCGGAAAAAATCGCGCACGTGATCTACAATGTTAACCTTTCACGAACAGGCGAATACGGAGGGATCCAACACGGCAGGTTAGTGCCGCAAAAAAAAAAAAAAAGACGTTACAAAGAATAGTCGATGAACTACACAAGCGGGCAATTCGTGCGGAAGTTAAGTTTCAAACTAGTGGCGCATCTCACCTGCACAGGAAACAAAAGACACTTTGGCAAATTCTCCCTTCCCCTCTGTCTCTCAGCTGCAATAAACAAGATGCTTCTCTCGCGTTCAACGCAAAACAACCCCCCCCCACCCCCCCCCCCCCCCCGCTGATGCACGTCAGGGCTTTACCGCCTATCGGTAATGTTATGCGGTGAAGATGCAGTACGGGGATACGCAGAGTGACATCCGTGCGAAACGGGCACAAGAACAGAAATAGCTGTATATGCTCAATGCCTACAAATTTATTGCCATTCGCGCAATGCTACTTTGGCATACTTAACGGTATGACAACTTAATACAACTTGTGCCGTAATATGTTCTCTCAGCTTATTTGAGCGCCAAACACGTACTTGCTCTCCCAAGTTAGCACTTATCGCTTTATATACGTAAGCATCGTCATCGTCACCCATCATGCGCCTCTTTCTTTCCCTCTTCCCCTTCCCCCAATGCCGAGTAGCTGGCTAGAGGAATATACCACAGGCCGACCTCTCGGCATTTCGTATCATTAAACCTCTCTCTCTCTCTCGTGATTTAATGTGAAATAATTCTACATAAGATGTTGATTAATGTTTTAGTAGCTGTATTTAGAAGTGTCTTTAGCAAATAAATTTTTGATGATATTATAATTCGCGAACTTACCCCAATTCACTGGCGCTATCGTCATCACAGCGCTTCCTGTCATTTATTATGTGCGCGTAGCAGCAACGTTACCTATAGCTCTATTAACAAAACTTCAGGGTCTAGATTTTTCATGACACTAACCTCGCCATCAGGCGACGGATATTAGTTTTCTAACTATCAGGTTGCCGCCTTCGATTGCGTGACAGCGCTCTGTTCGAGATCTAGCTTAGGTTCGAAAGACGGCACGGGAAGCAGGCGTCTTACTGTAGAAGCTGACGAAGGTTCTGCCTTATATTGCGTTGTTTAACAATGTTACGATCTCTGGTCACGCCGAATGCTTAACGCTGCACCACGTTCAAGGAAGTTTAGGCGCGACTGCACGCTACACCTACTATCGTTACCAGAATGCCCAAGCGCAGCCAAGGGCAAAGCTACCACTTATGGGGACACCTTGTGGCAAAGTGCAAAACCAGCAGGCGTGAATGTTGCTACATACACATCATTCTTCTTGGCGGCCCGAAAGTAAGAAAAACGGAATACAATAAGCACTCCGATACTACTGTAACGTTACGGCAGAAAACAAGAACGCGGTTCGTTTCTTTGAAGATCGTATTACGAGATGTGGCGCGCCGTTTACAGCTTCTAGCATCATAGCCTCCGGTATGTTAAAGATGTCAGCCCAGTGACACTTGAAACAAAGGGTCACTTAGAGAGCGCCACTTTACCAATAGTTGGCCGCAGCTAACTATTCAAGCTAAGGGGCGCACGGTTCTCGTCAACTTTCTTTAATTGCACGCAAGCAAAGCAACAGGCACGGAGAAGCAATAATGCCCAGCAAAAGTTGTCCACGCTCTTCAACAACAACAGGCATGCCACGACGATCCGAACGTGGTGCGCTCCACCTCAATGGCCCACTCGACCCCAATGCATTGCCGTGCGATTCAGCAGGTATTCTAAAAAATCCCGGAAGTTATGATCACACAAAAACGTTGGTCTGTGCCTAGGAGATACAGTATGTAGCGTATGCGATAGTGCACCGAAAACTCGCTGCCTTATACAGACGTCATCTAATCGGTAGCCGCACATCAAGGAGGCAAGACCCCAAATTCTCATCGCCTACACTGAAATAGCTGGCGGTTTTGTTTGATATCGCCGTTCCATCGAGCCTCCGTCACCGGATCAAAAAAAAAAAAAAGAAAAAGCACTGCAGCCCCCTCGAAAAGGCCACTGCCCGGTCGGTGGCCACGCGAGCCGTAAAGCACCGGCTATCGCTGGCCGCTCTGAGCGAATAGCGCGCAGCTCGAAGTGGAACACCACCGGAGGGAAAAGAAAAGAGATTAGGAATAGATACAAGAAATTCAACAACGCCCCAGAATCAAAAAAAGAAAGAAGCAAAGGCACAACCTTTGCAACAGCAACCGGAAACATTTTAGAAACACCCAAGCGGCCACAGGACGGAGGGACCGTTCGCGACCGGACTTGGTCCTTCTTTCTTTCATTCTGGCGCATTCCTTCGCGCTTATCGGCACATCGCTTCCTCAATCATTTATTCCGTTCGGACTGGTATACACAGCTCCTTCTCTTTCCTTCTTTTTTCTTTAATTTATTCGTCTCCCGCTCGTCTTAATCTTCGACGCGTCGCTCCTTTGATAGCTGATTTACCATTGCTCTTCCGACGGCGTTAACTGTATAAGACAGCGTTCATCCCGGACTTCGCGAGGGACGATTTAGTTTTACACAATGTGCCACACAACGACAAACTCGACCTTTATTTCTTTCGCTAACGGGGAGCCATTTCAAGAGAGCGTATCTCGCGTGTAATGGGCCAGAGTCGCGTGGCGAGGGAAAGATATAGATTCGTCAAACAGGTTTCTGTCGGCCGAAACTTCGTGCGTTGCGGCCCTTCTGCTGACTGATCTCGCAAGGCCCTGTTGCTGTAGCTTTCTTCTTTTCTTTTTTTTTTTTTGTAACTTACTGTAGCGAGGCGACGCGCGATGTGTGATGGATTACAAAGCGACCGTACTTGCAATGATGGTTCGGCAATGACGATATCTCGTGCCTGTTTGTTGCTACGCGCATACAGAATCTGGCGAAGGCGACCAGCTCGTGTTCAATTCGCTTTCGCCTACGTCTCTGGCAATCAGCCGGAGTGATTACGGAAAGAATGCTGCATTCAGCTCATTTGCTTGTTGCCGCATCAACGACATGCTCGTGGTAATGGCGACGATTCTGCGACAGAAGTCGCCACTATACCACGACACGTTATCTCTAATGTAGAAAGCACGCAATGTTCCTTACGTAATGGTGCCGATGACGCTTTTATTACGCAAAATGACGACGTCACTTGTCTACCTCAAGACATCGTTGTCTGATCAAAGAGAGCGTCCTCTGTTCGAGAAAGTATCGTATGCTCAAGTCTAGAGGAGCAGAGTAAATCTCGTAGCTTCCACTTCGAAATTCGCATGTTATAACAAACGAAGGTATTAAAGGAAACCAAGCCCTGCTGCTATCCACATATAATTACTGATAAGGTTCACGTTTATGCAAATTATGTGCTTATGCGATCTACTAGAAAATATTTCCTCACTGCTAGTATGAGGCCGCCTGGAAACCGCATATATACCAGGGCTTACACACGGAGCGTCGAGCATTATCAAGTGGAAAGCGGGAACAGCTGCTATTTGTATATTATCCCTAAGTACTTATATACAATCCAGTTCCTCAGCCGAATGATGAGCCTTATCTCAACAAAGCGTAGCGCGAGGCAATTTTTTTTTTTTTAATGTGAAGATTTCATGAGCAACGCTTGCGGTTCTTTGCGAGGAACACCCACGGTCCTTATTGCCTCGTGCTATTCATGCAAACGTCGGTACAAGTACGCTACAGATACATCTTAATGACACGCATGGAACTCTCATTATATATATATACACACCGTTGCGACGAATGCGCACCAAATCTTAGGCGCTTCAAGCAGGTGGCGCCCTCTAGCGTATAGATCGGAAGCAACGAGAGCACCAATGCTCCAGAAACACGGTCGCCTTTCACGAAAACATGCGTACGAACTAAAACAAAGCTCTATATTCGTAAGCAATGACCCATTCATTCGTAGTTTCCTTTTATTATTTTCTTTTGCTGCGCAGCTCTGCGCTTTGCCTGACCTTTTATGAGCCGGCGTATTGCTGCTCCTTCGTGACAGGCGTCTTGCCCGCACAACATTTCTGTTGCGCCGGCGAGCCGAACCGCAAGTTTGCAGGAGCGCCACGCAAGGAAAGCGGGAGGCTATGCTGCGACGGTTCTCAGAACGAAGCGGTTGCGCTTTCCACGCACCGTTATCTATGATGGGTCTGCCGCATTTCGAACGTATGGCACGCTACAGCACTGTAAAGGCGCGTTACTAGCAGTGCGAAAGTCAGCGGCACGGAAAGAAAGAGCTGCGTCAGGAAAGATTTGAATGCATGAAATTCAGGCGTAATCTTAGAAAACTCCGCCGCTATCACAACAGACGAGTCGTGCACGTACAAGCTGCAGTTTCTTCTGATTTGCGCACGGAAAGCAAATCACGCCGGTCAGCTCAGATAATGTCGTTCAAGTGTGCTTCGGTGCTATCGTATCATCGACGCTGCACGTCAGTTTTGTTATCTGTTAGCAGTGTGTTCAAAGGGGTTGGTTGGTTCATCTTTAAAATAAAGAACAGAAACAGCTCGTCCTGTGTCGCGCTGTTTCACCTTTTTATTCTTTGTCAACTGTTTTGACTATCGCAGCGGGAACATGTGCCCATCCTAAGTAGAGGGCTACAATTAAATACAACCGTCTTGTATAATTGGAGCATATGTTGAAGATAAATTGCGCACATAGCATGTTTTCCTACAGAAAATAATGCAACGTGCGAAAATTTGCCAAGGTAAGAAATCGAAAAAGTTCACACGGTTCTTGCAGCAAAATCCCGCAAGCCCTAAAGTGTCCTAAACAACAGACTTAAAGGGACAGAACAGCCGCGATAAGTCACTTTAGAATACCGAATTATTATTTCTTTCAGATTGCGGTTCCGCTTATCCGGTTTGATAAGGACGGTTATATAGTATCAGCAGCGGAATCCAACGCAAAAGTTTTCATTCTCTGAATTTCCAGAGCTAATCACTGCGTCTGCAATGCGTCACTGATGTGAATGTATTATTTCGTGTGTTCGCGTCGTTTTCTGCTCGCAAGAAGTTGTGAAAACTCGGTTAACTTGAATCCCCGGTTCATTTAGAACGGAGCGCTATCCTCGTTTGCAGATACATCAGTGTGTTACGGTCCATGAACGTGTCACCACGTGTTTAACGGTGTTTACTGCCATGTGAAAACCCACGACCTCAGGGAGGGCTAGCGCGGGAACTTCGCGGTGGCGGCGCCACCCTCTGCCATTGCTGCGTCTCTTCTCACTTATAAATCAGGTCACCGCGAACGAAAAGACCAATGTCTTTGGTGCCCTATAACTGTAAGTTACAAATCAATCAGAACTCCATAGTCATATTTAGTGTCTTTTTTAAGAGAAAATGGTTCGAAAACTATAAAGAGGAACAGACGAAAAGAAAAACAAGAATTACTTGCGAGTGAATAGAACCAAACTGCAGGCAGGCGTAAGACCTCATAAATAACGTCACAACGATTACGCAAAGTCCACATAACCGGGCAGCGCCTTAAGCATATCGCACGGCTTGACGCGCTCCAGCGCCTTCCTTAAAACTAAGCGCCGCCATGCACTCGTGGAAACCAACCACACTGCAGCGCGCCGGAGCGTCTGAGCGCGTCGCACCGCGATTTCGGCCTTTGACCAATTGAGCTGTCTCGCGGGGCGCCTCTGCTATCGCGGTTTAGCGGGTTGGTCGAAGGCGTCACGTCGCTAATACCTGCACGTAAGCACCACCAATATCGAGAACACGGCGAACACACAAAGGGTCTGAGCCTCATTTTCATAGCTGATAAAGAACACCAAAGAGCGAGGCGAAGGAAACCATAGGAATATGGATTATGCTGTCAGCTGTATCGTGTTCGCTATCGGCATTATAACCGCGCGGAGTAGGTATAGAACAAAATGAAAAAAAGCACCTCGGTAAAGCGATGAGACTGCTCTTGCATGAACAAGTAGGTAACGAGGAAGTTTTTTTTTTTTTTTCGCCCCAATTTCGAGATCAATGACCGATCCCATTAGTCAGAACGCGATTGCCGTGTCGAGAAGTTCTCAAGGCAGCAGCTGTCCTAAGCAATTACGTGTATTTATAAGGGAGTAAGCTTTAAAGACAGCTCATAAATTCAACTTGAAGGATCTCTTAGAGCGTACAACTGTAAAGAGAGTATGATGGACGTCATGCCGCCACAACGTGTTACAGAGTGTATTCGATTGTCTCTGGCGAAAAGGTACCGGCAGCGAAGCTTTCGCGCAATGCGCGCGGAACATGCAAAATCACGTGCTGATCAATCTGACTTCAAATATGTATATTTAACAGAACAGTATTTGCATATTTCAGTAGCCGTCTCCCGCGTCTGAAATGTCATCATTTTGAGATACGGTAAAACAAAAACCGCGTTGCGCAGAGTCTTTCAAGCGAGAAAGAAGAGATAACAACGGAAGACACCGATACAAGTCTTGACAGGGAGATCACCAGAGCTACGCGCATCTGTATTAAATACCAGAGATAAAGCTATGGGGGTCAAAAACCGAGCAACATTCAACGAAAGGGGTAACAATGTTCCAACTCTTTGCTTCTCACGTGAGTGTAAGTTAAAGCAGAGTTCAACCTTTTCTTTAGATGAATTCACGAAGTGATACGAATAACCGCCCTTTTCTTTACGCTTTCAAGTTTCACGAATGTTGCCGATGGAATTAATATTTTCCACTGAGCGTACAAGCTCTGCAATACGACAGTTGTTTCCTTGGGATAACTAAAGTGCTAACTCGTCGAGCCCGTAGGTACCAGCGAAGGTGGTCTCACAGAAAATTGTGGCAGTGTTGCGGAGAATCTTTCAAAACTAGCCTTTAGCCGCGTTCTATATCGCAGACACTAGAAGCGTACAATAACGCTTTAATGCGGATAGTTGCTCGTGAAGTGCGAGTGTGAACGCAAGTGTGAACGGAAGGCAAAGAACGTCGAAACAGATCCCGTTTATAATAGCAGCGTTAGGAGTCACGAACAATAGGCAGTAGGAATGATGACCAGCGGCTCCTGGGAAAATGATCTCGCTTCTCAATAAGCCAATGAGAGAAACGTTGAAGAAAGAAAAATGCAGCAAGACTGCCTGTAATTCAATCCCAAGAGGTGTCCAGCGGAAGCCCCCACAACTTTCTGTTGCCGTTAACGTCTGGTCCACAGTTGCGCGCAAACTCCACCTAGCGGCAGTAAATAAACAGTCGGCGAAAAATTTCCCACCATTTCCCACATCAAGCGGATCAACATACCATGATAATTGAACTGACATCCTACGGTCCGACGAAAACTGACCACCGGTCAACGGTGGACGTCTGTCGGAAGTGCCCCAAGAGCGTGAAGAGCGCCAGTTCTGAAACCTTCTTCGCACTATCACCAAAATGTCGCATCATAACTTGGAAGTAGATTGGGTCTCGACAGTGCCCGAGTTGTCATATTCAAGTGTTTTCCTAGGGAGTCACTCAGCGGTTCCAGCAACGCGCTGGAGCAGACAGGTACGAGCAAGAGTCGAAAGCGTCATCTCGGAAATTGTGTGCTCGCCACTCACACTCTATGAATCTCCTTTTCTGTCACAGGAGAATGACGCCGCCCCGGAACAAAACCTGCCACAATGGACTGCAGCGACAGCAAAGGCATGACTCGCGAGTGACCACCGCTCGGACCCGAACATCATCTGGACGAACTGGTCAACGGCGATCAAAGGAAGAGGCAACACGTCGAAGGAGAGGCGAAACTGATTCCAGACAGCGCGAAGATCGCCAGTGACCGTCAGTCGGACGTGCGTGACGAAGGATCGAGCACCGACGGGAACGCGCTGTCCGTCACATGGCGTCCGGCGAACGCTCACCTTTCATGTCAGGCAACCACGGTAGGTGTTGAGGCGGCGCGGCGGGGGCGGCATGACCCGCTGCGACGCCCTGCAGGGCGGCTAGGTCCCCGTTGACTACGCCGCCTCCGCCGGCCGCGCACGCCGATGTCCACCAGAGGCGGCGGGCAGCCAAAGCGGCCGCCGCTGCCGCCGTCCACGCCTGGAGGTGCGCCAGCAAGCACGCCGGCTGGGACCCTTCGTCCAAAGTTCGCGGAGCGCGCAGCTCGCTCACTCCTCCTCGTCCCGCGGCTCCTTTCAACGTCGTCGCACCACACACATCACCGACGACGCCGCCGCCGGACGAGGGCCAGCGGTCAACGCGGCGGTCCTCACGGCTCGCACATCCGGAGACGCCGCCGCCCACAACACTCCTTCCGGTCGACGATGCCAAGTCCGGTTGAGCGAAGGGGAACAGTGTTCCAACGTCCACCTCGTCGGCGAGTCAAAAGCGCGCGCGCGCCCAACACAGAAGACAGGCGAGAGCACTTCTAGTAGCACGCGGCCGCTCGACGGACCAGGAGCAGCGCGCGTCCGAGCGGGCCGAGTGAAGCCGAAGACCGCGTGGCTCGCGAGTCGGCGCACAATGCGGCGGCGGGAGAGAGGCTCGCGACGGCAGGCCAGCGCGAGCCAGCGCGGAGTGACAGCGGGGAGCGGGCGTCGAGCGCGGCAGGACAGGGCGGTGCGCGACGGGCGGGCGAGCGGGCGCTGTCCCTCCGCCTGGTGGCGAGCCGGAGAACCGGCGCTTTGCCGCCGGCCGCACCGACCGGGGGGAGAGTACGGTGGTCCCCCGCGCCCGGTCACCACCACGCAGCCGCCTCGAGGAGAGGAGGAGGAGGCCCCGGTGGTGCCCGCGACGCCCGGCTACGGGAGGACCCCCCCACCGCGCGAACGCTACCGGCGCGCGCTGCGGGCAGGGGCGCTACGGCTACCCGCGCGCTCGCGCGCGCGCTACGGCCACCGGCGGCGCAACTCGGCCCCGAGAACGCCGAGGAGAGGAGGACGAAGAGCGCGGCAGCGATGCCGCGCCCCGGAGGAGAGCGGCGAGAAGGGAGCCGCAACTGCCGGAGTTGCGGGAGCGTCGTGATGCCGAAGAGGAGCGCGGCGTCCCCCCTCGGCTGGTCAATCTCTCTTCTCTCGTCGAGAGAGAAAGGAGGTGGGAGACAGGGGCCGAACCCCACGTCCGGGGCGCTGCGGAGGCGCTCTTCTCTCTCTCCTTTTCCTTTCAGCCCCGCGGGGGACAGCGCGGCGCGTGTCCTCCTCGCCGAAGTCCGGAGAGGTAGAGGACCGTTCTTTCTTGCACTATGCTCTTCTCGCTTCGGAGTTCGGGCTCACCCCTCTCCGCTTCGCTCATCGACGCTCGGCGTTCGAGTGTAGGACTCGGTCCTCCTTTCTCGCCTTCTTACGGCGCAGAGGGGTGGAGGAGGACGAGGGCAGCGCTCCTTAGCACGCAGCCGCGCGGTTCGGCCCCCGCGCGTTTTGTCTCTGATGCGGAGAGCGGCGCGTCCGTCGTCAGAGGCGGCGGCGACAGCGGCAACAGCAGCTGAGTCGCGCTCACGCTGACTAGTGGAGCAATAGAAAGAAAGATTCGGGCGAGCGCTTACAGCGGAACCGATGCAGCGAACGCCCGAAGCCTGTCGTCTGGATAGGAAAATACTTTTGCTTTCTCTGCGCCACGCAGCCTTTCCTCTCACCGTGCTCTTTGCCGTAGAGGAGTCTCTGCGTCCTCTCTCTCTCTCTCTGTTCTCGCCTGTGTACTCTTTTTTTGCCTTCTTTTCCCGACTACACTCGCGGCGTCTCTCCCGTGGACCCGGGGCTTTGATGGGCGCTCCGGTCTAATTAGGGTTGCGACGTCTCCTTCGTCCGGCCGACGTCGCGAGGGAAAAAAAAGAAATGCAAGAGAGGTCGCCGTTGGTTTCTGCGCGCGGTCTCCCTTTCAAAGACTTCTCGGAAATGCGGCGGCGGCAGCAGCCTCCTTCGTAGGCAGCATTTGCCTCACTGCCTTTGCTTGCTTCTGTTGTTGCTTACGCCACGTCGTCTTCCTCCAGCTGCAAATCTTTCAAGTTTCAGTGCTCGTTGCCGAAGGGTTTCTTTTCTTCATTTTTCGAGTTGGGAGAACGCTCTCACTCACTGGGTCGCTCGCGCGTACTGCGTCAAAATAGAAGATTCCCGTCGAAGTTCTCCCTTTGGTTTGGACGGACACGTGGGTCGGCCCTGCACTCTCGTTTGCAAGGATTTCGAGCATCTTCGCCTACGCCTCCGGGGTTAGCTTCTTTGTCGTTTGCGCACCATTTCAGGGCGGGTTCGTGGAAAGAAGGCCTCCGTGACCCGCGTCGGGCGTTGTCGTGTTGACGGTTGGCCGCTTTGTGTCATTAGCGCTGCCCTGCACGCGGTCTGGTGGTCGAGCTGTTCTTCGACGAAACGGCTGAGTTCTTCGCTCCAAGCTGGCAGAACAGTCTGACTCCGCAGTCCTCAGATCAACAGACACCCTCTCTTTCTTACAAATGGATCGACGAATGACATGTGCGAACTACCAAGCCACAAATCAGGCGTGAGATTCAGTCACTGACGCAACAAATCAATTTACACTTCTTCTGAACATTTATAGCGCATATTTCACCACAAGTTGTTACCATGCATTGCTTCGTGTTTAGGCTAGGTTATAAGTTGGGTTAGGTTAGGTATCGTGACGGTGGTACTATGCAGCGAAGTCTCCAACCACAAACCTGGCATGAAACGCACTGACATACCCACTTATACTGCACATTTACAGCACCTGTTTCACTGCGAGTTGTTATCATGTATTGTTCTGCGTTGCTAATCTCTTCGGTTTATAGCATTCTGTCGGTCGCTATTCACGCCACAATTGAGCACATTTAACTTGCTATTGCCCTTAAATACAAATATTGCGGAAGCCTTTCCCTAACTATGCTACCCGTAAAGACTATTCCGGGATCACAAAAGCCTATCTGCTCGGTGCTATAGCACCCATCTCCAAATACACTTCATGCAACCTTCCTTCCTAGCCTTATACTCATGCAAAACCAAGATCAGTAGTACAAGAAACTTATTTTCTTTTTAACAAGGAAGCACTAAATAAAAACCACTCCACTATTGATTAAATCAGGAAATGTTTATCAGTTTGCGGATAACAGCCCCCCCCCCCCCCCCCCCCCCAAAAAGAAAGTGCGGAATTCGCATTCCGACTGAAACCCAAGCATACTTGTGACCGAGAATCAGTCTGTTGACGACAATTCCGCGGTTCGAAAGAGAGGAAACTACCAAGACAACAAACCGCATAAAATGCTGGCTTCCCATTCAACTAACACACAATGCCGGACACAACAAGAAACCTAACGAGGAGACCGCAGGCATTTTTGCGTGGCCGGACCGTGGAGGAAGCATGTGTAGAGAGAAGCCCAAGGACTCGCGACGTCCGCTAATTCTATTGTTCGCCACAGGACAGAGCGGCGGCGCTAATAAAAGGACGACGCCTTGAAATCGACGTCGAAGCGTGCGCGGTTTCCGCAACCGACGCCGAAGGCTACGTAAAACCGCATGGAAAGATCTAGCAATTAAAAAAAAAAAGAAAGATAGATGTCGCAGGTACGCTACTGATAGCCGTGACAACGGATTACATTGTATCACAGGAAGTAAAGCTCGCAACCTTGTGGCCGGTTTTACACCGTAGTAACACTTATCTCTTCCATTTCTCTTTAAAGATCACTTCACTTCACACACACCGTAGTAAACACTCGCTACTCACTAAACATGAGTGGTGTGACACGCCCAAAGACGCACGTGAACAGAGATGGTTCACTCGGTTGCCGCGAGCCCTGGCGGTCAAAAAGCTGGCGTGACGATAAGCTGAGGCCGCGGCGAGCGCGCGCGATTTTCCGGAAGTTAGCGTTCCGTGATGCCGCTCCCGTTACCATATTATACTGTGCTATAAGCACTTCTGGAAATTACTTCCAAAGAAAGGATGCGCAGGAATACAGTGCGCATCAAGGTACTTGCCCTCTCCAAGATTTCTTTTGGACCGAGGGCTTCACCCGAAGGAAGACGCACTGCTCATAACGACTTAATAGATGTTTATTCTCTCTCTCTCTCTTACTTGTAGCATTGCATCTCTTTGTATCACGCACAAGCTAGCGCGGATCAAACCTGCCCCTTCCTCCCTCTCCTCCCTCTTGTTCTGCTTACATATAGATATAGCGTTACACAACGCGAGTCGAAACTAACGAGCATCAATTAACCACTGCAAGTGAATCGAAAGAAACGAGCCCGATCCGTGCAAATAAATGCAAGCCGCAAATGTGCGTCGAAGGTTAAAGAGCTTCCCAATTTAAGCGCCACTAATAACATCGGCCCCCTGTTTCACTTTTCTCACGTTCTCTTGAAGAGCGGGAACCAGCGAGATGAAGCCATAACGGAGCGCGCAAGTGTGAGAAAGAATAGGAAGAACACGAAAAAAGAAATCAGAACAAAGAGAAGCGGCCAAAATAGGAACAAGGAGAAAATCAGGATGAAGGAAGAGACAGGTTTATTCGGTAACAAAATATAACCAGGTGCGGTTAGCTTACCAGCCGAGGGTGAGCATTGGTGCACCTTAGAAAAAAAAAAGCTGAGGGAATGGGGTGCGTTTCTTTATTTAGCCTGCATCTAAATTTAAGAAGATGACGATGATGACAAGCAAGAAGGAAAGGTGCAACAGCAACAGCGACGAGACGACAACAAGAGAGATGAACAACAAGGATTGACATAAGAAGAAAAGGCAGATTTGAAGCGCACAGGAGGAGAACTAGGGGCAGGTTGCGACGGGTGCCGAGACGGGGGAAAAAAAAGAAAAAGAAAAAGGGGGGGGGGGGGCGGATCGCAAGGGCTCTCTCAGCGGAGAGAACCCGCGTGGTGACGCTCGCGATTGTCATGCAAATAAGCTTTTTCCCCCCGTCGTCGTATAGTCGACCTCGTCTTGCTCTTCGACCGCTGCTTCCGTCGTTGCTCACATGTGTGTTCCGTCCCCCCGCGACGCGCGACCGGTTGTCATCACCGTGGTCGTGGTTTTCGTCATTTGCGGACGCGGAAGCGACGTCGGATTCGCGAATTCCAGGCGCCTCTCGCTCGAACGAGGAGACTTCGCTCAACGTCTCTGAACGCTTCACCGATTGACCGAGAGAACGTTCGTCGAGACTTATGCAGTATGCACAGTGCGGTCACCCTGACACTTGGCTAGTAATTAAAGTAATGCGATTGCACCATTTTCTCGAACTTCGTCAAGAAAGGTAATCCATATGTGATGCGATAGGAAGGTCCCCACCCGCTCATTCACAAGGAATTAACTTCTCCGGTCGTAATGCCATATTCGTGCGGCAGTGGATGGCGGAACACAATTACAGTGTTCACTTGTAAGAATGGATCATACTGCGACAGCATTAGCCAATCCCTTCGCCTTTTCCAATAATATTTCGGTTTTATCGTCGGCGCTGGTTTCTGCAATTCTTTCGCTTAAAACTTATCTTCTTACACTGCACTTATAGCTCCGCGCACCTTTCCCGACCTGTACTTTCAACGACCTCGCCCACGTTGCCGTTTTGGTTCAACTGCTAAAGCTCTAAGCTCAAGGAGATCTAATAAGATCCACCATAAATATAGGGACACACCTAGATAACACAAGGAGGCAGTGGGCTCTGCGTAGAAGATGCACGCAGAGTCCAATAAACACCCATCCTCGCGCATACGAACTTTTCCACGGCGTGTGACAAGGCTTCGTTCCAAGGTCCGTTCGGTGCGTGTCTCTGTAACGCCTAACCCCGGCGCACCCCGTGGTTAATCTATAACTACAATCTGCTTCTGTTGCAATTGCGCGAGTGCGACGCCCAAACCTGGCAAGCGAACGTGCTCTCAGCACGAAGGCCTTCCGCGCTGTTCGAGGGAGAAGGGAGAGATACATTGTATCCCGATTGGATCGACGCCGGGAAGACTCAATCAGCATTGACTTCGAAGATTAGAAGAGGGATGCATGGTGCAAGCGAAGATACGCGCTATACAACAGGCGTTGCCCTAACTCGCACGGCGACTCGGACAAATATTCCGCGCGGTTTCGTTGTATCGCTGTGCCGGCGTTACCTTCGGATCGCCGAAAAATGCAGATATGCCGGTTTACCATGCATCGCATGAACATCCTTTAAAAGCAGGCTTTACGTAAATCACTGTTATTCCATTCTTCTCAATAACGCGCGTGGGTCTTACCATTACGCACGTACCACCCAAGCCCGTTCCGAACTCAACATCATTCATAAATAATTAGCACAGCATACTTAGATCAAATGAACCCGTCGGCTTTCCTTGGTACGCTACTCATGTTTGTTGATGTTCTCGACAGTGGAATATGCTGATATATATGCTTATGTATATGTGCAAGCACGTCTGTGTCGCACAGCGCGTAATGGACCCCCATGAAGTGCCGTGTGCGCTTCTCAAGAAGGAGACGCAGATGCGCACATGTTATCATAGCACGTACTACGTTCCGTCCGTATTTTAGGAACTAATGGCGTCCCGAAACTCTTGTCAATCACGTGTAGGGCAATTTCGATCACATTGCCTGTTCGTTTAAATTTCGATTGCGTACCAATGCTCTCGGCAACGGAACGCACTCAACACCTACCCCACTTGCAATATTCAAAAAGTCCCTTGTAAAAGTGATCCTCGGAGCCGTTACATGCAGGGAATTAAGTGTGAACGTACGAGCAGATGAAACGAAAGAAGATATGGGGAAACCGAAGAAGAAAAATTTTTTAAAGTCTGCTGGAGATTTGCGTGCCAAAACCACAGTCTGACTATGGGGCGCGCCGTAGAAGGGCGACTTCGAATTGAATTTGAACCCTCGGGGTTCTTTAACGTGCACCCAATGTACGGTATAAACAAGCGTTCTTTTTTTAATTCCGCCCCCAACGCAATGCGGCCGCCGCCACCGGAATCGAACCCGCGACCTCCTGCTCGGCATCGGAATGGCATACAAACTAAACTACCGCAGCGGGTGCCGATGAGGACACGATACGCGACAGCGTAGAGGCACTTTTCTAAGGATCCGTATCTATTTAAGTACTTCTACGTAACTTTCACACATATCGACAACGCTTACGGAGAGATCGGAGCGTTGACGTTTCTTGCTTGCGATTTATCTCGCAGCCAAGCAAGCAGAGGCCACCGCTTTGCTGCACTTATTTTAATTTCACTTATTTAGCCCCCAATGCCAGCGGTAAATAGCTCTAGCTATACGCCACATGCGCGTAGATGAAAACTATCTCTCTAATCCGTTTCATAACTCCAAATAAACCAACGCGAAAGCAAAAGCAACCAGCAGAGTGTGCTTGCGTGTGTGTGGGGAGGGGGGGGGAGGCGAGAGCTATCCTTCGTGCGGGGCATAAATACTGGCTTAAACACTCGCGAAGCTAAGCGGTCTCGAACCATCTCCGTCCGCATTCGCACAAAGGAAAGTGTCCCCTTTAGCAAAGGAAAGAAAAAGACGCAAAGAAAAAGCCGGGCGCGACGTTACAGTTCAGGCAAGACCTTCGAAGCACTATCAGTGGGAACGACGACGCAAAGCCTTCCTATGGTCCTGTCCGCTCGCTTGCATACTCCGAACACGCCGGCTATTCCTCGGAGGCCGCGTTGCAAGCGCGCTGAGCACGCAAGCAGCATATGGGAAGATTAAAAGACCGAAGACGGGAGGGAGGGGGGTGACTATCTGGACCAGCTAAAGGTTATAATGCCTTCTGTTCCGCGGAGCTCGGCGCGCATACGGGACTTGCAGTGTATAGCGCGCTGGAGTCGTTATCTCGGTCTTCCGATCTGTACACTCCTCCTTCCATACGATAACGGCCTCTTGCTTTCTTTTCCCTCGTCGCTACCACTAGATCGTCCAAGTAGTTGCGTGTGCGGCGAAACGTTGGCTGTTAACGACGATGACGAGAGAGAGAGAGAGCGAAATGCGGCGCGCGTCCGATAACCGGGAGCCCCAGATCGCCGTTATCTCTCGAGATCGGCGGCGCGAGGGATGGCTCCGAGGGGGAAGGGGGCGCTCGATGGTGGGCATAGGGGTATCGGCGACGATGGTGCGGTCGGGGCAGGAGGGCGTCTGCTATTATCGATACAAGGGGGGAAGGGGCAGAACGAGGAGAGACGAGATGCGGTTCAAGGTGCTCTACCCCGAAATCTTACGGAAGGGTGTCTCCGCGCTTGTGTGTGCGTTGCGCCATGGACTCGGCTGCCGTCCGACCGTCTTTTTCACTTTCTCTTCGAATCCTCGGGCGCCTTTTATTGTTCGCGTTGTCGTTCCAGCGTTGTTTATCGCCGCGCGCGCTTAATTCTCGCGGCTGGTGCGGTACACGCCGGTGGCGCGGTCGGTTCGCGAAAAGCGAGCAGCCCGAGCGAAGAGGGATGCGCGTGATGGCATGCGATGCGCGAAGGTGCGCTTTTCAAACGACAGCCTTGATTCGCCGTTCACTCCTTCTCCTTCGTGACACGTGTGTGTGTGTGTGTGTGTGTGTGTGTGTGTGTGTGTGTGTGTGTGTGTGTGTGTGTGTGTGTGTGTGTGTGTGTGTGTGTGTGTGTGTGTGTGTGTGTGTGTGTGTGTGTGTGTGTGTGTGTGTGTGTGTGTGTGTGTGTGTGCGTGCGTGCGTGCGTGCGTGCGCGCGAGCTCGTTTAGTCGGAGGCGAGTGATGGCGCTCCTAAGCATCAAGGTCGCCGGAATACGGCCACCGGTATGAGTGTAAACACGTTTAGCCTAAAGGCCCTGCAGAGAGAAGGGAATAAAGCTGCCAGCTAAAGAGACGGCAAGGGTGTAATGGCGTACACGTGAGAAGCTCAAACAACGTGGTCCTAAATTTGGGGCGTACTCCGCTATACATACGGGTTATCGAATCTTTGAAAGGCCAGTTAAAGTTAGGGAGCTGCCGCTTCAAAATTCTCTCTTGTTTGTATTAAGCTTCCACTACACATTTTGCAAATAAAGCTGCGATTGAACACCATATATCATTTGTGCAAGAAAGCGGTGACTGTGAGAGACCGAGTAGCAGAGCCAGTTTGATATTCAAACTACAGTTGAATGATTGCTGGCGACCACCTAAGCGAGCATCAGTGCCTCTAATTTTTTTTTTTTTTAATAAAGGATAACTAAAGAATGTGGACATTCATTGCGTCACAGGCGCGGTAGTGTGTTCAGTCGCCAAGTTGAATACACACGTGTTTCGATACACTGAACGTTTTAACACCCTTAAGGGTGTTAAAAAGGTCTTTTCACCATTGCACCGGTCATTCCACCCATTTAGCCCCCCCCCCACCCACACACACACACACACATTATACTCGGAACACCCCTTAACAAAGGTGCGTGTGCGAAAAAGAAAATACAATCAAAGAATATCACCCTATAACCCAGATTAACTTATTTTAAGTGCACTTAATGCAGGACACGCGAGCGTATTAGCATTTCTCCCTCGGAGAAATGCGAACTCCGTGTTCGGAATAGAAGCCGCAACCCCGTGCTCATCAGCTGGACGGAACAGCCGTTGGGCCAAATCCGCATGTGGTCCCAGAGTGAAACGAATGGCCCGAAAGTACAACGCCCGTACTGTATACAGTATACGTATTCAGGAAGTGTGGCCGAATCAAACGCACCTCCCGTCAACAGGGCATGCCGAAAGGTCAAGCAAACGGGCCCAGGATATGCTAATTTCTGTCCAAATATAAGGCCACCTGCACTTGTATATACAGGCATCGAACGCGTCGCGCAGTGTAATTTCGTACGATAAAATATGCGAAATGATCATAACACCATTAACCAACGTCTAACTATATCTCACTAACTCAGGAAGTGTTGCCGACGATGAGCGAGAAGTCAAGAAACACTGCATATGCGTCTGAGCCGCCACTTGCTACATGAAAGATTAACATGAATTTAAAAGGAAAAAAAAAGTACTAAACCGCGGCGACAAGAGAAATCTGCGCTACAGGAGAATACGGTCAGTGGTCAAACGTCGGAGGTGGTCATCAGGAACTAAACCATCACTATTTATAGTAATACCGCTTACTGTAAGAGCAAGCGCGCTATTGGAAGTGAGAAAAAGCAATGAAAATTCAACAGCCGACTACGCGGTGTTCATGTACAGCGATCAGATACTCTGTGAGGTTATACGCGCGTTTACGCGGTGCTTGTAGTTATGTCTTTTATAGTTCGATGTGCGCAAGGTTACTTTTGTTTGCTTGTTTGTTTGTTTGTTTGTTGGCGCAGTGACCGTACTGATGTTCTCATATATCGCGACGCTGTGATTGTACGCTCGCGTGTTGCCCCGACACATCGCACTCTCACTACGCATACCTTTATTACTGCATTCTGTAAGTGTAATTTATGACATTCTTGATGTTTCCGGTTCCCTTGAATTCTTTCTATAAATAACTATCTGTGCTCGCCAACCGTTTGCCATTCTCTTCGTATGTCCATACTTTGTATACTGTCTCGTCCACCCCTCACGTAAAACCCCGATACAGGAATTTCAGGCATGGAAAATAGATAAATAGATAAATAAATTTAGAGTAGGTTATGTCCGAGTAATATAATGTTTTCATTCTAACGAAGATATTCCAAGTTTCCTGTCTCTTCTTGTTTTTTTTTTTCTTTTCTGAGATTTCTTATTTGCTGGAGCTAATTGTTTTTCATGTTCGGTACAGCCGGCACTTCTGAGGCCTATTTTCTTAGAACCTCATCATTTAATAAGCAACGCAAAAAAAAAAAGCAACCACGCGCGCGCGCTCGCGTTGCTCCTTCTTCGTTTCACTCTACAACGCGCTTCCCCAAGCCGAGCGTTTCCAATGGCTCCGCTTTCTCCTTCGCCACTTTCGTTGACGCCGTCACTGTGTCGGCGGCACTATATACATTCCCAAGCCCGTCCGATGCCGGAGAGAGCGCGTGTATACAAGTGTAGGTACGTAAACGTGCGCGCACAAACCAACACGCGTTTGGTGGGGTCCGGCGACGAGGCTAAATTACGGGGTGCGCGTCAAGAGCTGGCACGCGCGGCGAGTCTCTATGCGGGGTGAGAGAGAGAGAGAGAGAGAGAGAGAGAGAGAGAGAGAGAGAGAGAGAGAGGAGATGCGCGCTTCACTGGAGCACCTTATTGCAGCGAAGCCAAAGAGGCTGCGAATGAATGAATGAATGAATGAATGAGAGAGAGAGAGAGTCGGTTCGAAAACGAGAGCGAAGCAACAAAACCGCATCGCGTGTTGCAATGAGCAACAGAAGTGCCCGAATTAAGAAAGCAAAAATGAAAACAAAAAAAGAAAAGAAAAACGACTTAGTAATAGATAAACGAATGCATCACCAGAGGAGTCTGCCAGCTCTCTATTGTTCTTTCTGGCGTAAGGGGGTTCGGAGGGGGGGGGGGGGCGGGTATGATGGCTGGCGAACACGTTAACGGCGAGCGCGCGAGCCGCGGGGGGAAAGCGGTCAGAAGAAGGTTGCACAAGGAACCGCCGCCAACGCCCTCTTTTGGCGTGGTGCCGAAAAGTCAAGCGCCGGTGCGTGGTGGGGGCGGCTTTTTTTAAAAGGGAAGAGCGTGGGCCCGAGGCGAGCGTCGTCTCTGTTCAAGACAAACGCGAGCGAAATGCGAAACGACGGAGACGAGCGAAGAGAGAAGAACAATGACGCGTCACGAAAATTGCGAAGATGAAAAAAAAAAAGAGAAGAAAAACAGCGGGACAGTGCACTGTTGTGGGTCCGAGGAGGAAGGCGCAGTAAAAAGTGTTTTGCAGAGGTATACACGCTTCGAGATCACTTACATGGTCGCAGGGATAATAAGACTTTCCTACGCAAATTACCACAGGTGGCGCTATAGTGTCTCTGGAATGTGCTTGCTGAGGCAAAACTAGGGAAACTATGGAGCGTGTTTCATTAGAATGTGAAGACGTGTACGCAGCGGTCGATTTAGGCCCCACTGGCCTCCTTGAAGCCCTTGGGTTCAGCGGGAGCAGGGGAAAAGTAAGCATGTCCGCAAAAGAGATTAGTAAAAAGCGATTGGAAGATTGGCGCAAGAAAAGTAGGGAAACGACAAAAAAACGGAGACGCACAAAAGCAAAGTTCGCAATAGGAGGTCAGAAAATTTGGTCGTGGGAGTTCATAGTGGTTTTCTTCTTTCTTTCTTAACTTAGATAGGACATTAGGCAGTATAATAGCAAGAGCTTGGTGGCGCAACCCACCGCCCCATTCCAAGGGGGTGGCTCATAACATCCATCTATCCATTCCAAGTAGCAGGCCTGGCGGTTCAACCACCGTGGGAACGATTGGTTAGGTATATTTCGGTATCAGCCGAAATTTTCGTCCCTCCGGCTTCAACCAGCCTTGTGACTTTGCAAACTGATCGCTTTCAACAAGACATTGCGCTTATAAGTACGACAATGCGCGATGATTTTGTCCATGGCCTCGTGCGTTTAGAAAAGTACCGAATTGCTGCGAAACTTCGGCCGATACAAGCAGATAAACCGTAGCGAACAAAGCCGCAAGTAGGTCCGAAGCCACAAGCACGAAGACCAGGCAGATCTGCGCGCTATATCGCTATCTTTCCCATGCTAACTGTACGAAAGCAGTGCCATAGTACCTCTGGTAAGTTTAGTAAGAAACTATGGTCGTAGGCCATGCACACCTACAGTATAAATGACGAAGCAAACGTCATCACAAAGAACAAGGTGAATGAATTTCAAGTTAAAATAGATTTTCGCACATAAGGGACAACTCGGCAGGCTTCTGCTTTTTCGAGACTCGTCGAATCGTACAGGTGACGGTGTGTTGGGCTGGTTCGTGCTCTGATATCAATTTAAGCCCAATTAGTAAACTTCGCCACTGCAACAGCAAAACGGCCTCCTTAACCGTGACAGGTGGCTTGGTAATAACAATAATAAAAAAATATAAAAGCCGCGAGAGGGGGGAGAAGACAGGTGGCGACGTTGTAAAGAAGTTTAGTCACTTGCTTGCCATGACGTCATGAATTTGGGGAGCGTAGTGTTTATGGTAAGGAAGGAGTAGGGTGAATTCTTAAAGGACCAGAGACTGAGCCTAGTTTCGGGACCTCTTCCGGCCCCAAAATAGCCCAAAAACGAAAGAACATCACAATGAAATCTGTGACGTCACGATGACATACCGACGCTGATGTGTCGGTGCAAAATTCGCTAAAGCGAAGCTTGGGCATTACTTTTTTTTTTCAGTATATAATGAAGTCTCCCTCCCCCTCCCCCAATCAAATGCATGAAAATAGGGTTTCGAATACGTTACGAGTACAAACTCAGTTCACATTGGTATTCAATACAGTAAAAATATCGTTATAACAAAGTTGAAAGGGGAGCCAGAATTACTTCGTTTTTGTTTATTACTTCGTTATATCCATTATTTTATGCACTGCAATATGAATCTCTTTGGGAATTTCAAGCGGAATTTCACTTACCTCGTTATATCCCGTCTCGTTAGATTGCCCCCCACCCCCCCTCCCGCTGCCAGCCCCGGTCGCCAAATAACGGCGTATCTTCTTTTTTTTTTCTTTTTTCTTTTTTCGTTTGCGATAGATCTGTCGTTCCCGCAGGGTCGCCTGGAATTACCCGTCAGCTTCTCAGGCCTGTCTGTCCTCTACCTGACGGAAATCCCGCGCACGGCGACGGGCCGGGTGTCGAAATGGAGACCACGCGAAGGGGCCGCAACGCGTCAGCAAATAAATCATCTTGCCGAGGACAGACTGACTGCATATAAGAGTGGCCCTGGTGGCGACGACGACGCGCCACCAGCAGCAGCGGCGACGCCGCCTGTCTCGCTGGATATCTCGAGCCTTTTCTGCCGAAAGGAGTCGGCAAGAAAAAGAGAAAAACACAATAAAACAGGAAAACGAAGACATAAATAGAAGAAGAAGAAGCATCGCTGACGCCTGACGAGACGCGAAAAGCTGCAGCGAGGCCGCGATTTTTTTATTTCTCCACCTCGCGTGCGCGCGATGCCCGAAATTATGCGCAGAAAAGACAAAAAAATGCAGGGCCAGAGAAATATTCTTAGGATGTATGCATACATGCAAGTAAGCTCGCATCTTGCACAGAGCGTCGAAGGTTGTGCGGTTGGCATCAACAAGAAACGACGACGACGACGACTAGGACGGGCTACTTGGCTTTTCGGGGGAGAGCACGTGGACTGGGCGGGCAAGGATGGCCGACACACGCACACAAAAAAAGGAAAAGAAAATGAAAATGACGGACAAGCGTAAACGACACCGAGCCGTATACGAGAGACGGCATTTCGACGAGCCGACGGCAAGATTGAGCTAAAGCGACAGATTCGCGCGGGTCCTGTAGGTTGGAACAGCGACGCGAGGTCACACCGCGTTGAACATATAGAGGAACGACACCATCCTCGTCAACTGCATCCTATTTTAGGTCCGGCGCAAAAACGAAGGCCATTTCACATCGTACATACTCCAATTAGCCCAGTCCTGCGCCAGCTGACCAGTCCTCTGCTTGCAAATTTCCCAATTTCATCAGACCATGGCAGCTAGCTAGTTACCTGCGGTCCTCGACTGTGCATCCCTTCCCTCGACGCCCATTGTGTAACTCTAATAGACCTGCGCTTATGTGGCTTACGTATTACGTGGCCTGCGCGACTCCAAGTCCTCCTGTTATTGTAGACTGAGCTATTGGCTGTCCCCGTAAGCGCTCTAATAGACACCGTCGTTTGCTGGAAATGTTTGCGTTAATGCTCGCGTTCCGCCCGCCGTGTATTGGGAGAGTTGACGACGATGGTGGATTTAGCTACCTGCCCGCTTCGCTCGTTTTATTGCGTTCTTCCGCTCCCCTTACTTCGTCTGCGGTGTACTGGCGTGGGCGGCCTACGTTTCGCTACTGCCGATGTTGCGGTCGCCTACGAAGACGTTTTTTTGCTGCTACAGACGCCGCCGGCTTCTTTCACTCAATGGGCCATCTGACGCTTTCGCATCAAAACTATAAAAAAAATGAAATATGACAAGTACTTAATCGAACTACGCGGCCACAAATTTCTAACCTTTACCCGCAAATCTGAAATAAAACAGAGTAGCGATCAGGCGCACACAGCGCTAAATAAAAAATATGAAATGCGAACAATTTCGAAACTATACTCCAACGCGTCGCTCCGTTTGCAGGTTCACCTGCATTTGAAACAGCGGCTTAATGCAAGATCGTAAGCTCGGGACTGACTGCTTCATGCTTGGAAAACGGCTACAGAGCAATCGCACGTCACACTTCTACGTATGATTACGCGCGAAAGGCGTTCCTCGACTGCTGTTCGTTGCCGTTGGAATTTTTATTTCAAAGCACTGTAATGTCACGTTTTCGCCAATCGGCTGGAATAAAAACACACACGGTTGTATTATATACGATACACTCGACACCTTCAGGAGAGACAGAAAGAAAGTATAGG
The DNA here is from genome assembly GCF_023375885.2 of Dermacentor andersoni. Classification (NCBI taxonomy): domain Eukaryota; kingdom Metazoa; phylum Arthropoda; class Arachnida; order Ixodida; family Ixodidae; genus Dermacentor; species Dermacentor andersoni. The sequence goes on from NC_092820.1 coordinate 159,619,964, forward strand.
AAAGGCCGAAACCTTCAACTTCTCGCTTTTTGCTGTAGCGTTGGAAAAGGGAGACGGACTTTCTTCCTTTCTTTTTACTTTTTGGTTAGAAGCCGCACCAAGCCGCGCGCGACAAAGCTATTTGCTTCTTCCGTTCGTTCCTATACCGCTTCGTCGTTCTTGTTTTCTTCTTTTTCGTTTTGATAGGGCTGCTTCGCACAACACCATCGCAAGGTTTTCCGAGACAGCGCCCTAGCACCGGCGGCAGCAGCTATAGCGGCAGACGGGGCGAGACAGTGACGAACAAGCTGTCCTCTCACGCGACGCCGAGCGCGTTCGGGGATGTGCCGTATACGCTATAGCGAGTGGCAAGCCTCGCACGAAAGGAGGCGCTGATGCATAGGCGTCCCTGAGATGGCGCCTAGCGGACGGTCACCTAGAGAGAAGGCGGTGGTCTGCGAGCACAACGGCGCATGCCGTTGCTTCGACCCTCCACCCTGACAAGTCTCCCGCGCGCTTACACACGCTCCGCAAAAACGGCTCCAGGGCTCTTCCATAATTTCTGTCTTTCTTACGAACTTGCGTAGCGGGCGAGACAGGTGCCCACGTGCGCACGAAGATGAGAGAGAGAGAGAGAGAGAGAGAGAGAAAGAGAGAGGTGCTCTTCTTCGCCAGGTACGCGTGAAACTATAGGTGCAACCTTGTCGTGCTTTCGAGAACTACCAGGGGGAGGACTCTCGCGAATGTGTGTGTGTGTGTGTGTGACCGCGCCAAAGGCGCGTCGCCGTTTAGTGGAACGGTGGCGAGCCAGGCGTCAACGGGCCACGACGAGCTGTGTGGCGCCGTCTTCCAGCCAGGTTAGCTGAAAAAGAAAACGAAAAAAGAAGAAACAAAGAAGAAATGAAAGGAAAGGCGTATATTGCAGCTTCGCTGACTATCCGAGGGAATCGATGATGACTGCGCTGGCGGCGCGACTTTCGAGCATCGTTCCAATATTGAGCGATGAGAATCATGCGGTTATACGATGATATCGTATACATCGCATCTTACGTCGTATATTATGTTGCATTTTATACGTTTACATCGAGCTCCTCTACAACGAACGCCTCTACAATTAAACTATTTGTATAAAACGAAGGAATAATTGCGTCCCGGTTCTAGTGCGGGCTGTGCGGTGCGCGACCTTTACAGCGAAATTACCTGTATAACGAATGATTTCGGAGGCCCAAGCACTTTCTATACTTGTTAGTCAGAACGGTATAAAGTCGAGATTGAAGCCAAGGAAAGCGTAAGCAAAGCTAGCTGATATGTTAATTTGGAATGTCGAAACAATAAAAAAGAAAGTTGGGTGAAAGCGGACAAACAGAAAACTTGCCGCCCTTTGAAACAGGTCGTGCGCCGAACGCATAGGTGTAATGCGAATGATCGTCAGTTCAGTTCCCACCGGCGACAAGTCGTGCATCTTCAAGCAATTTCATTTCGCTTTTCTTTATCACTTCGACGTTTAATAAAACCAGAGTAACTAATTTCTCCTACGCTTTCGCTGTCTTCGGGAGTATGATAGCGCTCCGCGTGCGTTAAACGTGCCATTGCGGCAACGTGCGAAATGAAGTGGAAACGCATCCTGCCGTAAAGTTTTGTGTTTCAGTTATTCGTCTAACTTGCGGCGCGGTGAATTCTTCGAACCTCTCACAAATTCCACAACGACAAGTTGTTTCGGAACCTTCCTGAACGCAGCAAACGGCATATGAACCAGAAAGTCAAACCACTGGGCGTGCAACGGGTTTTCCTCGAGCGCTCATTGGACATGGACACCCCCAGACGCAACGAGACCACGTTATACAGGTGACACATTTCTTCTAAGTGGATTAACGGGGCATAGCACGTGCAAACAGCGGGAGCAGACGCTTACAAGAGTGGTTACAGAAATTCAGTTGTCTTTAGGCTGACTTTTGTTGGCATTCGGTGGACGTCAGATGCAACTTATTATTATGCATGAGTTGTGCAAGACGCCGAACAAGGGGATATAATACGAGACAAACCAACTGAGTTACTGAGAGTTCAGCGACCAAAGTAACGCTCTCCTGCCTCACTATAGGGCTACACTGTAACATGACGTACACCCTTAAAATAGAATAATACTGTCATCTATTTTACAGCGAATGGAAGGACAACATAACAATAAGATGACTAATACATTCATAAATGATACGAACACGTGAGAGGGGCTGGGGGCACTGGAGAAACATTGACTGTGAACGAACGAGCTGCTATGCAGAAACTCAGTGAGTCAGAAATACAGCGCTGCAGAAAGAGCCAGAGTCGGGACACCTAACATAACCTAGCAGCAACTTGAAGAAGCAACCAAAAAATTTCGACACGAGATATAATTGCTCTATCCGAATCTAATTGAAACTCGGCGTAATCGCCTACAATGATCGGACAACCCAGAATGTGCGACATGGGAACAGTGTGCCTGTCACTTTATACGAAAAAAAGAAGGAATGAAATCTCTCAAGAACTTGGAAAAGCTAAAGACTGAGATCGTTTCTTGTTGTTTTTATGTTATTTCCAAGGCGAGACGCTTTTAATGCAGAACCAGAGAAGCGAGAAAGACCTTCACCCATGTGAGGCTACAAGGACCCATCTACGCCGCCACAATTTCTTTTTTTTTTTCATTTCACGTTGTTTTTCTAGCTTTCTTTTTTTCTTTCTCAACCGAATACGTGCGTTATGGTCGCTCACGCCCCCGAAGCCGAGTCTCGCACCAGTACGAGTCGACGCGAAGGCGGCGGCGTTATAGTGGTCATGTTGTATTCATGTCGCGGTCACGCAACATGTCGCGCGAGTTCTTGCGAGGTGCAAAAAGAAAGAGAAAAAAGAACGGGAGAAACTGCACTGAGAGGCGCCTACAGCCGTCGCAAAAAAAAAAGAAAAGAAAAGAAACAAAAGAACAAACAAACAAGGAGAGATGGCATGCAGTCGCCATCGAGGTCCTCTGAGTGCACACCACATGTACACACACACACAGACACGGCTCGTCTTCACGTCTGGCCGCGCCCACGGTCAAACGCAGACCGAAGAATATATGGTAATTATTTCTCCGCAGTTATGTTTTCTTTTTTTTAGCTTCTCGCCCGCGGCATCTCCTTGAGCTGCTGTAGGGCTGCGCTCTCGCGTATACCGCCCTCGCAATGTGACCATGGATGCTCCAAAACCATGGCGCATAGCCCGACTCTCCTCAGCACGCAAGACGCAGGCGGTTAGAAAAGGACAGCGAATCGATTCACCTTTTTTTTTTGTTTTTTTGAAATAGCAAACCCAAGCGTTATTACTAAACCCGATGACCAAAACACAGCTCGGGGTCCGTTCTTTACCTCTTGGGGTTCTCTTTTAACCTAACTATTTAATAAGCTCCCAGTTGGTGCGCAGCGCGCGTAATGTCGGTGATGACACATACAAGCTGTGTTATCGTGCTATCCACGCGTTATCAATCTGGCATCGTTGTTCCACTTACACCAAATGAGACGCGCAGGGCACAAGATAGCGTGAGTTCTACGCGATGATAGCGTAGTCCTAAAGCTCCATACCTCTAACGATATCGTTTGTGTCAATGGCGGTCATTTCAAAACTAACGCGCTCAGTGTTTTATATATACAGTGTTTCACAGCTAACGTTAGCCAAGCTGTTCAACGGGAAAGAAAAGGATATTGAGAAAACGCGGTGCACGGTGCGATTGAAAGACCTATACGGTGTTGCGTCATCAGAAGCCTTACAGGTTTATAATGCAAAAAAGGGTAAGGCGTGCAGACACGGACACAAGAGAAGTGGACAACACGAACGCCGTGTTGCCCATTTAGGTGTTCGTGTTGTCCACTTCTCATCTCGTGTGTTCGTGTCTACATGCCTTTGACCCCCCCTTTTTTTTTCGTTATGAATCCTTACCAACTAGCTCAGATTTCAGTAGTTCTAAGCCTTTGGGGTGTTATTGTTATTTCTATGGGGCTGTGACCTAGTCATGCTGTTCTGACAAACAGCTTTTTGTCACAGTCCTTCTTTCTGTACCTTTGACAGAAGAAAAATAAAATTGATTGATTGATACCCGCAGCTGCGCGACATCTCCCCGAGTGTCGCTTTGGCCGGCTCGTGGCATAACTCGTACCAACAGGACACAATTAGTCGCGATCATTCTATGTACGGGAACATCACCGTCTAGCGTCAACCACATGTCCTTTGTTCGTGAAACTTCTTGTCGCTCATCAAATCTCCACCCGCTGTACAGAAGTCGAATTTACAGATGCAACTTTATTAGTTCGTCAGCGTCGTTTTACCTTTCCTCTGGTTGCTTTCTTGCGTCAGTGGCGTCACAGAACGTTCAGTAGGAAGGACAGGAAAGTTCAGTAGAACAGAAAAAAAAAAAAAAGAGGAAGAATACCGAGAGGGACAAAGATAAGGAGACAAAATAAAGAGACACAAAGCACATGCACACAGCCAAAACCACTCACAACACGCGATTTAAAGCACAATATAACCGTCAAAACCATTCGACATCTTTCTACGAAGTGTTTTACCTTCCGTACTGGACTAGCCGACGACACTACATCTGACGACTCTGGTCGCTATTACTTTTGCATATAGCCGGCCCTCATGTGGCCTATTTCCTCCACTCCTCATCATTACACAAACAACAACACTCGAACACGTTCCATGCGATTCTCTTCGATACAGTACGGTGCACGAGACGATTCACTCGCGACTGCGCTATAAATTGGACCATCGTCGGACCGCTGTCGGAACAATCCATTTCGGAAGGCCGACGCCAGCAGCCTCCGAGCCAGTGCGCGAACGGAGGCACCGTTACAATCTTTAAAGAGAATCTTTCAGAGAGAGAGAGAGAGAGAGAGAGAGAGAGAGGAATATAGGAAGGCAGGGATGTTAACCAGCCAAGGGTCTGGTTGGCTACCGTACGCTGGGGGAAGGGAGAAGGGGAAGACAGAGAGAGAAGGTGTAGAGACGTGTACGGACAGTACTTGATTTAAAGCCGCTCGCGCAAACCAGACGTTCTGAGAAAGCACAAAAGTGCCTTCACCGCCTTCTGAGCCAATGATTGGTGGGGACGGTGCTCTAGTACTGTCTGTTCACTCAGAAGACGATCATCTTATTTCCTCAATGTGTTGGACAAAAATTGTCTTTGTGCTTGAAATTGGGGACAGCGGCTCAATAAGTGGTCAATGTTCTCCTCGCATCCGCAAACATCAGATGCAGGACTATCAGCCATTCCAATTAGTGCTGAGTAGGCATTCGTGAAGGCAACCCCAAGCCACAACCCACACGGGCTAGCTTCGGGGTAGCTCATTACCTAAGGCACTACTATACTCAGCTTCCAATTGCGGGCTAAGCCCGGCTCCGGAGATAGCAGTTTGAATGGAGGCAAACTGCGAAGACGCCCGTGTGCTTTGTAGCGTAGGTTAAAGAAACCCAGTCGACATGAACTGCCCTCGCACTGAAAATCGGTCAAGGCTTCGTGGACCTTTTTAAGTAGCAGTGGCTTATTATTAGAGAAAGTATAATGATCCCCTCCTTTTTTTTTTTCACGCCTTTCTTTTTGTCCCCGCCCTTCTTTCCATCTTCCCTTTTCCCTTCACCTAGTGCAAGGTAGCAAACCGGAGGCTTTAACTCTGGTTAGCTTCCCTGCCTTTCTCTCATTTGCATCTCTCCCTCTCTTAAAGAGAACATGCCATGAGAACCACTATCTTTGTCCGCAAGCGAGCGCTGTACAGAACTGCACAGGAAATGTATCGAACAGCGAATAATCAAACCGAAACATAAAAGCTTACCGATAATTACAAAGGTCGCGCATTAACGTTCGAGACTAGGTCAGGACGCCTGAGAGCAAAGTGTTGCATAGGAGAAAAATTGAAGAAGACGACAACACGTGCGTATAGCTTGCCAAATTATGCGGGAGAACATTAGGTATATTTTGTTTGCATGTTTTAACACCCTCCCAGAGGTCAGTGATGACGTAGTAACCGTGCCCTAGGCAGTGGGACGTAGGGACAGCAAATGAAAGCTTAAGGAATGTGCGGTGGAGAACATGTACTATATATGAAAGACGACTGGAGTATTGGTGGCGTGGAAGCAAGGTTGATGAAGAATAGATTCTTAAGAGCAACGGATTTCTCCCGGGATGAATGGTTCGTTAACACGAAGCGTGGGTTTCTTCCCGTTTCAAAGGAGACGACTGTAATCTAACCATCCATCCATTCAGCACAGTTGAGACATCGCCATCGTATCTTCTCACAGGGCCAAACTAATCTAGGCGGAAGAGAAGTGATCGACAAAAGAAAGAGGGAAGAAGTGAAAGGAGGAAAGAAGGGGAAGCGAGCTCGTTTGTTTCTCGGGGAACTCCCAGATGCAGCAGCAGTGGCGGCCCGTGCGGCAACCAGGAAGGCGTCCACGGCGCGATCCCATGGGGTCCGGCGGAGCATCGGACACCCGTTTCCGGGAGGAAATTTGCCTCCTCCCGTTCCCTGTTGCGTCCTTTGTTTTTATCCCGTGTTCGCCGCGTGTTTGCCCTGTTTTTTGTTCTTGTTTTTTTATGAGTGGGCACGGTGTGTTGCACGCTGCGTGGGACCCGCTGAGACGAAGTGAACGGCATATAAATACTGAAAATGGAACGAGAATAGGCTGGCCGTGCGCGCTGTTTCGGCGGCGGTATAAGGATCACTAACTTCTTCTCTGGTTCAGACTCACAGGTATTCGACGGGGGCGTTCGGATAGAAACATTTCTGGTTTCAGTGCAAATACAAATATTCGAGAAATAGACACACGCACAAGAAGAGAGAGAAACACGCACACGCGCACGTATGCACATACGTGTTCACTCTCAAGTACATCGCGCACAACAGACGACGCATAATCGCAGAAAAGGGAACGTACACGTATACGCATTCAAAACCATTCCGCTTCTCGCGGAAAGGTGAGGGGGGGCGGGGGGGCGGCGAGGGGACGGTTAGTGACAGTCAAGGGTCCAGAACGCGGGATCATCCGTCGCGTGTGCTTGAATGAAGCAACGCCAAAGACCGCAACGACCTCCGCGAGCGCGGGGTTCGCGTATCTGCGAGCTCTTGTGCGAGTGTATACATGCACATCAGACCGGACGCGCTTTCACGCGCCACATCCTTTTATGGGGCGATTCTGTCTGCCAATACCGCTGCCCTGAAACCGATCATTTTATGCGGTGAGCTCAGACCATTGCCGTTTCTTTCTTTCTTTCTTTCTTTTTCTTTTTTCCTTACTCTGGGAGCTTCTTGTGCGGTTTGCGTCGGATGAGCACGCTTTTCAAGCGAGTCTCTCCTCGGTGCATCCGGAGAAAGTCTTTCGGAGCCACCGTGTAATGCAAGCGCCACGCGTTGCCACGTTCTGGAGAACTGTTCGTTTGGTATAGGCGCACTTCACTCTTACTTTCGTGTATGGTTTCGATGGTTAAGAAACCACACTCACACGACTCGTGCTTCCCAATTTTGAATTCAACATCAAATGACAGAGATGTGCATGTCGACGAGGAGGAGGAATGAACGGCTATTGTGAGAAACAGCGAGAAAGTGTTATTTCTTCACCCTATGTGGGCGGCTCTCTTAGTCCAGAAAGCCGTTGGCTAATGCCGCAGCCCAAGCCCGGTCTACCAGACTTCGCCGATCTACTCTTTTTTTTTTTTTCGTGCTCCACTTGGATGATTGTTCGAACCGGCGACGGACTTGCCGTGGTTGCTCAGTGGCTATGGTGTTGGGCTGCTGAGCACGAGGTCGCGGGATCGAATCCCGGCCACGGCGGCCACATTTCGATGGGGGCGAAATACGAAAACACCCGTGGTACTTAGACTTAGGTGCACGTTAAAGAAGCCGAGCTGGTCGAAATTTCTGGAGTCCTCCACTACGGCGTGCCTCATAATCAGAAAGTGGTTTTGGCACGTAAAATAATTTAATTTTTAATTTAATTTTTAACCGGCGACGGATAGTTTCAATACGTTCGCAGCAAGCGCGCTAGCATGTATTATACTTAATTTGGGAGAGAGAGAAAGGTTCATAAAGAAGGGGAAAATAAGGAGATTAGCCGGAGGATATCTCCGTGGTAGGACGGGGTAAATGGGCTACGAAAGATGGTTGCCTCAATAAGCTGCGTGTCCCTGCAGAGGCATGCTGTTAAATGCTACGTTCTCCTCATTTCTACGCGATTTCTGTAGATTTCCGCTTATTTGCGCGTAAAAACACAGACAGGCAACTGGTGTTTAGTAATGTCAGTTGCAAATGACTGCTCCATTCTTATTTACGCGTAGTTCCAGATATTTGCGAGTTGTCGCTGTTTTTTCGCCGCTGTGTCCCCCCCCCCCCCCCCCATTGTTGCCATTTCCTCACTAACAATTACATGTACCCATTATTGAGGATCAGCGAGGCTTTGCCGACAAAAACACGAACGAATTCTGCTGAATCCTAACAGCTATTGTTGACGAATAAGTACGGAGAGAAAGATAGCTATAAAGGAATCGATCCAAGTGCGGCCATTACAATATCCTCTTCTATGGGCTTCTTTTGTATCAGAAGGCAAAGTCGTCAACAAGAAGCCTAGAAGCAATCTACAGAGACCTCAGAGTCGGAGATAAATGTCTGGGTCTAATTCAGAAAAAATGAAAGAAGAAAAAATGGTCTTACGCTAGAACTGTTTGTAAGATCATGGCGTCAGTCACTCGTGATGTTGGGCAATTACTATTCGCGAAAGCGGCCGCATTGGCAAACACCGCTTATGAACCAAACTTTTGTGAGATGTGCTCTTGGACCATAAACTTTTGTAGCAGAATGAATAAGCACCAAAACCCAAAACGTGAACGATGTGGCGACATTTTAACTAAGCAAATCGCATCACCTGCGCTAAGTTGGAAAGCGAACCGAAAAGAGTTTTTATTTTCCCCCGTATTTCAAGATCCCAATATACGCTATTTCATCAACCTTTCCCACTTAGAGAAGATGTACTAGCACCGATAGCGGGGGTTTAACAATTTTCCAAAGAAAGCTCAGAGTCCGCAAACAAACTCTATACGTAAGCGCACCATTTACGTAAAGGCAACACGAATGAAATTTTAGAACAACCTTTAAGCTTGAAGTTCGTTGTTTTATTCTTAGTCTTTGGAGCAGGATGACCAAAGTTGCTTGTAAGAGTTATTGTAAGGCTTCTGTAAGCGATCTTACGGCGTATAGTAACGCTGAAGTCTCAAACAAAACAACAAAAACACACTATTGCTCATTGCGTGTTTTTTGCGTTGGGATGGTCTCTAAAAGTTTCTTTTTCGTTGTCTTTTTACCACCACTTCTTTAGCAGACAACGTAGGTGTATTTTTTAAGAAAGTCGTAGCAACACAGACACCAACGCCGTATATAGAAGAAGTGTTCGAGACCGCGGCTCCCCCTTATCGAAGGATAGTGTTTTTGCGCAACACGCCCACGCGGCAAATCGTCGACTCGGTCAGACCAGGCTGGAACTGCCTATACGTAAGGCGCGCTGTCTCACTCGACGGTCTGTTTCGGCAGGGTGATTTATCCGGGGCAGGTCGTACGCAATGACGCAGCCCAAAGTGCGAAGTCTGTCTCTCGGCCGGTGATCGCCGGTCGTCCGTCTTGTTCTCGGGGCTATTTTGCCACTGTCGGTTGCAAAGACCCTTTCTCTCTCCTGTGTATTTCCTTTTGTTTTAAGTTTAATTTGTTGTCTTCCTCCGTTCGCATCTTCTAGAAATCGACGTTCCCGGGAAGAGAAACGCATCTCGCATGCAGGGCCGTGTGCTTAGCGGAGAATCTCAAGGACGTGTGCCCGTCGCGCTTTCAAAACCGAGGACGCACTCTTTCAAGCCTTTCTTTCAAAACGAAGCTTTCTTTCGTCTTCTCTTCTTTTTTTTTTCAGCTAGCTTTAGCGCATACAAAGTTACGGGGGCGAAATGTGAAAACACCGGTGTGCTTAAGATTTAGGTGCGCGTTAAAGAACCCCAGGTGGGCCAAATTTCCGGAGTCCCCCACTACGCGGTGTGCCTCAGTATCAGATCCTGGTTTCGGAACGTAAAACCCCATAAAATAAGAACGTATAGACAATTGGGTAAGTTTTACGAGAGCCCTCCAATTCTTTAGTTTTATTGTTGTTATCGCCCTACACTGTAGAATAATTTACACAATTCAAAGTCAATAAGGCTGTATATCCATATGTAACTCGCACCCTTATGAATATTTTTATTGGGTGTAAGGGTGTGAGTTGTATACCGATTCACACCTTCGTTCACGTTTAAGGGTGAAAATTATTTTACTGCGTACTGAGACGATTCGTATGTCATTTAGATACTTCCTTATCTTTCCCGTATGTCCTCCGTATAATTATAACGCAGTAACATTGACAAATGCAGCAGCCAAGGTATCTATTGCCTCAATCTCGCCACAGCGACCCAAGCATATAAGAACAGGAAGATAAATAAATAAATAAATAAATAAATAAATAAATAAATAAATAAATAACTATTTACGGCATATGTATTCCACGTAATTCCCATAATAATCATACGGAAAACATATGGAATTATTGGACTGCATACGGAACGTTTCAGTAGGGCGGGAGATCGCCACATAGTTATAGAATAGGGACCGTGAGTGTGCGATAAACTGGCCGTCTTCGAGTGTGCGAACAGCTTCGAAGATATCCTCCACCAACAGTTGGGCGAAATGTGCTATACCGCGGCGGCAAAAGAACACTTCTTTTTTTCACCGCGCACGGAAAACGGTGGTGACTATATTGCACCATGTACAGAATATCTAAATAACTTATTTAGTGGTGTTTAGGGAGCCTGGGGTTTATGGTCTGCTCACGTCTGCATGTCTGCGAAGTTCGCATTGGTAGGAGGCGCCGCCCTCTACGTCAGGGACCAAAAAAAAAAAAAAAGCTCTGCAAATGAATTTAGCCTCGGCTGTCAACCGGTTAAAATGCATTGCATATATCTGAAGTAATGTATAGTAAAGTGTAGTGCCCGATGATAACAAAGTACAGGGCCTGCATTCAGAAAACAAAAATATGGCTGCCCTAGAAGTGCCCGTAAGAGCAGCTACCCTGCAGCCAATCGTGGTGTTGGACATATTACAAGATAAGATGGTGGGTCAGTGGTAAACAAGTCGTACTAACAAAAAAGCTTAATAATTTACAGCCCAATAAAACGACAGGAAAAGGCGGCATGAGGGGGTTCATAAAATGAAGTTTCTTTACCAAAGTCGTAAAATGTCACCAAATTTAAGAAAACCAGGGATGTTTTGAGGCGTTTGAAACTTTAGGGCACCATTGAACAAAAGTTTTGTAGGCGTATTATCCGTATCCGAGGCAAAGGACGTCGTGAAGAAATTGAGATAAGAGACCAGACACGCCGCCATTTGGGATTCAAACCCACAACCTTCGCGTAAAGACTGCTGGCTTCAGTGAATTCGGACTGCGGTGACTGTTGGCTCCTGCTGCTGCTGTAGCTACGCGAAATCCCGGAATTATGCGTCATACACACATACGGTCCAACTCAGAGCATCGGAATAACGGTTCTGGGAGGACCGCGAGCACTCGTATCATCCACCCACTCGACCACTCGTATACATGTATACCCAAAGCGCCAAGGTTACCAGCTCTCAGACGAAACGAAACCGTACGTTACACAGATGGACTTCTTTTGTGACGCAAACCGCCTTTTTATCGAACGTTGGGGGAAAAGCGCGCATAATTTACCTCTTAGGCGCTGTTACCGCATCTACATTATTAATAACGACCAGAATGCGGTTACGTTTGGCAGACCAGAACTATAGGGCGCTCACGTTAGAAGTCGTTGCTAACAAGCCCTGCTTCAATCGGGTCTGTAATATAGGGGATATCAGTTTGGAGCGTCACGGTATTTGACGACGGCCAGAAGGCAGAGAAATGGAGGGGGGGAGGGGGTATCTGTGAAAGCAAGGAGGACAGCGGGCCGATCGGTCCGGGGCCCACAGTTGCGAAGGCAACTGCAGACTGACCGGCGAGGCCTCACGGCGTCACAGGCACGCAGCAGCGGCGGCAGCTTGAGCGGAAGCCGCCACCTGGGGTCGTGACCGGGGCTGGGGGAGGTGGGGGGAGTGGAACGACGACGTCGCTTTCTCCTCTTCCGCTATAGAGGACCACGGGTGGGGACCGTACAAGGAGGGCAACAGCGGTGGGTACAGAGCCGTGGGTGGGGAGGGGTGGGGTGGTTGGGGAAGACCCCGGAAGCTGACAGGCAACTTCCGGCAAAACCACCAAGCGCGGAAGCGTGCGCGCGTTTGTTCCCGCATTTCGCGGTGAACGACGCCGAAACCGTGCGCAGGCTGTGGAGAGAGGGTAGCGGTAAGTTTAGAGAGAGAGAGAGAGAGAGAGAGAGAGAGAGAGAGAGAGGCAGTTTCGAGGATGGACGAAAACAAGAGGGGGAGAGAGGAGCCAACTGACGATATCTGGTTCGCTTTGGCGCGTATATCCGATCGCGGGCGATTACGTAACGCATAACTGTACTTTGAGGAAACGAAATCGCGGGTTTTTCCCTTCGTAAAAGGCGCGTCCTAAAACGCCGCCATCGGGCGATGCGTGTCGATGCAAATGCCGACTCGCGTCTCAGCTTTGATTTCCTAAACCCATGGGTTTAGGAAAAATGAACGACAGTGGCGATTACATCTATGGCAACAACGCGCACAGTAAGCAGCAACGGCAACGCATACGATTCCGCGCGTTGACTTTGCGCCCGTAGCGCACGATGAATTCGTCCAATCGACGACAAGCCACTGACGAGCCACTGGCACGAGTGTATACACAGAACTGGGAGTAGTCGGCATGCAGCAATACGTCGGAATAATAACGGGTTTAAGTATATGCGCACGGTAATATATAGTCAGCCTTTCATTCAAAATAAATCGGCATTACCCTTTAGTCCGCGTTAACCACACGGGATCATGCAAACAACGGAAAGCGGTAGAGAGAGAGAGAGAGAGAGAGAGAAGTAAATGATAAATGAAAGGTAGGGAGGTTAACCAGGACTGAGCCCGGTTGGCTACCCTACACTGGGGAAAGGGAAAAGGGGACGGAAAGATTAAAAGAAGAAGAGAAACTCCACTGGGGATATCATTCGGTCACTCAGTAAGGATCACTGACGCTGACTCAATACGGTAGCTTTCAAATATCACAGCAGCGCTTTTGTGGCCTTTTGTAGCTGCGATATGCGCGGCCATGGTCCCAAGATCTTGTTCAAGGTAGGTCACTACAACACTTCCGTACTAAAGTAAAGCTTTCTTTTTTCGTCCTGCTTCGCTTATACTAAGCATGCGTGAAAGAGAAGTTAACGTAGTAGTAGTGTTAGTTGGCATCCGTTTTCAGCAGTCCCTTGTGACGTCGAGCATAGACACCGTGACGTCGAAAGAGGGACTGCAGTGAAAGTGAATGCACGGGGTCGCACAAACCACCGTTTCCCGCAGGCCATGTTGAGCTCGAGTTGCCGCGACCCTCATACTCTGGAGCAACGAAACACGGCTGTAAACACAGTGATGCGGCCCCCACAAGGTCATCCAGAGGCCATTCGTCACAGCATCGCTCGCAATGCCCCGTTCGCGAACGGCGGAATTCTTTCTTTTTTTATCTTTCTCGGTTTTTCGTAGAGCAACGAATCGCTCGCCCAACTCGCTCGCTTGTTCCCTATGCTGGGCGTTCGTCCCCGCTGTCCCCGCTATTATTACCACAGACGCCTTCGCCGCAGCGGTTGTTTGGCGGCAACACCGATTCCGTTGTCGACGCTGCCAAAAGCAGCAGCAGCAACAGCAGTTGCGCAATCTCCGGAGTTCAATGGTATAGAGGCCCGCAGCCGGCAAACGCGTGCCGGAATTTTGGACGTAGTGCGGAGCGAAGGCTGGAAGGTCGAAGGTGACGAGTCGGGGGGGGGGGGGGGGGGGGCAGTGGGGAGGGCGCAGGACACAAGCAAAGCGGGCAGTCAACTAGGGGCGGAAGTCCGCGCGCGCGACAACTGTACGCGCGACGCGACGTAACGGTGACTTTTGTGCCCAATCTCCCGTTTTAGCCTCCCCACGCTTTGAAAGGAAACGAACAAAAAAAAAGAAAGGAAAGAAGGCATCGGAAAGAGAGACTCTCGACACCTCTCTTCCATATTCCCGCCAACTCCTCCCTTCTCGCCCGCGCCATCCACCTTTTTTCCCTCCGAGTGCCAGCTCCCTCTCCCGTCTTCCCGTCACGTGACACCTCATCGCCACCGGATAGCAACTACATCGCATCAAACAAACAAACCCCGCTCCAAGGAGTGCAGCTACAATGATGCCACTCGTGGACTTTCCCTATTTATTCCCTCTCTACGCGTTCCAGTAGTTTCTCTCTCTCTCTTTCTCTCTGTGTTTCCTAAGGCAGCTCGAAAAACTACTGGTAGCGTTCGGTCTGTATTATTATAGCAACATTTTTTTTCTGCAATTCTTCAAAATCGAGACAGCGCGGCGTCCTTTCACTTTTCATTTCCCGCTGGTCGTCGACCGATGTGCTGTGCTCTGATGGCATTCTTGAGCCTGGGACGTGGACAAGAGGCCAGGGTCAATGACTCACGCGGGTCCCGCGCCGCCCTTGTCTCCGCTCCTGCCGCCTGTCAATCCGCGAAGAGATGGATCATTCCGAAAGGGCGTTTCTTTTTCTTTTTGTTAAATAAGTACCCGGCCGCCTTGCGAATAACGGCGGTTGCGAAACAAGCGAAAACCAGGGGTCCAACCGTGCAGATGTTCATTTGGCTTTCTTTTACTTAAATTTTCTGTTCGTGTACCTCTCGCCTGCTTCTTTTGTCGAGGCTATATACAGCGTAGTAACTTTTTCGTTTTCGCTGAGTACTTTAATTTTTTTTCTCCATTACGGAAGCGATTTGAAGTGCACAACAGGCGAATGAATCCATACAGCACTGCACGTTTGATCGCCACTGTACACTGCTCCAAAGCGCGAAAAATTCTCCTAGGCAGCTCTCATCGGGTGCCACACACGCACGGAAGATGCGTTCAATGACTGCCGCTGTCCAGTTGAGCAGCTCAATAAACGAAATGAGAATGACATATGCGCGGTGTCGTATACAGGTCTTTAAGGCTTTTCCAAGAAACACGGGCTGCGGGTAGCCAAGCCGCTACTCCGGGTCCACATCTGGCACGCCTGTAGACTTCAGAAACGCCGCTCGACGGACTGCTTCTTCGAAAATCGCCGCATGTGCGCTAATTTAGCCGGCTTACAGGACGGCTTCCGTACTAGCAAAACTCTTCGCTTGGAACGCCCAGCCACGGTGTCCATTCCCGCCGTCTTGTAGTTGTCATTTTTTTTTTTTTTATCTAGTTCTTGTCTCCTAAGGTCTCAAATTCACTTTCGGGAACACTTGCTGCCCTCTTCTTGCCCCTCCTCGCTAGCTTCCCCCAACTTCTCTTTTTTTTCCCTCCCTCGCACTCTGCAACTCACCGCAACCCGAACCCCTTAGAAACTCATTTTTTCTTGCGTTTCTTCCGATCAGCCACATGTACAGCTTTGGCCGCTGCAAAATTTACGACCCTCCTGGACCTACTCAATCTGGAAAGCCTTCTCGCGAGAGGGAGAGACGAAGAGAGGGACTAGCCGTCTTGGCCGGACCGCTGGGTTCGAACAGCCGAACTTTCCGTGCACGAAGTGCGGAGCGAAGGTTTCGCTTTCGCTTCACGATTTCGGCTGCTTCGAGGTCCCCAGTCCTGGTGTCCGCTGGGTCACACGTGTAGGAGGACCACGGGCGCTCGCTTTACTTTTTCGGGGGTTTCAAGTTTCTTTCGCCGAACTATCGACAGACTTGATTGGAGTCGGGACTCGGCTTTCTCCACGAGGAACACAAGTTCACTGGTTCTGTACCAAAGGCCGACAGAAAACACGAAAGAAAGAAAGAAAAGAGAGAGAAAAACAGAAGGAAAGAAAGAAAGACAACGACAAGGCGCACGTTCAGTTTTCCGGGAACCGAAGATCGGCGACCAGCGAAAAAGAAGATCCCTTTCGGAGCGCAGGGGGGGCAGTTGTTTATGGACAGCGCGGTTACTGCGAACTGCGCAATACTTGCTAACCGCAGACGCGGTCCGCGGGAACGGGCGTGTTGGTTAGTGTTAGGACGCTTGTTTTCTCAGCTTTTGCCTTGTGCGGTGCCGCCGTTAGAGGAGAAAAGATTAACGGTGGTGCGTTCGGGGTTCGACTGGGCTATTTGTGTTGCAAACCGGCCAAGTCGCTTACCGCACGCCGGGCATAACTTCCCTTTGGTCTTGCGAATGTCTATAGTTCTGAAAAGGAAGTTGTTCAAGCAGCGTCGTACGCGCCTCCGACGTGTTATCTCGAAGGTACAGATGTGCTTATCAGGTGGAGCCAAACGCTAACCGGCTGCTGCACGTGACTTTTCGGTATAGACAAGGCGCTATTTATCGCCCACTCACCAACAAGTATACAAAAATGAATACTTCACTGGCAAACGTGAATCTCGGCGCTGCAACAGGCTAATGGATTTTGAATATCTAAGCCACTCAAAAGTTTTGTCCCGTTTGTCATAATAAAAGAACGACTGAAACACTTTGTTGCATGTAACGTTAACAAATGTGACCAGACAGACAGACAGACAGACAGACAGACAGACAGACAGACAGACAGACAGACAGACAGACAGACAGACAGACAGACAGACAGACAGACAGACAGACAGACAGACAGACAGACAGACAGACAGACAGACAGACAGACAGACAGACAGACAGACAGACAGACAGACAGACAGACAGACAGACAGACAGACAGACAGACAGACAGACAGACAGACAGACAGACAGACAGACAGACAGACAGACAGACAGACAGACAGACAGACAGACAGACAGACAGACAGACAGACAGACAGACAGACAGACAGACAGACAGACAGACAGACAGACAGACAGACAGACAGACAGACAGACAGACAGACAGACAGACAGACAGACAGACAGACAGACAGACAGACAGACAGACAGACAGACAGACAGACAGACAGACAGACAGACAGACAGACAGACAGACAGACAGACAGACAGACAGACAGACAGACAGACAGACAGACAGACAGACAGACAGACAGACAGACAGACAGACAGACAGACAGACAGACAGACAGACAGACAGACAGACAGACAGACAGACAGACAGACAGACAGACAGACAGACAGACAGACAGACAGACAGACAGACAGACAGACAGACAGACAGACAGACAGACAGACAGACAGACAGACAGACAGACAGACAGACAGACAGACAGACAGACAGACAGACAGACAGACAGACAGACAGACAGACAGACAGACAGACAGACAGACAGACAGACAGACAGACAGACAGACAGACAGACAGACAGACAGACAGACAGACAGACAGACAGACAGACAGACAGACAGACAGACAGACAGACAGACAGACAGACAGACAGACAGACAGACAGACAGACAGACAGACAGACAGACAGACAGACAGACAGACAGACAGACAGACAGACAGACAGACAGACAGACAGACAGACAGACAGACAGACAGACAGACAGACAGACAGACAGACAGACAGACAGACAGACAGACAGACAGACAGACAGACAGACAGACAGACAGACAGACAGACAGACAGACAGACAGACAGACAGACAGACAGACAGACAGACAGACAGACAGACAGACAGACAGACAGACAGACAGACAGACAGACAGACAGACAGACAGACAGACAGACAGACAGACAGACAGACAGACAGACAGACAGACAGACAGACAGACAGACAGACAGACAGACAGACAGACAGACAGACAGACAGACAGACAGACAGACAGACAGACAGACAGACAGACAGACAGACAGACAGACAGACAGACAGACAGACAGACAGACAGACAGACAGACAGACAGACAGACAGACAGACAGACAGACAGACAGACAGACAGACAGACAGACAGACAGACAGACAGACAGACAGACAGACAGACAGACAGACAGACAGACAGACAGACAGACAGACAGACAGACAGACAGACAGACAGACAGACAGACAGACAGACAGACAGATAGATAGATAGATAGATAGATAGATAGATAGATAGATAGATAGATAGATAGATAGATAGATAGATTACCGGCTACCATGAAGATTGCAGTTAAATACTTTCATTATGGCAGACTTAATTTCGGGAACCAAGGCGATCACAACAAATGCTACCACTGTCACTGCTGAGTACTATAGCATGAATTTCACGGCTTCTTAAAAATGACATAATGTAATTATCTACACCAAATAATAATAACTGTGCGCTGTTGTACAAAAACACGCCGTAAATAAATGTAATACTATACATATGGGGTTCGCGGCCACCACGCATCAAAAGCAACGTTAGCGCACTAGAGGCCACTGTTGTAAAATAAACTACGACGCCGACTGAAGCAAATACCTCTCCAGAGTTCGTCGGGCGGCGAACCGACGCAGGGAGACCGCGGCCCATCTTTTCCAGGCGCCAACGCAACAAGTTGCCCGGCGTAACCGTCCGTACACCTATCCCAAAGACGAGCTGCTTCCCGGAACGGCGGCAAAGAAACGCCGCAACAATCTCTCTTTCTTACGTCGGCCCCATGTATTCCCTTTTTCTTCTTCGCGTTCCGTCCACTCCTGTCCCTACCTTGGGTTGTCGCTGGCAGACCAACGGCGCTCCTCGGGAGTTTACTGACCTCTTCTTCCTTACCAGGGAAAGACCGGGGAAAGAGCCTACGCTGCTATATAGCTGCGGAAGCCGGCGACTTCACTTTCGAGAAAAGAGAAAGTGATACGCACATACGCCTATACCGCGCCGCCAAGTGGTCGGCGGGGCCGATTCGGGAAACCCGCCAAAACAGAAAGGCGATACGTAAGAGGGAACGGCGCGGGGGAGGGGCAGCCTTTTTTTTACCTAACGGAAGCAGAGCAGCTCGCGGCGGACAGGCGTCTTCCGACTAAACGGGGCCATAAGAAACAACGACTAAAGAGAAACGAAGCGGAGGCGGCGGCGGCTAGAAAGTGAAAGGAGAAACGGGAGCAGTGCAGTCGGGACGAAAAAGAAGAACGGTCCACTGGTTTCCCTGTAACGAGAAGTGGTCTGGCTGAGATGTGGGCAGTAAGGTTGGCAGCAGGGAAAGGGGGGGCCGGGGGGCGGCGGTTGTCAGACGAGGAGCTGAAGCCTCGGTACTTTGGAGAACACTGCTTGCACTGGAGACCGCTGTCAGCAATCTCACTCTCTCTCCCTCTTGTCGTTATTTCGTTTCAGTTTACTTCTTAACATCGCATTTTTTTTATCTCGTTCTCTTTCTTGTCCTTTCTTTCTTTCACAAGTTTCCCTCCATTTCCCCTTAAGTCCACGTCTGGTAGCGGTCGGCCAGAGACGCGTATAGCTTCTTGGTGGGAAAGCATTCCTTTCCAGGCGACCATCCGGAAACCCATGAGCATCCTTCCACCTAATTCTATACCTGCCAAACATCGCCGCCTAGGGAGTGGGGGGCAGACGTGCTCCGTTCTTTAGGCGCAATCTTCCGAAATTGCTTCAGTACATAAGTGAAAGCGATATTGTCAATATGTAAACACTCTCCTGTGATGCCAATCCCCTGTTTCACTCTGGTAAGGTAAGGGTTCCACTAGAAACAGTGCAGTCCCTGTTCCATCGATCCTTCCATGACAAACCAAGCCAGGACTACACCGATAAGAATAACTATCCGACCGATCCTCATAAGTTAGACCCCTTGGTAGAATTGGCGCTAAGGCTCAGGGCCTCGGAAACTCGTACTTTGACCCCTTCTTAGTATCGAGAGGGGTCGCGCATACTGGAACCGGGCATCAAGGCACAGTATAAACACTGGCACCGGGCATCAAAACACAGTATAAAGAAGAGTATTAAGGAGAAAGCAAACAGGCACTCACAAAACACGAGTCGCACAGTGGCCGAATCAAGTATATGAGGCGTGCCTGCAGCCGGAACTCTGAAGACGATATGGAGCTCCTCGCTACATAAATGTCGTCCCTACAAAAATGCCTTTGCCGCTGCTAGGTCTTCCTTTATTATCTACCACATTCCGTAGATATATCAAAAAATATGCTTGGTGTTAGGTTTGATTTGGTTAGGTTTTAAGAAGCTTTAAGAATTTAAGAAGCTAGCTAGATTAGTAGATCACGATTCGGAAATACCGAACCGGTAAACTCTACCTAGAACGGGAGCTCACAAAATCATAAAGGACGCAAGAAACGGAAGACTATACACGGCTGCCAAGTTCCCACACTGCAGTTACTCCCGACTCCATGGACTGACGCCGCCTACACGGGATTTGTTAATCGTTATCACTGTCGGCTATGAAGCAGCATTTTACGTTTCATCATAAAAAAGGTTTTGTGAATATTATCAGATGCACAAAAACTTCCCAAACACGCAAGCAAACAATGGATTATCTGACGTCACGCAGAGGAACCGGTGCTGTCGTTTGGGGGCGAAATTAAAAAAAAAATCTTGACCTAGAGTTTCCCATCTGTTAACAACTGTTGTTATATTATTTTTTTCGGCTAAATAAACGCAAATAGAGTTCTGAAACAACACTAAACCAGCAAAAGCCGATTTACTGTTGCTCGCCTTTGATACTTCAATATTCAACACGAAATATCAAACTCAACAGGGCAAGTGCTATCGTAGCTTCTCGTTCTTGTGTAAATGCGACTGCTCTGTATTGTTACCAACGTAATTATATACGCACGTGCCCTGTTGTCAATGGGCACGCTGGGCTCGTTGGATAGCCGAACTCGTTGTAGCTTTTACCCTCGGTCCCCGCATCATTGTGGTGAAACAAATCAAATTCAATTCACGAGCAGTAAACAGAGCTAAACAACAGGACAAAGAGAGGGGCACGGACAACAGCGCTGAATAACCACCAAGTGCCTTTATTCTTTTAGTCAGCATATACAGTACATACGCCACCGCTATCTCAAAGCACACAATCAACAGAATTCAGCATATGCCGGGGCAAAAATTGCAATTAATGCGATAGGAAGGCAATCTCCTTCGGAAGGAGAGAAATGAAGGGAAGGCTTACAACATGCTTCGCCGCTATTATGAATGTGGAAAACTTCGGAACGGTCATCGCGGTATTTTGACAAATAGTTCACATCCTTAAAGGGACACTAAAGGTTACTATTAAGTCAACGTGGACTGTTGAAATACCATCACAGAAACCTCGAAACGCTTGTTTCGTGCCAAGGAGAGACTTATTTTAAGAGAAAATGCGTTCTGAAGCGTCCGCGTACCTCTAGCGCAGTTCAAATCGCCCGCCCTCCGTTCGAGGAGTACTGACATCATGGTCTCATAGTGACGTTGCGCCATCGGTGAGTGGAACGGCGTTCGCAGACGGCGCTACGGCTTTTCTGCGCAAAACGCAAACGCGCGGCCAGAAACAGAGCCAAGACAGAGCCGACAGCAGAGCGAAAGCGGGAGTATGGTGGCTAGCGGAAGGAGAAACGAATTACGTCCCACATTACGTCCCACGGCACACGGAGAGTCCGTTTTCGTTAAACTATAGGCTGCGGCGAGCTCGCAGCGTGGTCGGCGTGGTCTGTGAGAAGTGACGAGCCTTTTCGCACTTGCAACAGGGCATAAAAAAGTGCGAATCGACGCAAAACTCGGCCTAGAAACGTGCTTCGCCACAGCCAGGGCTCAATACGACCCAAGCTGGCACGACCCAGATGTCGTTTCCCGCACCGCCACCAGGCGCCGCTACTATACCTCAAACTCCAGCGCAAGACGCCCATAAGCTGGTACTTCATTCTATGACGCAAACTTCGACGCTCGTCGCAATGGACCCTGACACCGACAGATTGGCTCGCGATGGTGGGCTCAACTTCAGCGATTTGAACACCGACGAGCGCGACCTGCTGCTGAGGGCTCGCACTGCCGGCGTCGTTGCGTACTACGACGGCGGCCTCGACACCGGCTCTCCGGAGCGGGAAAGCAACGAGGGCTTCCCACGACATCACATGGACGTGGCATTCTCGCTGCTTGTTCCAAATGAAACTTTCGCGAGCCAGCAGAACCCTCACAGCACGACGCGATAACGAAACTACTGAAACTCCAAAGCGTGCGCGGCGCAGAGTCGAGCGCGCACAGTTGAGCGAAAACGAAACCTTTAGAACACCCATATTACTGAAGGGTAACCTCAAAATATTATTTTTTCTTAGAATCGAATAGACGTAGACAAGTAGCATTTTTTTCCGTCTTATAATCAAATGAAATGATATTTTTAATACGAGTAGTTGAGTATTAGTAACACAAATTATGAGGAGTGCTTTCGTCATCGGGCTAGTACCGGAATGTCGCTGGGGGGTCTCAAATCGTGTCATGCATTTACCTCAATTTCTCGGTTACTAAAGCTCTGTTCGCGATTATATTGACGCCTTAGACGTTCTAGAACATTGCTCTACCACTTTAACTTGAGTTTCTGGTAACCTTTAGTGTCCCTTTAAAGGACGGCTTGCCGCCGCATTCATTGCAATGCAGTGACAACTGACTATCTGCAGCTTGTTTTCGAACTTTGAGTGTTCGCGCATGCGGTCATTGATGCACCGCCCCGTTTGAGCGATATAAAAGCGCTTGCATCAAAGAGGAATCTTATAAACCATTCTTGGTTATTACTCGTAATCATGAACCAACCAGCCCAAATGCGTGCTCTTCTGCAAATTCAATTCATGTCACGGCCGAACGGTACCGGGCAGCATAAGCATCGCTTCACGTTAGTCCATCGCTGACAGGCGACCGTGAGAGATACCGTTCTCCGGCTGGCCGGTGTGTCTGCGACCACGCGCGCGCCCGTGTGAGCCCGCATGCACTGAGAGGATCGGCCGACGCAACAAGAAGAAGAATAAGAAGGAGGAAGGAAGGAGAAGAGAAAGGCGCACAGAGCGCGGATTCTGAGAGAGCAGCGGCGACGGGGCAGCTTCGCCGGGCGCGGTGTTTGGATCGCGTTGTGCGCGATCGCGCCGCGTCTGCGTAAGCGGTCGCCTGAGCTTTTCCAGATGCGGGGGCACGGCTCGAGAGAGCGCGGGCACTAACGCACGCACACGCGCGCTCACGGTGCCCGTTGCCGCCACGGCGGCGACGGCGACCACGCACGCACGAACGCGCGACCGCTATAGTGGCAGGGTCGTGGCGCATGGCAGCGGATGGCGGCGGTGGTGGTGGCAGCGTGTCTCCTTGATTTCTTTGTTTTCATTCCCTCCCTTCCCTCTCTCTCTCTTCCTTCTTTCCTATCTCTCTCTCGAGGCGCAGAAACACTGCACTGGCTCGCTCTCGGCCGTCTCTGGCCATTGCCTCAATCTCCTGCCCCCTAAGCCTCCCCCCCCCCACCCCTTCTAGCCGCCGACTCTCTCTCTCACTTCCCTCCCTCCGCCATCTTGACTTCGTATCCAGTCTCCGCGCGCTTCCGAGGAATTTATTTGTCTGTCGACCTCTCCAACAGTACACCCCCCACCCCGTTCGACCCCCCACCCCCTAACCCCGGGTTGCAGGCATGTGGTCATATAAGATGCTCCAGTCTTCATCTTCTCTTAGGTTTGAGATGAAACGAGGGTAGGGGGGAAGCGAGGAGCAGTGTAGCGAGGGAGGGGGGCGTGGAGATGGGGGGGGGGCAGCGATCTTTTGGCCTGCGACCATGCATCATTTGTTGCTTGCCCTCGCACCGAGGCACAGGGGTCCGCGAAAGGTCACGCGCGAAAGGAAGATAAAAAAAAATATCGAAATACTGCTGACTTCAGCCGGGGTCCAGAAACGGCGCCAGATAAGGTCACGTGGCCTGGAAAAGAGAACTGCTAGCCAGTTACCCAGGCCTATTAAAAACTGTTGAGAGTGTTTCTTCTCTTCCGCTAACGTTTATTAGCTTTCTGTGTCCCTAAGCGAAAATAAATAGCCGTCATCACTCTGGAGATGCAATAGTCACCTCCGTTATTTCAATTTCAGCTTAATAGAGAGGGAGGGTGAGAGAGAAAGAGGCATCGTCGGTTGGCGACCTTGAAACTTGAAGATATTACAACTACACCTGACACACAACACGCCAACAGACACGCCAATTTTTTTCTTCTTCAGTCGGGTGATCTCAGCGGAAGTTGATGGAAGAGAAGGGTAAATGTTGGATCGCTGGCAGGGAGCTTCCGTCTTGCAATGAACATAAATGATGATGATGATGATGATGATGACGACGACGACGACGATGAATGCCGAACACTATGAATGGAACAGAGGCTTATAAACGCTGAAAATTTTGTTCATATAGCAGAAAAAGTCAGCACGTTTGCTTTTGGTTTATAAAACCAGCAAGTAGCCGTACCTCTTAGACAAGTCGTGTCCATACCGTAGCTCTTATCGCCCTCTATACCGTACATCGTCCTATATAACGTCGAAATCGACGTGTACGCAATACCCGGTTATGTTTCTCGCTTCAGTACAGCGCTCCGAAGTGTCGGGTGATTGCTGCATTATAACCGCTCCGGTACGCATCTTTGTGGTCCAATTCACACGTGTCCGCATCTTCTTTTTTTTTACTAGCGCTTTTTTTTTTCAAAACACCTTCTTCGTTTTCTTTTCAGCTCCCCTCTCTCCGACGTCCTGTTTATACCAGCGCTGTGATATCATAACCACAGGAGACGTTCTCCAGAAGTGCTTTAAAAGCTGCAGAGGGTGGATTTGTCGCGCGAGGTTTCCTGAAGATAACGGGGGCGCTCGGTATAACGTTAGGAAACAGAATGGGTGATAAGTGAACGAGGCGCGATGCACAGCGACCAGAAAGAAAGAAAGAAAGAAAGAAAGAAAGAAAGAAAGAAAGAAAGAAAGAAACCAACAGCGAGCAGGCATTGCCGATCATTGATTGTGCATGCCAAGCCTGTAGAGGACAGTTCCACGGCCGCACGCTCACGGATCTACGTAGAGATGTTCGGTAAAGACAGAAGCACCGGCCGCAAGTAGCAGCGGAAGAGCATATAGAGGGTAGGGGGGAAGGGGGGCGACCGGGTGGGTTCAGAGGTCATCGACGCCCCTCTTGGCCCGTTCCTCGGTGGGTGAGCTGTGCGAGCTGTCCCCGCCGGCCACCCTGCTGCGCTGCGCAGAGCTTGGGTGAACCTCACAGAAAGAAAGAAAGAAAGAAAGAAAGAAAGAAAGAAAGAAAGAAAGAAAGAAAGAAAGAAAGAAAGAAAGAAAGAGAAAAAGAGAAAAAGAAAGACGCATCGAAGACGGTGGCAGCGCGGCTTCGTGTTCGTGTGCCAGAAGAGCCAGAGGTCCCCTGGCGTCGTTCACGCAGAGAGGCACTTTGCAGATGCCCTCCCTCCTCCTTATACCCTCTTAGCAGATTTTTCACGGAAGACCTGATCGCCCGTTTCGCTACGTTCGCTAGGTGTACGCACGTTCCGATCGCAGCCCCGAATATTCCCTGTCCCGCCCGCTGATGCTGTGTGAAGCAGATTACGCAATCGCACTTAAGATAGCAGATTGATTCGGGGGCATCTAACGCGCGAAAGCAACACTGGGGCTACGAGAAACGGCGTGTAGCGGAAGACTCCGGATTAATTTCGGCCACCTGGGGCTTTTCTTGGTTTAACGCGAGCGTGTTTCTTTTGCATATCGTCCCCCAACGCTATGCGGTCGCTGTTGCCGCTGCCGTGAATCGAACCCTCGACCAGCGTTCGGCAGATCTGCCTCCGTACAGATCTTAATGTCACAGGTTTTAGAACGAAACCTGAACGTCTTAGAAAGTTTTAATGAGTGACGCTGATATCAAACTCGGCCCAAAGCAGTTATTTCGCTTGAAACAACCAGCCTTTATTTTGTAATCAGCCTATAGCATTTATTTTAGCAGAGCAAAGTCATTAAAGCTGCAACGGGCTCCAGCTGGCTCGCCTCTCAGAGATGAAGGGCAGGGCCACTGCGTTCTCGTGGATGGAGCTTGCACTGAATTCTAGGCTGTCACCGACTATACGGTTAGTCCGTTTGCTGACTCTTCCTAGTGATAATTTATCACCGACGCCCTGGTGGCGTTGGGGCTTGCACGGAGGCTGTGTTGCTGGACCACGCCGCCAGATTTCGCTGGCGGAGCCGTATACAAACGCCTTATCTGACTTCCAACAAGAAGTTCACGGAACACGACGTGAGAAACAAAAGTTACGGATTGCAGTCTTCAAGGAAAAAATCAGCGCCCTTCCACTCTGCGAAGAAGGATGACCAGCGAAACTGTGTATGTGGGCCCCTTACTGGCAAACTGCACTTCCGCCGTGGGTCGGCCCGTCATCGAACTACCTTCGGGATCGGCGCACGTATGGGGAGTTTTGTGTCTATACACACGAACACGATCCTGGGGGAACTAGCCCTTAACAGCGTCGCTGTAGAAAAAGAAAAAAAGAAAGAGCAAGAAGCACTTGTTGTCTATATTAGAGTGAGGTATACGCAAGTGTATTGGAGCTTATATTATATAATCATTCATAATTATACTCTAAAGCGAAATTCCCGGCTACGACGCAGGTTAAGCTGCTGACTGTTTCTTTGATTGACGTTTGATACTGGAGCTCGCCACCCCACGCCCGCCTTCACCGTAGCTCGTAAATCAATGCGGGACTCTGCTTACACTGTTAAAAAAGTTTGCACCCTTTGGGGCGTATCTCTTGCCCCACAACGATAATCTTCATCTGTCTTGCTTGCGTTTCCTTTCTTGAAAATTCTGCGCTCGGTACTTTCCTGTCGAGAACGATGTGTCACGCTCATAACGCGCATGCCGTTCGTGACATGGAAGTACCGGACGCGCACCGTTAAATAAAGGGAAAAAAATCAATTCTTGGATTTTACGGACCGAAACCACTTTCTGGTTATGAGGCACGCCGTAGAAGGAGGACTCTTGAAATTTGGACCACCTGGGGTTCTTTAACGTGCCCCTAAATCGAACTACACGGGTGCTTTCACACTTCACCCCCAATGAGATGCGGCCGCCGTGGCCGGGATTCGACCTCGCGATCTCGTGCTTAGTAGCCCAACACCATAGTCACTAAGCAACCGCGGCGGGTGTTAACGAAAGGCAATGCGGGCAATACAGATGACGATTATTGTTGCGGGGCATGACACGCCCCAAAGGGTGCAAACTGTTTATAAGAGCGTAGACTGCAAACCAATGTACACCCTTAAGGGTCGCTTTCTGTCTATGACTCCCGCCATTGCGCTGGTAAGGATGAAAGGGATACATATATGCAATGAAGCGCTCCGAAACTGCTGCGGCCGCGCAAGGAAGAACTCTCGTACAGAACGGACCACCGAATACCTTGAAGCTTCCAGAGGTAAAGCGTAAGGAGCCAGTAAGGCACAACGACGACGGCGTCGGAAGCGTCCTCCAGCGAGCCGTACGCGCTACACACATCCTCCCTGAGGCGAATCCAGCGACAGATAAGCCGCGAAAAGGAAACATATCCCACGCGTTTCTTGCTCGGACTCGCGACAACTCTTCCGCATAAAGGCAAGTGGCGGGACCTGCGACTAATCTTACAAAAAAAAAAAAAAAGGGACAGAGAACGAGAAAATTAGAGAGAAAAGGCCACGTCATATCTAGACCATGGTCAGTAAGTCGGTCGGTCACCGCGCATTTCACCATGCAAGGACGCCTCTGCGTGGTGCCCTTTTTCTAAGAGTCGTTCTCGGCAAGCGAGTGTCTAGAGTGAGCAGCAGCACCAGGGAACCATTCTCGGTCATGCCTGCTTTGCGTGAACAAAAAAAAGAAAAAAAAAAAGAAACAAGAAACAGAATCGGAGCGCCACAATATATACCTGCCCGGTTGTCCCAAGGTGAGCGCATATATATACGTATACCACAGACGGGCGTGGCGACAAAGGCAGCCGCGGCGAGCGACAGACAACAAGAGCGACGACGTGACGGAGATACGAAGAGCCGGCGCGGCTTTTGTCCGCGTTGCCAGTTCCTCGTACGGTGCCCGAGCAGTCGCGTGTGTCAAAGCCAGTCTAAAAGGAACGCGTCTATCTCGCTTACGTAAGTGGGCCGTTTTGGACACGATGGACGTGCGACCACACTCCGCTTAAAGCGGACCCGCCGCGTCGACCCGCGCCATACGTGCGTCGGTACACATTGTCACCTGCTGGGTGGTGACGGTGAAGACGGCGTGAGGTAATAAGCTTGATTCGGCAAACTTGCGCCCGGAGAAAGCAAGTAAAGCCCGAGTGAAGCGCAGTGTTAGCGGCGATGCGCAGTCGTCGGTGGTCGAAATCTGATCTTACGGGTCAAGTAGACTTACATGACTCATCACGTATTGCACGACAATGTACAATGTCCATCGTGGAATGTACGCGTGTCAATGTAGGCGTCTTCTGCTCTTGCACTGGAACGGGATTTGTCGACATCACAAAGCGACATTAATAATTTTCACAGGACGACCGCACTGCGGCGTTAGTTATGACGACTCGCATGTAGGGGCACTAAAGGCTACGTCGGCACCAGTTCTAGAGCGACTCTTTTTTTTTTTTTTTGCACTCTGACGCCAGGTGCGCCGAGTTCACGTAAACGCAGTTGAGTCGGTTTGTCCGATCCCGACTTCCAACTCGATCCGCTCCTCGCGGATTCGGGCAAGAAAATGTAGTTTATGAGAGTGCTGTTATTTACTATTACACAATCGTATTGTGCGGATACAGTTTGCCATAACGTTCGTCTGAATGAACTATCCCTTTGAAGCATAGCGTACCAAGCAGAAAGCATCCGATGCGCTGTCGTCTTTTAAATGTCAAAGAGGCCGTGCGAGAAAGCAAAGCCTTCTAGCTGACATGTTGCGCACAGCCACTCAAACGTAGCGTGTGGCCAGTGACATGTCGAACAGGGTGTGCAGAGTGACATTAGCCTTGCAAAGCCAAAATAACAATGCAATGGGATGGGTTGGTTGGCGAGGTTGTACGGCATACCCAGAAAGAAAGAGAAGAAAAAGGAAACGTAGAGCGCAGCAAAGACGCGACACGAAGCAGGTGACACACAACACAAAGTAAGGTTCAATATATGCCGCAGCAAAGACAACTACGCTGTTAGGAACGTCACAGGACGTGTAACTTGGACATCCAATTTCGTCAAGCGACTGTTGCCGACGTGCAACAGACCTCAGTGCATGCGCCAGCCTTTTAAATTTCGACCCCCCCCCCCCACACTCAGTCCTACAAAAAAACGTCGTCGGAGTTACTATAGTCATATAACAGGAATTACTCGGTATTTGTATGCCCGACGTTTTGCTAGCTGAAATGAGTAGCTGTAACGTTAGTAGCAATCACTAATCACAAAAGATAGCAAAGATTAGTAATAAGGTTTGGTTACCGACTCCAAAACATGTATACTAATCATTACTAACCCATCTGCATTAGCACGATAGCCAGGTATCAGCGTTTACTAAGCGATAGTGGATCATATGCGTTTTAAGTGGCTAGTAGGAAATTGAAAGCGGCCTGGGACAGTAAACTGTAGCAGTTATTGATCTTTTTCTTTGAGTTCCCATATACAGGTGACCATACTGCGTGTATAGCCCCATCCTGATGAAGCAGTATACAATCCGTCTAACGCGGCAATGTAACCAGTGCGCATACGTTTTAACGAAGCAAACCAACGAGTGGACACAATCCGTCTTTGGCCAGATGTGTGGATTCCCAAAGAGGCACCGAATTGAAGCACGGGTGTGGGAGATACAGTCGGCCTCACAGATGCACATCACTAAGTGAACCAAAAACAGATAGACATGAAAAAAAGCTATACCAAGGAAACAAAGATCTCCGCGCAGCGGCTTTCTCTCGACATATACACAGGCGGCCCAACTCGAGAGCAGCGTCCTGGTACAGAGAGCACGCACAGGTCAGGTATGGGCAGCACGGCCTCTCCAACAAGATACGACGCCAGGCCACCTCGCCAACGACGACGTGCCAGCGACTGACCCCTTCGGCCTTCTCGGATCGTCCCCCCGTTCCTGCTCCTCTGAGTTCTTTCCTTACTGCACCTTTTTTTGTTCTTCTTTCGGGCAGCCAGCGGTATAGGCATCCCCATACCGGCCCTGTCCCAAACGCGCGCTCGGCACGCCGCCGGCCGGACTCTGAAGCTTCGGAATCGAGACGACGCGGGACCACGTACGAGCACGGCCGGCAAGCCAGCCCCCCCCCCCCCCCCCCCCACCCCCCACCCCCTAAAAAAAAAGGAAAAGAAAGAAGCCGGCGGGCAGTCACGTATATACCTGCCACCGTGGTCGTCGCTCGCCCTTCGAATCACGCGCGCGCATGCAGTGGCCCCTGCCTTCTGCCAAAAGAGCCGCTATACCTGACCGGGCCTATAACGGGACAGTCAACCAGCTAGCACACGCGGCCAGCGAGCAAGCCAAGCTAAGCCAACCACGAGCACACACTCCCGCTTCTTGCTGCTGCTGCTGCTTGTCGAATTCACGCTGTGAAAGAAGGCCGTCGCCAAATCTTCTATATAGTGCTCACAGAACCACCCCTCAGGGGCAAAGAGAGGGGTTAAAGACTGTAGCGACAGACTAAAAAGGAAGACGAACGATGCGAGGTCCTCGCGGGTACCGGTATCGTCCGGCAGGGGACGCGACGGGCTACAAAGTATCGGGATCTCAGACCTGCCTCCCTCTTTCTCTCGACCGCTCTAAAGCGTTATACGCGTATATATATATACGACCCGCTGCCGTTTTTCGATTCGACTCATGACTCTTCTCCTGCTGCTTCTGTACTTCTCCATCGCGCCGAGATCTTGATCTCGGCCCTTTTTGCTCCTTAAAAGTATACGCGCGGCTAGGAGTCGGAGCGGGCCGGCCGAGTTAAGAGGACCGGACGCACGGCCCACGATAGAGCCTGTCCGAGAAAAAAAAAAAAAGGCACCGCTAAAGGAACCGTACTGCGACTGCGCTGCCACCACTGTGGGCTCACGTGCGCGTCGTTTCCTCCCCGCCCTCTCGCACTGCGAGGTTCCTGCAGCAAACGTATCGTATAGTTAAGTGCAGTGCCCACTAACGTGTATACCGCTCCGTTCAACCCAACGGGTAATTAATGCCCATCAACGACTGTTCCGCAACCGCGATGCTATGTACAGTGTTCTGTCATTCGGTCATTCAAAAATTGTCGGTTGGTAGGGACTCCTTCCGTAGCTGGTATCTACAGTGCACTTCATTTCGTCGTCCTTCTTTCGTTCTCCATTCGTTTTGTTTCCCAATAACCTGGCATAGCGCGGCTTCTTCGGACATGGAAGACCATGCAACCATAGCGCCTCCAAAGGACGTTTCATGCGAAAGCGTCAAAGGGCTCATTAGACAAGAAAGCCTCGCGTCTGTCGTCTGCCTTAGCTAACACTGCCATTGGCTGCGATGCCACGGCCCTAGCACGTCTCGACGGAGCCGAGGGGGAGAAAGGGAACATCTGCTGTGGCGATAGCGCGCCAGATGTTGGGTGAAGGGAGGGGGTACCGCCACGACGCCACGTCATCATCGCTCTCGGAAGGCGCGTTCCTTGTCCACGCATGCTGTCGCGTACGTTCTAACTGCGCCTCGGTAAGGCCAAATCAAAACGCGCCATGCGTCTCAACGAGGTCGCTTACGCGCGAGGAGTTCATAACTCGAAGGACATCAATGCAATTTTACATTAATGCTTTCGCATTCACAACTCATAAGAAGTGCTTAGGTGTCCTCGGATTATTTTAGTACTTGCGTCGTTTAATGTCCCGAAGCTGCACAGAACCAGGTAACAGGGACCCTGCACACTTGAGCCCTCCTGGTTGGTTTCGACAACATGTAGTTCTTCGATTGGCACCCGAAGAACGGATACCCGAGCGCTTTCTTGTATATTTCGCCGCCGTCGGAATGCGGCCGCCAGTGCCAGCGGTCGAACCCGCGACCTCATTGCTCCGCAGCAGTGTACATCATAGGCCACCGAGAACCGCGAGTCAATAGATCCCCCGAGACACTCATAATTGTTCAGCCATCGCGTAGCGCGGATAGGACGTAATTGCGAATAAAACGCCAAGTTTGTGCTATACGAGAAACGGAAGGGCGAAGAATATTATTTATTTATTTATTTTATTTATTTATTTCAAGACTACTGCCAGACTCCGGTGAGAGGCGTTAGAGGCAGGAGGTGTCACCAAGACATCTACAAAAATTAACGAAACAGGAATACACGGAATTCTCGCACTCGCCGGCTGACCGTGGCGAAGTGCTTTGCGAGCTCAGGGAGAGACACTTACTACTCACGACTTCTACAACTGCTGTCACCACTACTACTATGACTGTTACTACTGCCACTACTATTTCTAATGTACACGGTGCGGATATATTACGCGGGCTCCTAACGAAACAATCAAAGAGGCGCAACAAGCAGACCGGCCACAAAGGCCGGAAAGCACTCCCGACTTCGAGATGCGCGAAGATTTCCTTCGCAATGCACCGAATTTGTGGCGCGAAATCCACGTTAAAGGTGGCTGTGAGGATTCACGCGTATACCTCTGCGATACACGCGACACATTGCGCGCACGGCTCGCAGTGCTAAGCGAAAAATAAAAAGGAAAGAAGGAAAACTAAAAGAAAATAAGAAGTAGCCCGGAGAAAAAGAGATACACGGAAAGAATGAAACGCACGAGAGAGGAGAGGCTCACAGGAGAACAAGTTGAGGAGACCGTGGGGCCGGTATAGTAGTATGTATACTTTTCGGACTGGGCGCCCTTTGGTCCTGGCGCGACTTTGTCACACTCTTACATTTTTCTTTCTCCGCGGCCCGTTCCGTTCCCGTTCTCGGTCGTCGGTGTCGGCGGCAGATCGCCGCGCTCTGGCTACTCTCAATGTCGTGTATCAAGTTTTGCGGCAGCAGCTCACGCGTCTTATCTCTCGACCGCTATGTCGCTCGATTGCCGCCTTTCCAAGGGGGGGTGCACCGCACGGTCAAACCGTGAAGTGGTGGTTGAGCGAGACGAAGAGAGGAAAGAAAGAAGAAAATATATAGATGAAGAAACGGTAAGAAGAAAAAAGAAGACGAGAGAGAGAAGACAAATGGACGAAGAAGAATACGTAGAGGAAGAGAACAGCAGAGTTTTGGTTGAGAGAGAGAGAGAGATGTAGAAGAACAGAAGGGTTGTCCGTTGAGAGAGGAAGGAGAAAGATACAAGGAAACGGGGAGGGTCGAGGAGGAAAGAAGAAGAAGAAAGATGGACACCGAAGGGACGAGGCCAAGCTAACGTGACCCCGCCGAGCGCTTCGTGCGTGCGCCTTGAATATCTCTCCTTTGATTCCTCCCTGGTGCTGGTTGTGCGCTGTTGCACGGGCCTCGGGGCGGGTTTAAAGTTTATACTGAGACGGCGGCGATTTGAATGCCTACCTCTCGATACCAATGAGGTCCTCGTCTACGACTTCTTCTTCTAGATTATTTTTCTCTCTCTCTCTCTCTTTGCATGAGTCCCATGTATACGACCCGAGGAAGGCAGTGCGACAGACCAGGTAGCCTATAACGGGTGCAATATAGTACTACGACTCGCGGGGTCTCGTAGGCGACGTGGTTTCAGTTGGGATGGGGGAAGGGGAGGTTTCGCACACACGCTTCTTGTCCATATATACTATATCACGCGGCGCTTTTGTTTCGTTTATGAATTTCGCGCACCTCGTTTTCGGCAAGCCTACATAACGTGAGCGCCCTACTGTAAGCCGAACGAACGACTCTAAAATCTAACAGGCACTGAACTGACCCGAGCCTGGCTTTGCGTTTGTGTAACGGGGCTTTCCTGTGGAGGAAAGTCATCGATACGCTACGCGAACAGATGTAGCGGCAAGCCCTACACGTTTTCGTGCATAGCCAACGAAGGCCTCGTCGTTACATTCTCTATACGTTACCAGTTATAAGTACCACGATTCCGTAAGCGATTACAAGCAGTCTATAGGGCGAGTATTTCTTTATATGTAATTGGTAGAGTGGTCACAGAACTTAGTTCGCGACGATTTCTAAAGTGATCACCAATACACGTCATGCGGGGGCTATCCGTTTAGATTGACACGGTAAAAGCATTCAACGCCTGTACAGACGACGAAGTAGACAAAAAAAAAAAGAACGCCCAAGTATCGCGGTTTCCGGAACCTGGCTCAGCCATTCGAAACTAGAGGTTAAAATCCGGACGATTCAAACACGCAAGCTCATTAACTGCGGCTAGCAGTGTCCCACAATCATCATTAACAATTGCAACGACGACAAAAGCAACGCAACAACAAAAGCAACAGCATTTGAATTGAAAAATTTAAACACACATGTGAGCAACGAATTCGACGAATCAGACAATCACGTGCGCAAGGATACTTTCTCTAACACTTTCTGTAACACTCATGACGATACTGTCACGCAGGTGAAGAAAACGAAACATTCCTTCTCTGAATGCGCACGCGAAACGCTTACACCACGCTTTGCTTCCGTACGTCCCAATCACTTTACCGTGCTTCCGTGACAATCGGCGTCTGTAGACCGCGATGCGTCAGAAGTTATTCTCTCTCTCTCTCTCTCTCTCTTCTCGGCGCATGTAGAGCACAAGCCGCACCTGCAATCCACCAACAGTACAGCGTTTCGCCAAGAGTACATCTCCAGCCATTCAGCCTAACAAGAAACCGGCATCCCAGCGACAAACTATAGCCGGCGCATCTACCGATGCCGATTAACATTTCTGCGAAGCGTTCGGCCCCAGCGCTTGGCCGCATATCTCACGTCGTGTGCCATCCGGCATTCTTTCATAGCTTCGGAAACGACTCTATAGCGCACGCAATCTTCCCGTAAGTCGCCATCGCATACAGGCTGCAGGGCTACGGCCCATAACCAGTCCCAACTAAACCAACTAACCAACCAACCAACCAAACGACACAAGCAAGCGTGCGCGGTTAGTAGCCGTAGCACTACCGGGATTACGCTTTCATATGCGCGCCCTGCCAAGCAGCCAACAGATGCTTCTTTCCGCCCCCCCCTTCACCATCCAAACACACACACATACACACGCACACTTACATCTTTTCTTCTAGCTGAATAACAAGCGCGAAACAAACGTAGCGCACGCGCATCTGCCTGGAGTGAAAATAATAACAATAAAAGAACGCGACGCAAAACACAAACCGAGTGGGGCGCGAATCAGGTTTGGCGAGCAAGAACCGGAGGAGAGCGAGCCCGGCGCGCGTCTTCTGTTACGGCTGTTGCTGTTGATATTGTTGTCCGCTGGGTGCGTCGTGGTCGCCCCTGCTCTACCTGGTGGCGACAACTCGTTCCTTATGGACGCGGGCGCGCGTGTCTGCACGTGTGAGCAGCATAAAAAGGAACGGGTTTTCTTGATCGCGAGAGGGCCTGCATGCGGCTCCGAGGAGAGCTGTTGTTTACGGTGGGTACGTGAGCATAAAGAACGAGAGCGGCTACTGCTTCTGGTCCGGTGGCGGACGGCGGCAACAGACCCGATTTGCTTCGCGGCTTCTCACCCGCTGCCGCGTACCGGTTTTCGCAAATGCAGAAAAATGATGCGAATTGAGAGGCCAGAACGAGGCACGTGGGCAGCGAAAAAAAAAAAAAAAGATCACTGAGCGTTGAGGTATACGTATACGCCAGGTGCGTGCGCGTGCGCGCGTTCATTTTTTTTTTTCTTTTTTTAATATTTACAGAATTTTAAAGATTGGGCCTGTGGGAGATGGCACGGCTCCCTAACGAGTGAACTGGATTGCTCTATAAGTGGACATTACATGCGCAATAAATCAAAACGCGTGATAAATAACTAACTAAATTATTTAGCACTGATAAAGATTACAGCTGTAGTCACTTTACGGCCCAACTCAGCGGCCCTTTACAGCCGCTGAGTTTGCAGGGCACATTGACTTGGTACGAATTTAGAGGGTGGCACCGGTTTCGGTATAATTATAGCGTCGTCGAATTTTGCGGTAGAAATGCACTGTTCCACTCTTTTTTTTAACAAAGACGCCATGTTACGCACTCAAGCACGAAAATAACCGGAACGCAAATGTGCACGATTTAGGAATGACGTCACGAAAGTAATTGATATGAAAAATTCATAAATCCCAATATGTGTCTTAAGCTAGTTAGAAACGTAAACAGAAAACTATATTTTGTTGATTTGTAGATAATGCATTTCTATTTCCACCATATAAAGTGCGGGGGCCGCCAACTATAAGCTGGATGTACTGCATTTTACGTCGAATGGTCAACGAATGCACATGCACAATTGGACGCAAGTAAAATGTATCGATGCTCGAGTTAACACTTATCGGCAATGTGGAATAAATGATGCTCTGGTGAGTATGACCGCAAAGTCACCGCATTTCGCCAGAGTTCTTGAACACGTGTTTCTCGAAAATGGCGCTACACGTACGCAGGGTTACAATTAAGCGCACGTGACTTTATCGCGTACTGTCCGACTACAATTCCGCAACTGGGACAAGCGCTCTAACGCGAACCGTCACGTGTTTAATTAGCTATACTCTGTTAATTATCTAACACCGCAGCATGATTTCTCAGGCGAGTATGTGTCTTCGAAAATGTCTCTTTGTTGGCTCGAAAATTATCTGCTTTCTTTCTTTGTTTTTATGCACTTGCGAAATGTAGCTTTCTTGTAAAGCTTTTCTGAATACCTGTGTTTCTGTTGCATTATAGACTGTACCCACTTCTCATGTAATACCCCTAGCAAAGGGGCCTTTAAGGAAATAAAACTGAACTGAGTATAATGCCCATCCCTCCAAGCAATCCAGCTGCATGATGTGACGGAATCGCGTTATCTGCCACGGACGATTGCAAGCGGGCCTTTCTTTCTTTCTTTCATTTTTATTATTATTATTATTATTATTATTATTATTATTATTATTATTATTATTATTATTACTTTTTTGCTGATTAAGAACATCTGGCGTATTTAACGTATGCGAACAGGGTCGCCGAGAATTGCTCCCACACTTGCTTACACGTCGCACATTTACGAATAAAGAGACGACGGCCGAGTTCAACCGCGTCGAAAAAGTGAACAAGTAAAATTAACGCGACGTTCATAACGGGATGCGTGCCCACGCCAGAGTCACTCTAGCTCCCTTCCCGCCCTCCCCCGCAGTAGACTAACAAGACATGATACCGGTGCTGCACCGCTGCCCAAAGGAAGGGACGGACCTACGCGAGGGTCGCCACAGAAGCCCCGGCGCTCGCACGCGCCAGAGGGGTCGTGCAGACCGGTATATACGAGAACATGGCCAGCGTGCAATGCAGCAGCGGCCTGCAGCGACGACGTCGTATAAGCACTCCCCGCACGTAAAAGCC
Source organism: Dermacentor andersoni (assembly GCF_023375885.2). Lineage (NCBI taxonomy): Eukaryota > Metazoa > Arthropoda > Arachnida > Ixodida > Ixodidae > Dermacentor > Dermacentor andersoni. Next base: position 159,657,407 of record NC_092820.1, read on the forward strand.
CTACAGCTGCAGCCGTCCTTCCCCGTGCGCATGTAGCTCGCTAAATGCTCGCCCGACTCCTCAAAAAAAGCCAAGCGCTGGCTGGCTAACACGTCGCGCACCCTTTTAACACGCCGCCGCGGGCTGACACCGCGGGGTCAGCCCCGCTTCTTCGCTTCCTTCCTTCATTTCCTGACCATCTTCCCTCCTTTCTTTTTTCCCCCCCCACCTCTCTCGCTCTATATATCTGCGCCACTATCTGCTTATCTGTCCACCTATCCAGAAATCCTCACCGCCTCGGAAGATGGTGCGAAGAAGTTTCCTGCTGCAGGTGTATACAGTGCAGTGCTCTACATAGTTGCTGTAGCTTGTTCGTGGTGGTTGTTTTTTTAGGTGCTTTTTCTTTCTTTCTTCCTTCCTTTCTTTCTCTCCTTTTCTTTATTTTTTCTTCTTCTTTATTTTTTTTTGCTTTTTTACTCGGCACTCGTATCCTCGCGTCGTGTCGTGGGCACTGTTTGCCGGTGCGACCCGTCCCATTAACGCCCCTTATTTATGTCCTTGCGGACGGAGCAGCGTTGGTAAAGTGTCGCATGCGAAGTGCCCGCGCACTCGTACGCGTGTTCACACACACACACACACACACACACACACACACACACACACACACACACACACACTGCAAGCACCTTCAAGTTGTTCAGGACATCTCCGACCACGTAGATCAGCCAGACTAAGAGAGGTCTCCACCATCGTTGCTAAGAGGTCCTTCGAGGAAACAGAGAAGATTCGTCGGCGCTCTTGTTGGTTGGCGGCAAAAAGCAGCGCGCGACACTTGGACAAAGTTGCAGTCCATATATGATGGACACTGTTGAATCCGGGAACACATTCTGCAGCTGCAGAATAGATTTATACATGTACAGTCGGTCACTTCCGGTCGATCACGCGCGGCTGCGGCGTCGAGGATTACAATATCAGAGTGAGGCGAGTCCCGAACACCGTTCCATTTAATATCTATCTATCTATCTATCTATCTATCTATCTATCTATCTATCTATCTATCTATCTATCTATCTATCTATCTATCTATCTATCTATCTATATATCTATCTATCTATCTGTCTGTCTGTCTGTCTGTCTGTCTGTCTATCTGTCTGTCTATCTGTCTGTCTGTCTGTCTGTCTGTCTGTCTGTCTACCTATCTATCTATCTCTCTATCTATCTATCTATCTATCTATCTATCTATCTATCTATCTATCTATCTATCTATCTATCTATCTATCTGTCTACCTATCTATCTATCTATCTATCTATCTATCTATCTATCTATCTATCTATCTATCTATCTATCTATCTATCTATCTATCTATCTATCTATCTATCTATCTATCTATCTATCTATCTATCTATCTATCTATCCCCATTCCACAAATCCTACCATGTTTCTTTGATAACGTACTCACGCATATTGCGTTATATATTAATGAAGTCTTCCATGGATTGCGTTATCGACATGATGCTCATGCTACTAGCCATGTGTAAGTAGGATACACGGATTATACTGGCGCAGTAACCGGCACCGTAGGTTCAAGAAACTCATATATGGGTGTACGCCTGCGGAAAATGAAAAGAAACTGTACACGTCATTGTAATCCATGAGTCTACCGTATAGACTCGTGTAAGGGCCGCAACCCCAACTTGGCAGCCAAAAATTCGGAAATAAAATTATTTCCGACGGAGAAACAAACGCGTACGGTGCCCTATATACCGCGCGCTGCGTGCTTCCGCACGCTGCTACTAGATGGCGAGAGACGGGGTGTGCACGAATCGCGGACTGGGTCGGCACGATATTGACCAAAAGGTTCGGTCCCGTGTAAGGGCCGCGCCTCAACAAAATTGTAAAAAACAACGTGCGGCTCTTAACACGAGCCTATAGGGTATATGCTTTCACGGACAGTGAGGCATCAGCCTCACGTTGAAGTGGTAATCAACAGATTTGACGTATTCCACGAAGTCGACGCTACACATGGATTAGAACGCCGCGTCCAGTTTCTTTTCGTTTTTCGTAGGTATACACCGATATGCATGCCTTATACCTGTGACGTCATTCAGGTCATATACCATGTAGCCGGCGTGCAGGCTTACAGAAGCCACGTATGCGCAGACCACGACGTGCGCGCAAACACCAGGAAGTCCGAGCGGGCAACAAAAGCGGCCGTCTCGCCGAGGACTCCACATTTACATGAGACGACAATTACGGCCGACGCGTGTGCCGTTACCTCATATAGAAAGCCTGCAGACACACTCTTCCAGCGCAATATCGCGCAGCGCGAAAAAAGCAGGGCGCAACAAACCGAGAATATACCACCAAGCAACCGGCATCACACACGCTTCCGAGCGCATCGGAGGACACCGTGGCACGCTCGAAATCGCTCGCAAAACGAGAAGCAAGCGAGCCGAGAACTGAAACACGACGTCCCCACACTGGGGTCGTACGTGCGGCGGTGTTACATGACGAATGGACCCCTCGTACTACGCCGGCCTGTGGCGGTCAAAGCCGCGCGACACGAGTCAACAACGGGCCGAGCCAAGCCGAGCCGCGTTCCTATATCCCAGAACACAGGGTCGCGGCCACGCAGCTTGCAACGCGGAAGCAGACACGGCGTATCGTGACAAGTCGCCACGTCCTGGAAGGTCGCGGACCACGGTGGTGTCATTCAAGACCGTATAAGCATGCGTCGCCAGCGCCCCCTTCTGAGGGGGTTGGGTTTTTGCATCGCACGGTATAAGTCGTCGTGTACTGCTCTGCGTTACAATAGGCGAGTTGAGGAGCGGGAGATGTCGGGTGCCGGCCGTTCGCTTCTTTTGATAAAGAAGAGTGGCCCGCGACCAAATTCTTATGCGGGAAGGCTTACGTGCACGGTTTTTTCAGCGTGTGCATGCGCGCACACTAGTACGCGTACTATAGTGCGCGCGCTCGGATATACGCCACCGGTTCATTCAGGGGGATATCTGGAGCTTGGCTTGGCACTGGCTCGCCAGTCCTGCGTTGTTGGCGCGGAAGGTCGAGAGAAAACGGGGAAGGGTTCGCAGACTACATTGTGATCTCGCGTGCATACGACTTAGGCGAAGCGAATTTTATACTTGCATCCGTAAGCTATCGTCTAGACAGGAGTACTGTGCGCAGATAAATAATGCATCAATAGTATCAGCGATGATACGCGACAGAGCCTTGACCCTTTTATACTACATATACCCAATGGTGTTCGAATGGCGTGAGATTACTAGGAACAAATGCGAGTTCTGGAGACCGCGCAATGCGTAGAACAGATGACCAGTGGTCCGAACCGAACCTGCGCTACAAAGAGAAAGAGAAAATTTGTTGAATGCGGCGGGAGATTAGGCGGCGCGATGAGATTAAGAAATATGCAGGGACGGAAGAGAGCTGAGCAAGAGGCATTGACGCGTATGGAATGGCAGGAGTGCGTACTAAACACACACACAAGCACGCGCACGCACGCACACACATACGCACACACACATACGCACGAGATTTGCCTACACGTGTCGATGATTAACATGTTGGCACTGCCATCCTACGAGCATGCGCCAGACATTTGCTGTGCCCTCTTCCGTTTCCACCACTGCGCGACCTATCAGTAGTTAGTGTTGCCAACCCACGTTCTTCTTGCGTCCGAGTTTTGCACGCCTGCCTTCTCGTAGAGAAAGAGACAGACACTTGTCACGATGGAAAAGTTCAGCAGTCGGCGTCAATCAAAGTTACTATCACCTGCTACTCAGCATAGGAAGTGAAAAAAGAGAAAGAGGGGAAAGTGTTGATGATGAGGACAGAAAGTGACGGCGTATGAACTTTAACAGCGAAGACTCTCCATAGGTCTCAAATCCGGGCCATTTGCTCGAAAGGAATCGCCTTTCCGTAGCACGTATATGCAAGTATACAGGATTGAGCCAGTTGGCGCCAGACAAGTGAAAGAGGAGGAGAGAAAGCTGGACACGCCGAACTCGCGTTCCTTCTCCGACAACGTGAGAACCCAGCCGTTCCGTTATAATCAGCCGCAACATCAAATCAAACGTGCACTCACTGGAAGCCCATGAGCTCACCAGTCCCCGGCAGCGCCCCCCCCCCCCTCCCCCAAGAAGAAAAAAAAAGGATCGCTAGCAAGGCTTGCACCCAAACGGCCCGAAGAGTATGGGCCACCCTCTCAAGTAGTCGACCGGACCGCTCGCAGCGGAACCAGCAGGCGCAGGTGGTGTTGAGGCGATGGCGAGTCCTTCCGTGGGGCATCGCGCGCGCCTTGGACTCTGAAGACCGGACAGGCCGATGTAGGGGGGAGGGAGGGGTGGGGCCGAGCCGCGTAATAGGCGGAAGCTGCGGCGCAGAGCGCCGCAATCGGACCCCTCGCTTACCCCCCAAACTCCGGACGCATCGGCTCCGCGGTCGAGCCAGCCGGACGCAGCTAGGTCCGAGGCCGAAGAAGAAGCGCTGAGGCCGCTGCTGCGTTTCGCAAGTTGCTCGCCGCCGCCGCTGCCAGCCTTACCACGCCGGTTATAAGCGCACGCGTCCTCTACGCAAGGAGGACGCAGGGGAAGAAACAACAGGGGCCGCCGCAGGCGGCGTGTTTCGTGCGCCTAACCTCCGGGGTGCTGCGTCCACATTTTGATGACCATTCATTATTTATTATCACTCTTCTTTTTTTTTTGCGCATGTGTGTGGATACTTTCACTGAGGTGGCCGGAGAAGACACGTGGCTCGAGGATATTCCAAATCTTTGTGTGCGCAATATGCAGATCGAGTTTCGCTTAATGTGTCAGCTCGTTTGCTTTCTTGGTTTAAATGCCGCTGGACTGGGACGTTAAACATTTCTTGGATTGTTGGTGGTGCTTAACGTGCAGTGGTGACACACGGGCTATGAGAAACGCCGTAATGTGTGTTTTTGTATGTCCGTGTGTGCGTGGGGGTGGATTTGGAGTAGAAGGAGGTGGAGGGAGCAGTAGCTGAATAATTTAGAGCACGTTGAATTTTTATAACGTCCACCCAAACGTAACTTCACGAGCGTTTTTGCCTTCAGCTACCATCAGATTGCGGTCGCCACTGCTAAGATTGATTGATTGACTGATTGATTGATTGATTGATTGATTGATTGATTGATTGATTGATTGATTGATTGATTGATTGATTGATTGATTGATTGATTGATAATAGGAAAGCCTGCTGACCTCAGCGAGCGCGCGGCTCACACCTGAACTAGGGTCAGCGGTGCGGGTAAAGGAGGCGAAGGAACAGAAAGAAGAGAGAGATTCTGCCGGGAGTCGAACTGACGACCTCACGCACGCAGCATCAGCAGCAGAACACCACCGCCGCAACGAGAAACCGCGTCACAATAGGCGAAACGTCCCAATAGGCGAAACGGTGTTTACTACGACCCTATATCATATAATGCAACGCGGCGGGAACCCCAAAAACACCCCCCCCCCCCCCTTGCACCGGACAATTGCGCGACCCTCGGACAGGAGGTGGACCGAACGTCTCGCGGCGGCAGTGGGCAAAGCACGCGATGTGGTCATTTGCGAACGCAGATGGAAGAAGAGTTTGGAAGAAAAAATGAACAGACAGAAAAGAAGTGAGGACAACGGCGAGATAAGAAGAAGGAGGAAGCGCTCGGAGGACAGCCTCGTCGGCTCCGACAGCAGCTTTTGTGCGAGGTTGAAATCGCGTGCGTGAGTCGTACAACGCAAGGGCGGCATCCGCGTGGTCCGAGAGGGAGATGGCTGGACGCAACAGCCGTAATTGGTCAATGACTTTCACGCACACACACGCGCGCGCTAGCGCGCGCGCGGACACGCACGTAGACGTACGAGCAAAGGAACTGGCGAACGAACGCGCCGTTTGCTCGCAGTGCGGGCATGTAGTGGGATGTGCATGCAGGCGCTTGTTTTGTTTTTCGTGAGCAAAGAGCGCGCGGCGTGGGTGACCTCTATAGGCGCGCTGTCCAGCTGGCGCTGGCACGCTCCTCGCTTTTATTGTTATTATTACTTTCGTCGGTGCGGATGCTTATACATACGCATTGATATTTATTTTGTTTTGTTTTTGCTCCGAGAAAGTGTTCCCTTTCCTTGCGCAATCGACGAAAACCGGTAGCCGAGCGCGACTCGAACGTTAAGTGCTTCCTTTCACCGGACGGGAAGGACGCTGACCATCTTGACCGGCGGGGCGCCCGCGATGTCGAGGGGAGGCCTCTGCGTCTCCCCCGTGCACGCTCACGGAGCCTCGCGCAATTTGCCGCAGCCCTTCACGAGGCGTCACTCCGGATGACGCTCGATGTCAAGGTCACCGTTGGATACCGCGCGTATTTGTTATATACACCATGGGACTGCGTAGTCACTCGAAAGGGCGGTATTAAAGGGAAGCTGAAACGGTTTTCAATTTCCATGAATTGCTGGGATTGGGAAGAACAGACCTAATAATTTACGGCTCCGTAATTTTTTTCTTCGTTTTATTAATATAAGGGGCGGAAATCGCTTTCTAGATCACCCCCGCGGACACGCCCCCATCGCTTCCCGGAGCGCCGGGTGAGGTGGTTGCCAGAGGAGAGAACCGGCGAGAGTGACGTCACTGGCGGGGACCGAGCTGCCGGACCGGCGTGCTGGCATGCCTCTTTCCGTCTTGCGCTTTACTGAACGACGCTACGAGAGATCTGCCGCCGCCGCCGCTCACGTTTGTTTTCTTTTGCGATTTTCGTAAACTGTTCTTTCCTTCTGTGCTGCGTGAGTGCCTACAGCCAAGGGCGCCCAACATGCCCTCGTTCTGTGCAGCATTCGGCTGCGCGAACACAGGCGGGCGAGACGATGTGGTGTTTCACAGTTTCCCGAAGGACAAGAAGCTTGCAGCGCAGTGGGTCCGTGCGGTGAGGAGAGATAAGTTCGTGCCGATGAAATCAATTGTGCTGTGCTCTTCATCTTCCATCAATACGCAGCACATGCAGGTGCACCTAGTTTAATGAAAGCCTGATTAGACCCACATTGATGCACTCGAGAAATGCGAACATTCGCAGCCATTAACGTCTGGTAACACAGTTTTAGCGTAGCCGGATAGCCTTACGACAAATGCGGAAACGCGTTGTTGCTAGCGTTGCTATACTCCGTTTCATACATCAGGTGCAACGCTGTGGAGGCTTGAGATACTTCTTGCAGTGGCTGCGTTCGCACTTAGAAAAAGTTCAGTGTTGCTTAACCCGATTTTTGAAAAATATTTCCATATATAAGCTCAGTTCTGAATGAAAAAAACAGAATTTACCCATAGAAACAATCCGTGTACTTATACGGCTGCTAACACGTTCTCTTAAATCAATTTTCTTTTCGGTATTTTTTAATTGCAGCCCGTCGCGGCAGCTTCACGTGCATGCTCGCGCGAGCAAACGCCGCTGGCACGCTGCGAAGCATAGACGGAAACGCGCGCAGTAATACATTTTGGTGACCGGACTTCGTGCGTAGCTTCCACAGCGTTGCACCTGAGGTATGAAATGGAGTATAGGCTTGCCTAGTGACATTCGACGTACGGTTGCTGGCGACCCCGCGTGAAGCAACTGCGCCGATTTGGAGACGCTCGACCACTTGCTACTTCACTGCCCTGCCTTCGATGTGGAGCGCATGGACTTGTGTACAGTCTATCGGCGACTGGGACTGACTTGCGATACGGCGACCGCGCTGCTATTCCCTGCAGCCCACTCGTCCATCGTGAAGCACGCTCTTTCGGCACTGCTCATCATCATCATCATCAGCCTGGTTACGCCCACTGCAGGGCAAAGGCCTCTCCCATACTTCTCCAACAACCCCGGTCATGTACTAATTGCGGCCATGCCGTCCCTGCAAACTTCTTAATCTCATCCGCCCACCTAACTTTCTGCCGCCCTCTGCTACGCTTCCCTTCCCTTGGAATCCAGTCCGTAACCCTTAATGACCATCGGTTATCTTCCCTCCTCATTACATGTCCTGCCCATGCCCATTTCTTTTTCTTGATTTCAACTAAGATGTCATTAACTCGCGTTTGTTCCCTCACCCAATCTGCTCTTTTCTTATCCCTTAACGTTACACCTATCATTCTTCTTTCCATAGCTCGTTGCGTCGTCCTCAATTTGAGTAGAACCCTTTTCGTAAGCCTCCAGGTTTCTGCCCCGTACGTGAGTACTGGTAAGACACAGCTATTATACACTTTTCTCTTGAGGGATAATGGCAACCTGCTGTTCATGATCTGCGAATGCCTGCCAAACGCACCCCAGCCCATTCTTATTCTTCTGATTATTTCACTCTCATGATCTGGATCAGCAGTCACTACCTGTCCTAAGTAGATGTATTCTCTTACCACTTCCAGTGCCTCGCTACCTATCGTAAACTGCTGTTCCCTTCCGAGACTGTTAAACATTACTTTAGTTTTCTGCAGATTAATTTTTAGACCCACTCTTCTGCTTTGCCTCTCCAGGTCAGTGAGCATGCATTGCAATTGGTCCCCTGAGTTACTAAGCAAGGTAATATCATCAGCGAATCGCAAGTTACTAAGGTATTCTCCATTAATTTTTATCCCCAATTCTTCCCAATCCAGGTCTCTGAATACCTCCTGTAAACACGCTGTGAATAGCATTGGAGAGATCGTATCTCCCTGCCTGACGCCTTTCTTTATTGGGATTTTGTTGCTTTCTTTATGGAGGACTACGGTGGCTGTGGAGCCGCTATAGATATTTTTCAGTATTTTTACATACGGCTCGTCTACACCCTGATTCCTTAATGCCTCCATGACTGCTGAGGTTTCGACAGAATCAAACGCTTTCTCATAATCAATGAAAGCTATATATAAGGGTTGGTTATATTCCGCACATTTCTCTATCACCTGATTGATAGTGTGAATATGATCTATTGTTGAGTAGCCTTTACGGAATCCTGCCTGGTCCTTTGCTTGACAGAAGTCTAAGGTGTTCCTGATTCTATTTGCGATTACCTTAGTAAATATTTTGTAGGCAACGGACAGTAAGCTGATCGGTCTATAATTTTTCAAGTCTTTGGCGTCCCCTTTCTTATGGATTAGGATTATGTTAGCGTTCTTCCAAGATTCCGGTACGCTCGACGTCATGAGGCATTGCGTATACAGGGTGGCCAGTTTCTCTAGAACAATCTGCCCACCATCCTTCAACAAATCTGCTGTTACCTGATCCTCCCCAGCTGCCTTCCCCCTTTGCATTTCTCCCAAGGCTTTCTTTACTTCTTCCGGCGTTACCTTTGGGACTTCGAATTCCTCTACACTATTTTCTCTTCCATTATCGTCGTGGGTGCCATTGGTACTGTATAAATCTCTATAGAACTCCTCAGCCACTTGAACTATCTCATCCATATTAGTAATGATATTGCCGGCTTTGTCTCTTAACGCATACATCTGATTCTTGCCAATTCCTAGTTTCTTCTTCACTGTTTTTAGGCTTCCGCCATTCCTGAGAGCATGTTCAATTCTATCCATATTATACTTCCTTATGTCAGCTGTCTTACGCTTGTTGATTAACTTCGAAAGTTCTGCCAGTTCTATTCTAGCTGTAGGGTTAGAGGCTTTCATACATTGGCGTTTCTTGATCAGATCTTTCGTCGCCTGCGATAGTTTACTGGTATCCTGCCTAATCGAGTTACCACCGACTTCCATTGCACACTTCTTAATGATGCCCACAAGATTGTCGTTCATTGCTTCAACACTAAGGTCCTCTTCCTGAGTTAAAGCCGAATACCTGTTCTGTAGCTTGATCTGGAATTCCTCTATTTTCCCTCTTACCGCTAACTCATTGATCGGCTTCTTATGTACCAGTTTCTTCCGTTCCCTCCTCAGGTCTAGGCTAATTCGAGTTCTTACCATCCTGTGGTCACTGCAGCGCACCTTGCCGAGCACGTCCACATCTTGTATGATGCCAGGGTTAGCGCAGAGTATGAAGTCTATTTCATTTCTAGTCTCGCCGTTCGGGCTCCTCCACGTCCACTTTCGGCTATCCCGCTTGCGGAAGAAAGTATTCATTATCCTCATATTATTCTGTTCCGCAAACTCGACTAATAACTCCCCCCTGCTATTCCTAGTGCCTATGCCATATTCCCCCACTGCCTTGTCTCCAGCCTGCTTCTTGCCTACCTTGGCATTAAAGTCGCCCATTAGTATAGTGTATTTGGTTTTCACTGCTAGACTACTGCTATGCGACGCACTTGAGAGCGCGGCTCTGAGCCCCGCACTCACATTTTTTTCCCCTTGCCACGTTCGTCCTGTCTTTCTCTCCTTCATCTTTTTCTTCCCATTCCCCCCTTCCCCGTGCAGTGGTGTTGAGGTGTCCTCCTGTGAGAGACAGTTACGGCGCTGCACTCATCTCTTCCGTTTTCTTTTCTAGAATCACTTCACACACACACACACACACACACACACACACACACACACACACACACACACACACACACACACACACACACACACACACACACACACACACACGTACGGTTGCAGTTATCGTGTTTACCACACGGCGGTGCTAAAACTGCCTAATATCTTTATGTCAACACTAGCATGGAGCACGCATGCCGATTCTTGATCGAGCCACAATCGCAAAGTCGTCGAAGCATAGTATGAATATTGCACATATAATACCTCTGGCCATCTCTGGATTTGTATGATAAGCAACTTCCATGACTGTACCCCGCAGCACTGCATATGCGCGCTTTGAAACGCGGCACTTATGTTCGCGATCGTGTATCAACACTAAAAAAACCACGGGACTACTTTAGACAAGCAGCGGCAAGGTGCTTGTCATCGCGGAATTGCACCCGTGTTTACAATCTAATGAGAAGTTAGTGCTTCGGCATTCTTCCAGCAGCAAGTTCCCAGTGACACTTTAGCGCATTTTTTCTCCCGGCATTGGAACCTGCAGCTACATGAAAAAAAAAAGAAAACATAAGTACCAGCTAAAATTTCCAACGCGCGAGAAGGTGCACACATCGCTCTCGCTGTTGGCACACTCTACATCGTCGTTGCCGCCGCTGCCGCCGTTGCCGCCGTTGCCGCCATCGTTTTCCGTATCGGCTGTCGGTTCGAACATGTACGGCGAAAATACAAGCTGTCCGAGACAGCGAGAACGTTCCATAATGCTTACAACTCAGCTATGAAGCCAGAGCAGAACAGCGTGCTACGCTCTGAAACGGCGGCGCCGACCGGAGACTGCCGCGAAAGACGTCACAGCGGCCCCGACCAATCACGGGCAACAGCGGCGTTCGCGCGATGCCCTGAGGCCCTGGTGCGCGTTTTCTTGGAAAAACAGCCGCTTGCGTATGTTTCCGCCCTTTTTGAACCAGATATTCGTGTTCAGGGGACTCAAAACTGTAGAATGCCGCAGAGAACTCATTTTTTTCGAAAAGTGTTTCAGCTTCCCTTTAAGGCCTTAGCACAAGGAGTGTCAAAGTGAGCGGGGGGGGGGGGGGAGTGTACGTGTGTGAAGTGTGGGAAGGCGGTCACGTGGTGTACGTAGTGCAACTCACGGTCGTCTGCTCCGGACCACCTTCAGTGGTTGTAACTTCGCGCTCCTCGAAGAGACAGAACGTGTGCCGAGTGAACGCCTGAACAACGCTTTGCAGTGCGGTGAACGACGCGGTTTAAATCACACATTCGGGATCTCAAAGCCGTGCGACGTAATGCTAACGCATTTCCCTTGCACTTACGGCTAAATCACCATTGCAATGTTTTTTTATTATTATTATTTTTATTATTTCGCGATCTTTTATTTTGCTTTTCTCACAGTTGTCCCATTCCGAAAGCTTTCGCGCGTTCGTCTATTTCACGTGTCTAAACCGTAGCTGCCAACTTGTAAACGTTACAATTCGTGAAATTCTGCTGCAGACGCTTGTTTTCTTTTTTTTTCAAGTTTGCCCCGAGCGCACGTCTTTTCAAGGATACATACGCACTTGAGTAACGGGTATTTAACTTCAGGCGCAGCGCACCGAGCAGTGGCAAACTTGGAACAGCGAATACCAATAAGCAACGAACTGTTCCTAGATCACAATGGCGTTTTCAGATACTTAGCCATTGCCAATTTCGCTTGCTTTAAGAACGCGTTTGTGTAAACTTGCTCGAAACAACTGTCCCTCTGCCTTCTTTTTTTTTTAATCATCTGAAGACTTGGAACGGAAGGTACAGAAACCGACGTTCGATCCATTTTCGCCAACATAATTTTTTTGTTGTTGTTTTCGTAAAACGTTCGCTCGATTGGTAAAGTCGTAAAACGCGTCCAAATTCGTAAACGTTACCTAATATTAGGGATAGTTGGCACGTATGGTGTGAACCCATGTGCAGGGAGTCCCATGATTTCAAAAGAAACAGCTCTCTCTCTCATTCTCATCTTCATAACATTAATTATCGCTTGTTTTTTTTTCTTTTATTGCTGTAGAACAGCGAGAACTGAAGTGTGACCGGAGTGTAGTCCACCTCGATCTCTCCAAGTCAGCGCGTTTAGAAAGAAGAGGGAAGCTAGGACTACTATAATCCCGAAGGAAGACGGTAGACGACATTACGAAACACGCGAACCGTACAAGCGTACAGTATGCGGGGACAAGTTACCAGGCATACGCTAGAGAAGAAAAAAGAATGAACTAAAGAAAAAGACCAGTACGAGACTCCGGCAGCCCACACGACATGAGTGAAGCGTTCGCTTTCTTCCGAAATGTAAGTCACGGGACCGGGCCGGCCGACACCGTCTCTCTTTTCTTCCTCAGCCGTCACCTTTGGCCGCTTTTACGCAATAACGCCCATGGGCCTGGCAGCGGGCACAGGAGATGGCGGAATGGGAGGGATGGTATGCAAGACCAGAAAGATCGTCCTACGGAACTGCGCGCGCGATCGCCAACGCTCGCGTGCGCTCTTGTAAGGAGCCCTAAAACAAAAACAAACAAACAAAATATCCAAAGAAAAGAAGGAGAAAGCGGGCGACGGGGGAAGCATTAGCACGAAAGGCCGTCGTTGATAGATATGCCCTCACTCTTCTCTCTCGCCACAAACCGAGAGAGGTCTTTTCAGTGGTTGCGTTATCTCTCCCTCACTCGTTTACCCCTCCCCCCTTTGCCGAGAGCACTTCCTCGCTAATTCCATTCTCTTGGTTCTTCTCTTGGTTTTGTTTGTGTCATTTCTTTGTCTTAGTCTGTTGATATGCGCTTCGTCATATACGCTTCCCTCCTCTCCTCGACTGTCGTAACTTGGGCGGACTGTCGTATACGGTGCAGAGCCCGCGCAAAGTGGAATGAATGAGACTCGAACCGTGCAAGGCCAAAAAAAAAAAAAAAAAAAAAAAACAAAGAATCGCAAAAAAAAGGAGAGAGAGAGAGATGACGGAAAAGAGTGACGGAGTGAGTAAGAGAGAGCGAGAGAGAGAGAGGTCAAGTGGCGTGGGTCTTCCGCGGAAGACAAAAGGTGAGCGCAGCGGGGGACGTTTGGGAGCGAACGGAAGAGACCGCGCGCGCGTTTACTTCGCCGAAAGCCCACAACGTACAGAACCCGGCAACCGACTATACAAGGGGACCAGAGAAAAAAAAAAAAAAAAAAAAAAGAGGAGGACGTTAGAAGGAGTACAAAAAGAGTAAAACAGTAATAATAACAGGAGTAACACAAGAGTAAGAACGAGCACGGACCACGCGTGCCCTCGACCCGCCGCATTACAAGGTGGTCCGAGCCAAGCCAACAAGCCAAGCCAAGAGAAGACGACCGAACGGAGGATGTTCTCTCGACCGGCTGCCCGTGGTGCAGGCACGGCGCGTCGGCGTTCATACACGATATGCATATAGCGATCAAGCGAGCACTCTTCGTCGGTGCCAAAACGACAGTTGCGACAAGCGCGGCGGCCGTTTTATCAGCTACGCCTTGTAACAGACTTAAAAGCTGATAACGCGTGCGCGTAGTCGTTATAGTTTTGTTCCATTGCATTTCATTGTCTTTATCGTTTTTTTTTTTTCTGACTTGGCAAGAAGTGAGAAAGACTGTCGAAAGACCTTGATGGAAGAGGGCGAAATGACGCAATAGCGTTGTATAGGCTCGAGTAACGCGATAGTGCGAGCGAGCGTGCTAATATCTGCCTGCTAAGAAGTTTTAGCACAGTTAATAACTTCGCGGTACGGCGCTGCACACGCATTACTGCGAAACGCCTACATGGCGTGGAGCGCAGCGTCGGCGTATGAATCGAAGTACCAAGGTAACAGTCGCCAAGTACGAGGGCGATTCAGAAAATAATACCTCCAAAGCCCACTATTTTGCGAAACGTTTAACTCTTTATAATGAATTGACGGTTAAGCTACAAAATGTCACTTGCCTCGCCTTCTCACCCCTTCTCGTTCTAGATTAATCGAGCAATCTATGGCATCCAGTGGTGACATCCGGTTGAAACAGCGGGCTTTAATTGAATTTCTGACTGCAGAAGGTTGTGCGCCCATCAGCATTCATCGCCGTCTGACCGCAGTTTACGGAAATGCCTGTGTTGACGTCAGCACTGTGTGGAACTGCGCAAAGACTGTGAAAGACCAAGATCCCAGCCGCATCAAATATCCAGGACCAGCACCGAAGCGGACGGCCCGCAACGGCCTCTGATGAGGGTCATCAACACCAGCTGGAGGAGTTGATTTGAGGTACTCGCACGATCAAGCAACATGAGATCGTAACAGCACTTGCCATTTCCATTGGTTCAGTGAATAACATTATTAAGGACTCTCTGCGTTACAAGAACATTTGAATTCTATAGCTTAAACATAAGTGCAAGAATGATAAAGAGTTTAAAATGTTTGCGGTACTATTGGCAAAGTAGTGGGCTTGGAGGCATTACTTTCTGAATCGCCGTCGTATATATGAAATGGCGGAGCAACGTATGCGACCTCGGGTGGTTTGTTTTTATCAGCTGAGTTGCACCTTGTGGGAACTTGAAAGCTAATAACGCGCGCCTGGCCGACATAGTTATGCTTTTCTTTCTCTTTTTTTCTTAGCGCATTCCATAAATAGTACAAAAGAACCAAATTAAAGAAATAAATGCGACGGGAGACAAGACCACGATGCAGTACGTAATCGCAGCGCGTTATAATCCACGAATTTTGCCGTGCAGACCGCTCCGCGATAATGTGTAACAACTCGATTCTCAAGTTATTTGCCTTTTCGCGCTTCGTCTGCGGTCAGAGCGGCGCTCCGCCCAAGTTATCACCGGGTTTCGCGGCTCGGGAACGACGGATGATAAGAAAGTACTATAGGATCTAGCGAAAGGAATCCTTACATGCAGGTGTGCAAAGGCTCCCTAGCTAGGCAGTTTTAGAAAAGCACATGTATAACTCCACGTTCTAACGTCGTGCTTGTTACTGCGAAACGGCTATTTGGGTTGCATATATAAGCACGAAGGAAAACCTGTACAGGCGTCCACTATCACTTTCAGTCGTAGAGCTGGTGTTTTCTACATATATATCCGCGATATGATTGCCTTTTTTCCCCGTAATGACGGCGCTAATATGCTAATCGTTGTCTCTCGAAACCGGGCCGTCCCTGCCATAGGGGAGCGCGCCTGCTTCGCTCAGAGCGCGCGCGCGTACCTGAGTCACGTGACGAGGCGCGAGCGGCACGTCCAGAGACGGACACGTCATCCGGATGGCGCGCCGCTTCTGCGCGAGCCGAATGAAAGAAAGAAAGAAAGAAATATAAAGAAACGAGAAAAGGCACTCGCTCTCGGATGCATGCCCCACCTCGGTCTGCCGTAGCGGACAGGCGGCCGTCGGACGAGAAGAAATGCGCGGGCGGGCGTTTCAGGCGTGCAAACACACGGCGCCGATAATGCACCGGCCACCTAGGCAGCGGGTCAGTCAGCCATGCAGCCAACTACGCGCTATTGCCGTGTTAACTCGAACGTACGAGTCGACCCTCTCCTTTCAGACTTTTTGCAGAGAAGCTGTTGATTCATTCATTCATTCATTCATTCATTCACTGATGCAGTCCGACGTCACAAAGTACAACTGGGAATATCAGAGACGCTGTCGAGGAGGACTCCCAGATTAATTTTGTTCACCTGGGCTTCTTCGACATTACATACGCCTAAATCCAATAAGTACACGAGCGTTTTCCTTTCCTTTTCTTTATTCTTTCCCCCATTTCGCCCCCACCGAAGTAGTACCGCCGCAGCCGGGCGTCGGACCTGCGACCTCAAGCTGATAAGGAGAGCGCCTTTTACTGGCTTAACACCCTGAGGTTCGCTTTCACAGCAGAGCGAAACAGCGGCCTACAAGCAGATCTCAGCGCTGATGCATTAATGTCCTCGTCAGGGAGAGGGCAAGGGCAAATATGGCAACGGTATAGCAAGTATTTCGAGCTTGTGAGTCCGTGCCACACACATCTTTTTTTTCTTTTTAAACCAGACGGTCCTAAAGTATAGTGGTCTATTAGGAGTTCTGTTTCATTATGCAAGAAAAGGTGAGGCGTGCAGACAGGGCACAAGAGAAGTGGACAACACGAACGCCGACTATCAACTGAAGGGAGCACAGAGGCGAAAAACAGAAAGAACACACAAAACTCATCTGCGCAAGCTCTGGAGTTCTGTTTCGAGCTCAGTTATTGCGCAAATTTTTATGCGCACTGTTTTTTTTAACCGATAATCCGTTTCTCCGTTTGTCTCGTATAGTTGTTAGTCTCGATCGTGGACCACGTGTGCCGCGAATACAAACACGCTGTGCGTTACAACGGCGAAACACGCGAGTCGAGCGCGTGCCCGCCTGCGTCCGCGACACAGAGCCCCACTTTGCCGCCCCCTGTTGATTCGTGGAGGTCGGGGCGCGTTCTCCGTGCTCCAGTCAACAGCTGGGTGAATCGCGCGTTTATGTGGGCGGGCGCTGCGTATGGCGGCGTTCGAAGCTGCGTCTCGCGCTCCGTCCATGGTGAAAAGAAGAAAAAGAAAACCCGTAGGGAATAACTCGGTAAACAAAAGCAATCAGCGAGAAAGGACTTTAGTATACGGCGCGTATAAAACAACCCGGAAAGCCGCAGGAGAAAGCGTCGGCTGCCCACTGCTGGCAGTCGCCTGACGTAGCGTCGCACTGCGATATTTTTTTTTTTTTTTTTGCACTCTTCGCATCCTTGTGTCTGCATTCAATTTACCTTCCTTCTTTCTCTTTTCTTCTGCTTTTTTTTTTGCTTTCTTCGGTTTCATTCATGCGTCGACGGCCGTCGCCGCGTCGGTCCGCCGTCGCGCACGCCCTTGTACCACGCGCGCTTCTCATCCTCCTTTTGTTCATCCCGCTCGCATCGGACGGAAGGTGTGGGCCGGAGCGGAAACCCACCTCCTCCTCCCCCCCCCCCCCCCTTTCGCCCTCATAACCAGGCAGGGTCGTGCCGACCTTCGGAAGAGCCGGCGCACCGAGACTCGAAGCCCGAAAGAAAGAAAGAAAAACAGAACGAGAAATAAATGAAGGGAAGCGCGGAGGCGAAATCTCATCGCTTTCGCCGGGCCACCCGTTCATTGTTCACGCGCCGTGTCGAGTCGACGCACACGCAAGACCCTTTCTCTTTCCTTTTCTTTCGACCCTTTTCTTTTTTGGTGGCTTTTCTTCTATCCGCGGACCGTTGGCAAGGCGAAGCGGCGGCCATAAGGCTAATTGTACCGACGCCTTCTTCGTCCGCCACCCCCTCCTCCTCCAGGACGCTTGCTTCTGCATTGGTGGCATGAACTGTTTGTTGGCGGTGGACGCGCTGCTCGGACGGAGGCGTCTTCGAGCGCGCGCGCGCGTGGCTGCCGTAGACGGCGAATATTGTGTAGCGAAGGCCTTTGCACACTTTGTTGTACCTGCCAATCTAACCGCCGTTGTATAACTAGGAAGGTCTGTAGTGGGACGAATCGCGAAGGGAAAGCGATTTCTTTCTTCAGTTTATTTACACCCTTTTCTGTTGCTGATGCTGCCATGTGCGCAAAATCATGCCACATGGTGCCAAGTTCTACTATAGGCAGAGAGAGAGAGAGTGTGTGTGTGTGTGTGTTGCAGGAAGGGAAGGGATTTTCACAGGCACGATGCTTGCGCGTGCGACGTTCTATGATCCGTGGGTTGGCCAGTAAACTATCCCCGGCGCGATCAAAACACCTGTCGATTGAAGCTCTGCACTTGTAAAAGCTTGCTTCTTGAATCTAGTGCAGTATTATAGATGTTCAGGTATAAAAAGACTACGCGGATTGTCTACGAAGGACTGAGCTGCGTACAGTTCGCATTATATACACAATCGTAGAGAGTCCATGGAGACTTTAGGACGAGTACAGCGGGCTGCAGAAGCGGCTGGTGACGTCACGAGGGCCATTGTTTCGAGAACATCTGCTGCGGGCCCGAGAAACGCCTTCGAATGGTGAAAACGCGCGCGTGTAGGCATAGATACGTTGCATTCTTTCTTTTATTTTTGAGGGGCCGTGCAGCACATGCATGCAGCAAGCACGCGACCAGGTCCAAGAACAAGAGCACGCGTGAACGCTATCGCGAGGCGGCACAGCCATACGGCGCACCGCACAAACTACAAACTAGCGGGTGAGTAACACCTGTTCCGTTCACTCGCGACGTACAACGCTCGGCGATTCATTCGAGCGAAAAACACCGGAGTCGCCTTGGCGCGCGCGACCTCCTTGGAGAAAGCAGGACTGTCCGAACGTGGGCAGCTCGAAGAAAAGCGCGCCCGAGCGCGTCCGTCGGCGTCTTTCGGACGATAAACAAATAAAGAAGCGCGAAGACAGCGACGAAAGAACACAACGACGCAGAAAGCGTGTTAAACACACAGCCGGCTCGTGCTGCCAACATGCAAAACGCCTTTCGCCGCCGTTGCGTGGACCGCGAACCTGCTATACGACGAGGCGGCGTATAAATGATCGCGGACCGCGAAGAAAGCCGAAAGCTCTCCAGTCCCAAGCACGCGCGCGCGCGCGCGGTTACAAGAGATGCAAATTAAGGGAGGGGGAGGATGAAAGAGGAGGCAAAGAAACAACCACGGAGAACCCTCCTCGGCTCGCGTTGCAGAAGGAGGTTCCGTGCAGCATTTGCGAAAGCTATAAAGCTGGCGCGAGCCAACCAGGAAGCCGAAAGTACCGGTTCACCGCGCTTCTGTGGGAAGTGTATACTCAGAGACACTTGACTGGTGCGGTCGTCTGCTCGCGGTTGTCGTATAGTGGACGACAGACGACGTCCTACAGAGTTCGTCTGCTCGCACTCTCTCTGAGTGCGCGGGCGACAGACGACATTTTGTAAGCAGCCTGCTTGTCGCATATGGCGTCGCAGAAACGCGTGGAAGGGCACTTTAGTCGTTAAAAGATACAGTGGCGTCGAACTTAAGGCAATAGGTCGCGTGCTATCATATAGATTTCTGTAAGAACCAGCGCAAAGCACGCGGGTCAGACAGAGAAAAGTGCAGCGCCGACGTTATTGTGATTCTTTTGTTCTAGTGCCTATGTATCTACCGTTATTCCAGACAGTACATTGTTAGGCTGCCTCTACGAACCTCCGCATTCACAACCGCATCGAGCTATACTTCAGAGACATAGCTGTTCGCGTTCACACCGACACGTCCACTCATTGTAACAGGTGATTGCGCGCAGCACATGAATTAGTGTGTTGACCTCTGACTTTGTCATCGGATCAGCAATTACCTCGAACAAGAGCCTCGGGTCTGTTAAGGCATTTCTATCAACCGTTGCAAATACCAACACCTATAAGCACGTTAATGTCACAAAATTCAGCGCTTCTTTTGCAGTCAAGTGTAATGTAATGGACGGCTCATCAGGCACGCTTCTTGGAACTTACACAACGCTGTACGGTTTTAAAGGGCCAGAGTGTAGCTAGCGTAAGCTCAACGTCGCGCCCTGTTTCAAGAGGTTAAAAGAGAAGGAGAGGCAGAAGAAAACAAGCATCGGCGGCCGTCTCGCGAGCGAAGAGGCCATTCTCGTCGCCTTCGGATTGTTGCCGGCACTGCTTTCACTCGCCCGACTTCTGCCTCGCATCACTTTCATCTTTATTTCAGCAGCATCCTCCAGAGCGAAGCACAATGACACACCCCCGGAATGCGCGGTAATTATTCCGTCAGCCTGTCTACGCCTCGCAACTGGAATGTATACGACAGGGGCCATGCTTAGAAGGAATGCTGCCTGCGGTTAGTACAAGAGTGCAAATTTTTTTAAATTGTGAAATCAGTTGTGAGTTCAGAAAGGTCCGTCCTTCACCGTTACGCTGTCGCCGTCATGCCACTATTGTCGTTATTGTGCCATCGTCGTTAGGGAATGTCTTTCTTCTAGGTTGCATTGTGATCATATGGCAAAAACAACAACAACAACAAGGTCAAAACTACGGCTCAGAAAAAAGCACATTCGACTGGCCTTGACCACCGAACATCGTTCCAATAACAGAACAGGAAGCACGAGCCATGAAAGAAACAAAAACAAGGCGGGGGGAGAAGGGGGGGGGGGGGGGCGAGGAGACAAGGGTGGTGGGGGGGGGGGGGGGCGAAGGGATACTACAATACACCCGCCGAATCCACAAACTGTCCACACCACAGCGACCGCTGCGTATACCACTTCTGCGTCAGCGACGCGGGAAACTACAGCGTACAAACCGAGGTCGCCCTTTAGCGTCCCCCTTCTTCTTCCTTCGTTGCCTTCACGGTGTTATGATTCGGCCACTCCACCCCCGCAATCATGTTGCCCCCCTTCCTCGATCTCCCCGCGTCAACTCGGTACCGACCCGTCCTTACAACCCCGACGTCCATTGACCATCGGGCCCAAACTAGCGCCCGCTTCCGCCCGCTCCCCCACCGCACTCGTCCAGCCAATCTTCGCCTCCTTCACTACAACTTCTGGCCGCCGAACAGTGGGGGCCCTGGAGAGAGGAAGCCCATTTCCAAAGCGACCTCAACACCTATTATACGCTTGTCTCGCACTGCGATACCCTCCACTCGCATATCTTGCCCGGCACGGTCATATGTATACCCTTGATACTTGTTAGCAAGCCTGTCCGAAGGCGTCTGCCAGAATGAGATGAGAGACGCTGCGTTTAATGAAAGCTGAATATGGCTTGTCTGGCTGAAGGCCTGGAATGAGACTCTGGGATTTGGATGAAATAATAGATGTACACAGCGATCGGACAAACACACACACACGACGCATATACCATGCACAGACACATACACACGCATTCGACCTGCTTATAAAGTCTCATTGAGGCCCGTAATTCGCAAGAAAAAGAAACTTGAAAAGCGATTTCGTTACGTGCAGTGTGCAATCCGTGTTTCGGCCCGGGCCAAGAATGCAGAAAACTTGTAGATAACTATGTGGATTTGTAAGTCACACCAACACTACGACTTCGTACACATACCACGCGCTGTTATGCGGGGTGTGCCGTGGCAGTTTTAAACATCAGCCGCGGTTGAAAAGCGCTCGCGAAACAAGCTGCACGCAAAAGAGAAAACGAAAGCGACGTCTAGGCCTGTTGCAGTCACCTCCATCCCCTCCCTTTTCCTCCCAACGCACGCACTTTTCCTTTTTTATTTTCGCTTGCTTTGACAGACCGTGCATCCAGGCTTCTCTTTAGCGATTCATGTCGGTGAGCTTTCGGCGGTCAGTCGACGACGTATCACACGAGACACGCTTTACACCCTCTTGACCGTGACGTCCGACTGCTGGGGGACAAGCGTATGAAAGGTTTCTTGTGGTGTGCTGGAGCAGACGTAACCTCGATCGCACATTCATAATCGTGCTCACCGTCATCATAATGACGACGTCAGATATCCGCACCGTCATTAATCAAACCTATTTTACGACCAACCGACACAGTGGTCTAGAGGCTACACCGTTCCGTTACCGAGCTAAAGGGCGCGGGTTCAATTCCTGACCCTGGCGTCGGCATTCTAATGGAGGCTGAATGTAGAAGCGCTCAAATAATTCGACAAAGGTGTGCGCTAAAAAAAGAAAGAAGCATCCCTGGCGGTCAAAATTCATCCGGAGCCCTTTTCTACAGTGTCTATCACAGATTGCTCTGGAACAGAAAACTCCGGGAGTCACGAATATTATCGTGAATGTTCAGAGTTCGTCAGGTTTTTTCAAAGGACACCAGACGCGCTCGGCCGGTTGGCGTTGGTAAGCGCGTTACACGGTTTACAGTCTAATATATATATATACATATATTGTTGCCTGAACAACCGACGTGTAAGAACAACATGAAGACAGAGCCCGGAGTCGACACTACCGATATTGCTGTAAAACAACTTCGCTCTCCGCACATCACCTAGAACCCAAGTGCGTCAGCTCCACTCCGCCTCATAGGATCTCGATCCTGGACCGCACGGTCAAGGCATATCGGGAACTCGTGGGAGGAAATGGACCGGAGATGGCCGCCGGGGTGGTCAACTGTGGCGGCCACGGTGAATACTTCAGACCTTTTTTTTTTTTTTTTTCGTGCCTTGTCATAACTACCAATTCTGCCCCGTGCCAGTAATAAAAAAAAAAAGGCAGTTCCCTAGTTGTTCGATGTTTGCAGATGCGAAAAAAAGAAAATAGAAATCGCGTAAAATCGGAGCTTGTTAGAAATAAACAAGACAGAAAAGAAGCAAGGTGAGCTCTAACAAGCTCCAAAGAAAAGAAAAAAGGCAAGCAACGTAGCCACAACGAAGAAAACAGGTGATAACAAAAAAATGACACGTGCGATGCCAGAAGAGGGTTGTCACCACGGCATTTCTTTTTCGTTTCTGTTATTTTTTTTCAGACCCCCAAAACATGTTTGGTCAAGCAGTATTCCCCGCATCAGTGAACATTTATGCAGGCGACTCTTGGCCAGATCGTCGGTGTAGTTTCAGCAACACACACTCCCTTTCGCCTTTCTGACTCCCCGACTCACCTTTGGAGAACCGTGCTGTGGGTTATGATTCATTGAATTGCTTTTTGACTGCCCCCTGGCGGTCAGGCTTCGATGACCGCCCTGCTGGACAGTGGTTAGCTTGACCGCGCTCCTATTCTCCCTACGCTGCTCAACTTTTTTTTCCCCTCCCTTCTTGTGTGTCATTGTTGTCCACGTTGTCGCGGCGGTTTAACTTCCGGTGTGACCAGACCAACATCTTCCTTTTATATATTTTAATTTATTACCCGGTCTCTGGACAATTCATTCCTTTCTGACCTTTAACACTTATGACAGCTTTGATGTATGGAGGAGCGGACCCCAACCCCCTCGAAGCCGTGAATCAGCCCCATGTCCGACCAGTGGTGTCGACTACACGGAGGTATACCAGGCGAGGGTACTGGGAAGAACCGAAACTTCGGCTACCAGTGACTCTAGGGTTCTTAATCGCAGCGTGAACTTGCGTATAAAACGCCTTATTTTATATTAACTGTGATAGTCCTGAAATGACTACATCGTACGCTTAGAGCGAAGCCGAGCGTGTCAGTACAAACGGAACTCCTTCCGAGCTTCAGACGACTGCTGTAAAAACAGGAAACTTCGGATATCAGCTCTAAGCACTGGGTTTGGAGTGACAATAAACGGTGACGTTGCGTGCGAGATCGCACAACACACGATGATGCGTCGTGGACTTGCGTATAAAAGCGCGTTTCGTATTAACCGAACGCGCCCTCGCTTGGCTCCCTTAGCTGTCTAAAAGCGGAGCCGCTCGCGTCAACTATAAACGGCGCGCAAAGTGAGCCCCTCTCGGACAATCTGTGGTTCTTGCAAACAAGCCTGCGCATAAAACGACTGCATCGCCATCTACCGGCTTCCGACGCGAACGGAATAAAGGAAAAGAGAAGAGAGGGAAGCACAGCGCACCTATTCAAAATGGAGGAACGTAGTGTTCTTTTTTTCGAGGCTGACTTGGAGAGCCGAAAGTGGGCGTAGCATACTCGGACAAGTTGTAGCGGGAGAATTTACGCCGCTTCTCCGCGTTTTTCGCGCGAACTGAATGTTTGAAATGCCACCTGTGCGGGTGTCTCCCACAGCAAGAGCATTATGGACTACTCGGCGACCGACCTACCGACGGCGGTAGACGGCAGACGATATACGCCTACATGCTCCTACATAGAGAGCAGCGGATGTGGGGGGTCCGAACTCTGCTCTAGCCAGTCGATATCGGACCGCGCGTTGAACAAAGTGAGCCTGTAACAAAGTGAGTACGTAAATCATTGGAAAGGTGGACCGCTTCGTGGGAGCGGGTTACACCGGAGCGGCGCTCTTTTCGAAGTGATCGTACACGGATGCGGAATCAAAGCACACACGGAGTAAGGTGAGGATGCGGAATTGTTGTCCAGAAGTGTCAACAAGAAATACGAACGCGTAGTTGACGGCATGTTGGATTGTATAAGTATACACAAGGACACGCACACACACACACCTGCCACGGTGGCCGCGCTTACATGGGGCCGAAATAATTAAAAAAAGTTCGTGTACTTATATTTCGGTGTAGGTATTTCTTGCAAGAAATAGTCCGGAGTTCCCCACTACGGTGTAGCTCATCATCAGACGGGGGTTTTGGCACGGAAAACGCCAGAATGTAATGTTGACATACTGAGATGCAGTCGGCCAGGATTGTTAACGGATTTTGCATAATAATAATAATAATAATAATAATAATAATAATAATAATAATAATAATAATAATAATAATAATAATAATAATAATAAACTGATTTCATGCGAAGCTTTTGCAGAAAGCGACGAATTCCAATTTTGAGTCCGTAGTAGCCTTTGTGACCTACGCAGCGATTTATCAAATTATAAGTGTCGTGGCTTGCCATAGCATAAATTCACATTTGCCGTGGAGCTAGGGCCACGTAATCTTTCTTTTTCTTTTTACGACTGTAAACGCTTACCAGCACTATGATTCACTCTTAACAGAAATACGAATTTAGTATTGAAACATATACAACTTCAACAGGTCTTCGCTCTCGCTCTTTACGAAATTCGGAGCCAAAGACAGGATAAATCGACTGAAAGATCAATGCGAATGACTTCTCGATTAATCTACGTAGTAATCAGAATCGGCGTTAGTATTCCAATTAGGCGTTCCACTTAACAACGATCCGTGCTGTATATATATCTACATATATACAAGCGCCCGTTCAAGGCGGCAACGGCTTTCAAAGAATGGACGCCGTAACGGGCTAACGTTAGAGGGACACGTGACTCGCTTAAGCCTTGAGATGTCTCGCTATAGCCATACGATTAATTGTTCATTAACCTTACTTTTCATTTATGTCTCCTCTCTTTCTTTGACAGAAAAAAAAAAGAGGGCAAGTAGCCGGAGTATTTTCAACTTCATTCTCTGCAATAGCAGGCCCTTTTTACCGGAACAGAAATATAATATCGAACGCGCCTCAGACACAATTAATAAACGGAAGCCGAGCGGGCAAATTACGAGGCAAATCGAGTTGATCGACACCTCGGCCACATTAAAGCGAAGCTGACAGCTCGACATAATAGCTCTTTCTTTTTTTTCTTTAAGTAATCCCCGATTCATCGCTATTTGTACAACTCGTCGCGGGCGAACACATTCCTCCTTTCCCACGCTTAATAATCTCTCACGCGGAATAACTAAATAGAAAGAATATACAGAAACCAAGACAGACGAGAGAGAGAGAGAGAGAAGATACAATAACAATCGGAAAAGGAAATAATGGAAGCGAACAAAACAGAAAGAAGACGACGACGGGGACCATGAATTCTTCATTATGCAAATTGGTCGTTTAATGCGGTCGTCCTCATCGTTACACACATTCTCAGTTTCCTCGCGCGCCAGAGAGCAGCCAGACCTTGATTTAGCCGCGCCTCCCCTCCCTTCCCCTCTTTTATATTTTCCCTTCGTTTCATTCTTCTTTTTTTCTTTCGCCCTTTCTTTCTTACATACGTGCATGCGCGTATTGAGAGCCCTCGCATCAATCTTTACATTCGCTGTACTGCTGCTTATTTCATCACTGATTATTTTTCTTATGTGTATATTTCCACTCATTACCAAAACTGGCGGGCGTGCCGCTCCTTTTCTTTTTCTTTCCCTCTCTCCTTCACCCTATTCTATCGCTCCGACAAGGGTCCTTAAACATGCTTCTCGTTCCCTCTGCTATGATTGTGCTCCCGAACCTTGTTTCTGCTTGTCTTACGAACACTCAGCCCGCACGCACGCACACACCTCTCGAACCACGCATTTCACTTCTCCCTTTCTTTCCTAGCTTTCTTTCTTTCATTTTCTTTCGTTCCACTTCGCCCTCTGTGTCTCCGCTAATTTATAAGCGCGCTCGCCCTTTCCACCGACCCGCTGGACTCCGGGAGTCGAGAGCAAATAAAGCTCTTACAAATTAACGCCTCCGTTTATACCCGATGCCAGCCCGACCAGGTTTCTTCCCGCCTTTTTTTTTTTTTTCTTCGTCGCCCTTATTTCAGCACCAACACTTCGTTGATTTTCTTTTTCTTTTTCTTGATTACTGCAGACGCCCAGAAATGGGTCATCATTATCGTATTTTCTTTCGCTTAACCACTTCCCCTGTATCATTTTATTCTGTTTCTTCGCGCCCGCATCCTTTCTTTCTTTCACTTTGCTTTTTTCTTTCTCGCGAATACGGCAGAGTGGCTCTTTCTCATTTTGGGGGAGGGGAGGGGGGTGCGCCGAGCACTTTCACGGCGGTCTGCAGAATCAATTACGTGGACTGTCTGCTTGCGTTAGCGCCTTATGTAACGCTTATCCTTACGGTGCGGTCGGTTGAGAAAGAAAAAAAGAAGCAATGAAGAATTTGATTTGTGCCCGTTTTGCACTCTCCCGTGTTCATCGGGTACCGAGATATCCTTCGTCGAAGTTAATTGGTCAACTTAGCATGATGCTTCTTAGCGCAAAAACTTTAAAAAAAAAGAAACAGAGAGACACAAGAAAAGGAAAGACGAATGCCTAAGAAGAAGTTGCCTTCAAGTTAATTGGTCATCCTGGTTGTTTACAGTTGCTGTTTCTTTTCTTTCTGTTCTGACAGCACAAGCGTTCTGAGGCTAAGCGTCTCACTTTCGGTCAAACAATGTTACAGACTAGGGCGCGCAAGCAAACGTAAAAGACTCAGGTACACGAAGGGATGGCGTTCTCATAACTGCACATGCTCCGTACGCTATTGGGTTGCTGTTCAGCTAGCTTACTTAAGCAAGACAACTGATATTCAAATCACGGGCAGCTAAGGTCATGAAATGTACGCTTGCGCTTAAAGTAAGTAACGTCCTGTAACGTAATTCTAAAACTGTTTATTGCAGTCTTATATCTCAACTCGCGAGGCTAACGCGATTCAAGATGTATGCTTAAAAATAAAGTCAAGTTTGTTTAGGTAGAAACACGCGCAAAGAAAGATAGAGAGATAAAATAAAGAGTAAACTAACTTGGCTACCGCGACATCGTGCAACAGAAATCACTTGGTAGGCAACATTGTCTATAGGCATTCGGGGTCTGTTACCACAGAGTACTTCGAAAACTGGAGCGGTCCGCAACACCGGTTCCCGGTTATAAAAGTTCAGTTGGTGAAACATAACAGGCCCCAGTGGATGACGTAGTCGCGTCCGCACGACTCACGCTTAATAATTTAGAGAGCGCATTTATAAAAAATATTACACGAGTTCCATATATCGTCCAGATTTAGTGTCTGCACTACATCTGGAAGACGACACGCGATGAAACATGCTCTTCGCGCTTTTATTTTTCGTCCGGGCGTCGTCTGCTCGCACCGGAAGCGCGGCCATGTCGCACAGGGGCGCCACCGTCAAATCACAGCTCCGCCTCGCGCCAACGGCCGAAGCACAGAAGAACCGCTCGTTACTCGGGCACTCGCGTTTACGTACAGCTCGCCGGCAAACCCCGGACCTGCAACGCATAGCCTGACTATTACCAGCCCCTTTGGCCTGGAGGGAGGAAAATCAAAAAAAAAAAAAAAAGAGAGAGAGAGAGAGAGAGAAACAGAAGAAAAACGGCTCTTTCATCGCTGCCCAACTAGGCTTAACGTAAACCCTTCTTGCGAGGCGCCCCTCTCACCCCCCCAACCCTAGCCTGCTGGCGGGACACTCGCCCCGTGCGTGGCGTCCACGGGCGAAGCACAAAAGGGTTGGCTGCGCCACGCGCTCGGAGGACGGCGCAACAAGACGCGATGCGACGTTGGCGCGCGCGCGTGTGTGTGTGAGCGTGTACGTGTGCGTGCCTGCGTGAACATCCTAACGAACAACTGCACACCCTCCCAGCTCCGGCCAAGCACGCGTCGTAGCCAAGATGGCCGCTTGTTTGTTCCTCGCACGCAGCACGGGGGGCTAATTTTTTTACGAACTCACCGCCTCTTCCCCTTTCGCGGTTCAGATATCCCCTAACCCTCCTCCTGACATCGTTACCCCAACAGGCTGGCGCGTGCCTGAATATACAGTCTTCAATACCGCTCTCCAGCTTTGTCTAGCCGTTCTTTCATTTTTTTTTTATTTTTTTTAGCTCGCTACAAGGCCTATAAAAGAAATCTCGAACTATAATAAAGGTTGCGCGATGACGCTTACTATGCGGCGCGCCTGACTACTGTAAAACCTAGTGGCTGAAAAGAGAGTCGCGTGGCCGCCGCGCTGGTCCCGCATTTCACGCTTGCTAAGACGCACCCGTGCAGGCTATATAAAGGAAGGAACGGACGCTTTCACTGCGAAAGTTATATACATGTCCCTCGAGCGAAATGTGTCGTGCCTTAAAGGACTCAGCATCAACGAGCAAAGTTAATCTGCAGCAACCAGCCGAGCTGTCCACGTTGCTAAGTTCAGAAGAGTTCAATTCCGCTTCTCTGGAGCAGTTGTAGTGCATTCAGGAGCGAGCAGCGCAAAGCAAGGACAGACGGTGACCAGATGCTCTGCTCGATGCCAAGAGGAAATATTTCCGGCACAATGCATAGAGTATGCATGTACCAGAAAAGAACAGCAAATAACAGCAAGAGCATCCGTAGTTTCAATTTTCTTTGCATCAAGAAAATAAAACGGTATGATTCAATAAACGGCAGCATCATCGGCATCGCATAAACCACATGTATGAGTCATAACAGCTAATTATTCCGTCAAAGTTTCAAGCATAGGCGATAAGCGCTGTGTCAAGCATGCGGTCAATATTAGTGGAATCAAATAATCTGTGCCAGTAATTGGGCAAATAAACGAGCAAATTTGTGCAAGTACAGATGCTTTGGATGTCTCTCCCTCCAACTGTTACTATATTACAGAATTTCAGGGATAACTGGAGCTGTTGTAATGCAAGTGCAACTGAAAAAAGAGGAATACGTTCGCAAACTGTTAGTAGCAATAAAGCAGCAACTTTTTAAACAATTTCGTCGAGTCTCGGAGTGTGTCTATAAATACGTGCCTGTATGCATTGTATCGCTAACAATAAAATTCATTTCAATTAATTCTTTTTCTAGGACTTAGGACTATCAATGTCAATTAGCATACGGACTGTACATCGGAGAGTGCGGTCGTTTCCAGGACGGCCCCTCACCATTTGCTTCCCTCTTTCCCCACACGGGAAAAAAAGAGGGAAGGGAGCGGTGGAAAAGAAAGACTGCAAGTATATACCACGTACCAAAAAAACTACGACCTCGTCTCGTGCCCAGCGCGCGCGGCTTATCGCGACTCGCGCAAGCGAGAGCGAACGCACTGCATGGCCGCCCATTGTCCGTTACGTATATGGCCGCCCGCTTTGTGCGTAACCCCTTTTTGCCAGTGCTCCCCCCCGAAACCTTTCTTCCCTATCCCCGCTGCCACCCCTTCAACCGGCGTCCCGTCGGTGGGCTTGCGCTGGAGTTGGACGTGGGACAGACGGCCGACGAGCCGGCTTGCTAGCCAGCCAGCCAGCCGGTAAACGCAAGCAAGCCGAGAGTAGCCAGGTTTGGGACAGGCCTGCGCATGCCGAACTGCCCTAACTACGCGCGGACACGCGGGGTTGCTACGCAAAGCAGTCCGGTAAAGTTTGACAACGCTTTCTCTTTCGGTTTCTACAAGCGGATGCCGAAACGTTCGCGGTTTGTCCAACTTTCGCTAACCCTTCGTTCTTTTCTTTCCGGACATCGGTGGTTCACGCTGTCAAGCGTGCCACATACATCTTGCTATATACTTACGACTCTGTTGCGTTTCCCAAAACGAGGAAAAAAAGGAGATCAAATTAACAAAATTCAAACGAAATAATGCGCGATCTGTTTCGCGCCTCACGTTTATGCCGTAAGTAAGACGCTTACGTTTTTCGGATAAAACTGCGGAACTAATTTTCCAGAGCGCACTTGGGCGCGCTTCGCCTCCGCACATACATTTCACCTACGTCGCCACAGAAGAAGGTTGTAGCATGCAGCGAAACGATACTAAAAGAAAACGCAGTGACTTCGACGCAACAAGGGGAAAAATGGGAGTCGAACAGGGTACGCGGGGAGTTGTAAGATAAAAACCGATAAACCGATGGTGTATACAATCGGGAGAGGATGATTTGGGGAAGGCGAGGGTTGTCCCCGCACGGCGCGCACCGGCTTCACGGGCATATGCACGCTTCCATCCACTGCACGAGAAAAAGTGTTGTGTCAGCCGTCGAAGCGGAGGTAGCGGAAGAGTCGAACAAAAGGCAGGCGGTGGGGAATAAGGGGTTCTGGGAGGAGGGGGGAAGGGGGGGGGGTGAGGATCTGTGGACACCGGGAGGGATCCCTACCGAGCCGCGTGGAAGAAGCCTCGTTTGAATATTGCGCCAATTGTTCGCCGCTCGAACGTGGACGCGCGCGCGCGTCCGCGTATACTCACCGGCTATCCCAGTGAGATCCAGCTTTTCTTTCTTTTTAAACACCTAGTGTTATATTTTCGGCGTCTAGCCACTGCCTCCCCCCCTCCCCCCCGCCGCCACCGCCCCGATCGCAATCGTTTTCTGTGAAAAAGAAAAATAATTTTCATAACGGTTCTTAGGGAGAACTGACCCTCCCCCAGCCCCTTTCACCCCACTCCACTAACCCGTTCTGCATTACTTTTTGCGTTGCCGACCCGCTCCTTTCAATCATGCGCGCGGGTCCTCCATGAATCGAGAAAGCACGTTGGCCACCGTTTCGCCAAATTATCGCTTATAGTATGCCTGTCTTCAAGCATTATATTTTGATGTTGTGTCCGAGCGGATAGCTATCCGGAACGAGCTTGATGGACTTCGCTGTAGATTGTGCGCGGCTTTGACGTTCGTAAAGGGCAGGCAAGTTGAAACGAGCGTAATCTGCCGTCCAGGCGAAACAGCTCTCGCAGATATACTAACTTCGCCTGACAACATCGCCTCGTTCACCACAATTATGTGAAAAAACTGCAATGTTAACAAAAAATTAAATTATGGGGTTTTACGTGCCAAAACCACTTTCTGATTATGAGGCACGCCGTAGTGGAAGGCTCCGGAAATTCTGACCACCTGGGGTTCTTCAACGTGCACCTAAATCTAAGTACACGGGTGTTTTCGCATTTCGCCCCCATCGAAATGCGGGCGCCGCGGCCGGGATTCGATCCCGCGGCCTCGTGCTCAGCAGCCCAACACAAAATGCAATGTTCCGTATGCTTTAGTGAAACTTCGTTGTTTTGGTGGTTACGGTGATGAAAGTAAGATAACAAAAACGCCTCAACGGAAAGCGCGACGATGATACAAGCAGATTGCTTTCGAACATACATTTGCGATTATATATATACACGTATACAGGATGGCTGCAGACGCTCCGATGACGAGGGCGCTTTGCTGAACCACTTTGCCACCCATCAAATTAGATGACGAGAGGTTCCCGAAGCCTAAAACTGGCCATACGAATGACGCCGTAGCTGGGGCGCTTCGGAATTTACTTTATCGGCGTCGGCTTCCTTAAGGTACGCTTAAAGCTTGCTACCCGAGCGCTTTTCGCATCGCGTCTCCCGTCAGAACATGCCTACCGCGTTTGGGATCGAACTCGCGACTTCTCGTTTCAACAGCAAGAACTCCATGGCCAGTGCGCTAGTGTGGGGACTGCTGAACACGCGACGCCACTTGCTGCCGTCCGTGTCCAACGAAACAAACTTCATCCTACGACGACGCCGGAAGAACCCCTCGCCCTTTTCTCTCTCTTCTTTTCCCCCCTTCCGTTTACAACTGGTGACAGCCATGCCACCCCGCTTCCTCTAAATATCGCCGCGCGAATTGCGCCGCGCTAACAGATTCGCACCTTGTGACAGGGCCTGTGATCTTCCTTGTAGTTGCCCGTTGGCGCCTAAGATAAGAACGTTTAGGGGGGTCTGTCTGTTACCTACACGATAGCGGTCTCGAACACAGATACTGACCCGAAGGCGGTGCGAATATTCTCTGCGCAATATATATCTATGCTAGGTGGTCCCTCAGAGGATCGACCTGCCGAAAGGACCATTCGTAGTCGACTGGAGTAAACAGGAAACGGCGACCCTGTTCGGAGATAAGGAGAGACAAAGAGATAACGCGCCTCCGAGAGGGACGACTAAAGAGATGAAGCGCGCTTTAGGACTAGCGAAAGCAAGAGGCTGAAAAGACGTTCAAAAAGCAAAAAAAAGAAAAAAAAAGAAAAATCCTTGCAATACGCGTGACAATGAAAAGGCGGAAGAGACGAACTGCCCGAGACGGACGTGCGTCCTCGAGCGAAGACTGCATCATCCGAACGACGACGAGGGAACAAACGAAGACCACCCGGGGAGCGCTGTCGCAGCGCCGTCTGGCGCCAACAAGTCTGGTTCGGTAATAGAGGCGGCCAAACACTGTCTCGAGCTTCGCATCCATTGTAGGGTGCAGGCCAAGGTAATGAGAAAATGTGAAGGTATAGGCTTACTCATTTCCTTTAGCGACGTGAGGTCGGTAAACTATAAGGCCAAGAAACAAAGATCGTCGGGAAGCTCGGCATATGAGTGTGGAGGTCAGGCATTATTATGATGTGCCAGAAAAAGAAAAATTTCCATTTTAGCCACTACATATGCTGCACGTCTGTCACTGCTCATCCATGCGAACCGGCGTCATGGGCTTTCGGCGTTTGACGCAGGTGTAATAACACAGTGAACGGAGAACGCGCTCGACATTCCATTGGTATTAGCTCTATGAACCTACATCACCTTCAAAGCTGCCCTCTTTAGGTGAAACCTACTTTACAGAATAAGATTTTTTTTTTTATTTCTGCCATTAACAGACGAGACGTCAGGGTTCAAGATGAGCGCCGACGGCTACGGTAGCAAAACGAATAGTAGAAAGTGTGCGTGAAGAAGCCCCACAGCAGACGACAGAAAAGAAAAAAAAGGAAAGCAGACGAAGAAGTAGTGCAGGAACAGACGAACGTTTCTCGCAGACGAAACCGAGAGCGGACGACCACCACCACTGCCGCCTTCGCAGCGAGAGTCGGCGAACGCTGGAAACAAAAGGTGCTGCTCGGAAAAAGGTCTCGCAGAAGGCGGTAAAAATGAGCGAAAGGTGGAAGAGAGAGAGAGAGAGAGAGAGAAACGAAACCAAAAGCAAAATCTCACGACCGCAGCCAGCGGGCGGTGGGCGAACAAGAAGAAGGAGCGCGGGAAGGCATCGCGCGCACGTATGGCGCGTCCGGGCTATACGCGGCCATATTTCACCCCGCGTGCCAATCCGCGCATCGCGCCTGTCATGGCGCGGCGGACAAATTTGTCCATTGTCGGCCGCCGCCCTCGGCCCCTCCGAAGCCTTTTTACGAGCCTCTTAGCGCGGAACGACGGTGTAGGCGAGGAACGACAAGAAGAATGGCAAGAGGGCAAGACGGCCTGCGCGGCTCTGGACCTCACGCCTGGTCATAACAGGCCGCCGCGGCAACCCATAATTCATAGCGAAACGCCAAAGCTCCCTCCGCGCCGCCTACCTGCACTCGCCTTTGCAAACGCCCTGCGACCCACGCCGACAACGATACCACCGTGCACCACAATAGGCAGTGGACGAAATTCCAGAATACGTACCCTTTTTCTTTTCCTCCTGTCTGCTTCTTAGATTTCGCAAGATGCGTTGTGACGTCATTTTCTTGAAAAGAAGCCCTCAAAAGAAGTTATCCCGACCCCCCCCCCCCCCCTTTTTTTTTTGTCTGACTGCACGGTTTACGCACTCAGCGCTGCAACGACGTTCTACCTGAGACAAGTCTTATCTTAGTGTTGAGCACATCTTGAAGCACACCGGCACACAGAGTTATCAATCGAGTCTTATCTGTACGCACTGCATGACGAATAAAATACAAACACAAGAGTGACAATACTCCACAGGCAACAAAATCAGCTGTGCGGTTGATGGCGCAAACGGCAAGAATACATCGAACGGTGAATGTGGGCCCCTACGTCGTATAAGGGCGTGAAACATTAAAAAAAAAGAAGAGATCTGCACATTATGTGTATGGGTTTTACGCATATATGCACCCGCGTGAAGTAGGTTGACAAAGTTAAAAGGCCGCGACATACAACCACCCAAAACTCCGTATCGATCCGACGGCATCCTCCTGACCTGTGCTGACATTGAGAAAGGCGATAATTAGGTCGGACGAAGACGTACGAAAAATAAAGGAAAGGAAAAAATGTCTGCACTTCCAAGCTGCGATGCAATAAGTTCTCCAGCACGAGCACGCGCCTTCGAAGCGTTCGCAAAAGAACACCGCCCTCGCGGTTGAAGCGAGTGAACGTGAGGTCCACGCGTGCGCTCATTCATAAACATCACCCAGTCCTGCTAAGAAGCAAGTATGGTTCTTACGCAGGTTATTGCTATTTGTTTCTTTTTGTTCTTGCCCATGTAGCAAGGCTGCAGGGTTACACTGACGGTATATATACACTGACGGTATATTGATTGCATGCACGCGCATGCAGGAACTAAACGGTTGCCATAAAGACGGAGAAGTCGAATGAGTGATATACAAACGCGACTTGGAAGCCGCAAGGCTCCGATCGCGGGCACCGCCTGGACTAAGTGAACTTAATTACTCTCTATACCAATTAGAATTCCGTCACGCAATATCACGCTTCGTGTGCAACAAGGACTCCACCTTTTTTTCCCCCTATACTTTCGCCGAATATCACGCAAAGTGACCCGCGTTCTAAAAGGTCACTTTCGATTCTAAATTGATGCCAGCGCAAGTTGAAACGCCACGCAAGCCGAGAGCCAGCAAATATTCGTTCGGCGACGCCCATGTACAATAACGGTTCGCGGTTGTCTCAAGATAACCAGCCCTCGGGTCGTTCCTCCGCGAAAAGCATCCCCACGGAAATCGTAATCGAGGGGCGGAAAGAATGCGCGAAGAATAATTTTCATCGTTACTTCTCTCTTTCTTTTTTTTTTCTCTCGGCTCCTTCCTTCTTTCTTCTTCTCCCGATATGGAGTCGCGAGTAGCAGGCATGCACGGACTATGACAAAGAGGGCGCTGGCGGAGGGGAGGTTATACAGCGAGCCGGCAGCGACGAAGCGCGCCAGCGCACTCAGCAAACCTCGGCGACTTTTCTGCATACGGCATCGCTCAGCAGAAAACGCCGCATCGGCGGCGCGTCCAGCGTTGCCAATCCCATTCGTCGTCGTTCCTAACCCGTGCCGCCTCCCCATTCCTTTTCACCTTTCTCTTCTTCTCCGTCGTTCTTCCTTTGGATCCCCATTTCTTCCTCTCTCTTCTTCCCAGCCGGGAGGACCCCGGAGAAGTCCGCGGGAGATGTGTCTCCAACCCCACTGCCTTCCTCGTCCCCCAAATCCCCTCGCAGACCACCAAGAGTACCGTGCTCAACTCCTCTAGCTATGGCTACAGCTCCGGATCTCCCGGAGTCTTTCTTGCCTTCTCAGTTTTCCGGCTCCCCTTTTCCTACTTTTGCCAACCCTTTCGCTGACACACCAAGAACAAGAAATAAGCGAGATGGGGCGGCAGGGGGACGTAGGGAAAGGAGGCGGAAGGCCTGACGCCGTTGCCGCGTGCCGCCGTCCATTCCCGAAAACCAGAGCAACGACAAAAGGAGAATGAAGAGCCGCAAGCCGTTCGCTGCGTTCTCCCCCACGATTTCCCCACCTTTCTTTTTTGAGCCCCCGTCTTCCCGAATCCCTTCCCTACTACCGTCGCCACCACCGCCGATCACCCAGGGCGGAGAGACGCAGGAGCCAGGGACGCACGGAATGGGGAGAAATGGCGAAATGAAGGCTGCCCGCACGAGAGCCCGCTCCGGAGAGAAACAAGAGCAACGAAGAAAACGAGGAAATAGGGAAAGCAACAAGAAAGAGCCGGAGCACGCGCCCAGGGCTTCGCGGGATGACTGCGGAGAAAGGTTGGCAGGCACACGCAGCGTCCGATGCGGTGCCGATCAATAAACGCCATAATAGGAACGGCGTCCCGGCGGCGACGACGACGACGAAGACCTATCCCCGCTGGCTGCCACCTCCCTACTTCCCGCCCGCCTTCCCGCTTTACCCGGTGCTGGATCCCTTTCGTATCTTTTTCCTTCTTTTTCTGCTTCCGCAGCGATGGCGCGAGCCATGCAAATGCGGAGGATGCTTGCAGGCATCTTCCCTAAGAGCCATAGCGTGGCGCGGTGTGTGCCCGGAGGACAGCCAGCTTGCGCGACCCCTTTGCTGCGTTTTTTTATTTTTACGAGCCTACGACGACCGCCTCTAACCTCCTTCCTACCCTTTTCCTCCTTTTATCCTCATCGGCTATGCTTCATCTTAGTTTTCTGCTGTCCTATGGGCAGGCTCGTCTTGCCTTTGGTTCTTTTCTGGGTTTTTTATCGCTAGTCCGCCCGCAACTATATGACGACGTCGCATCGTCCTCCTAATTCGCATTCCCCTTGCCTATTTTGCCTCTCTCTCTCTAGCTTCACCTGTCTTCCCCTTTTCCCTTGCCTCCCTCGCCATCTCCTTCTTCAAACGCGAGCTGTCTCGCAAAGACGTACCGCGCGCGCGCGCGGACGCTCTCCTTCGCACGCGAAAGACAGGGTAAACAGGACCAAAGAAGCGACGCTCCTCACGATCGAACCCTGCCCCGTTTTCTTCTTTCGCTTCTCGCCTGGCGGTTCATTCGCCTTTGGAGCGTAGTTACGGCAGCGGTCGATGTCAACAGAAAAGACTCTTTATACTTTATTCGTCAAACCTTCTTTTTTTCGTTTTCATTCACGACCAGGTCGCGAACCTTTTCTCCCTTCGCACCAAATTTCTCATTTGGCGTCCCCACTGCGTGCAAGGCAGCAGTTCGCTCATCCGGTCATCGATAAGTTTGCCGTCTCTTTCCGACTGTCACTCGCTAACGTGGCGGCGGTCCGCGCCCGCTGCACTTTCCCTGCAAGGTAAAACGGAGCGCGTCAATGCTTCAGCTTTTTTCCTTGCTGTGTCTCCATTTCTTCCAGCTTATGAAGTCTCTTCCCTTTCTCTCCACGCTTCCCGTCTCGCCAATGTATCTCATTCGCTTCTTGCCAACTCTCTTGCAGGACGGCGCGGACACCTATGCATTTTTTATACTTCCGACAAAGAGCAGATTCACATTTCCCCTCTTTGCTCATCGACCACCCCTTTTCCCCATTTTCCTTTAAGATCTATTCCACTGAATGCCTATCGTCGCCTTCCTCAGAGCATCCCCTCATCCCGTATGTCCGCGCCGATCTCCCGCTATTTCTTGCTGCCTTATCTCCCGGTGAGATGGCTGGCATTTACTTGGCGTTAGGTTTTTTAACACTTTCTTTTTTGTAACTGTCGTTACTGAGGCTAACTCGCTCGTGCTTCCCGATCCCAAAAAATGACATCGTTTCTCCTTCTTCGGCCCCGTTCTAGCCCGTTCTATATAGCCCGCGTTAGCCGGCGCGGAATGCGTTTCACGACGCCAATTGAAGAGAGACAGAGAACCGTATAGGTGGCGTACTCTTATACGTTTGTTTTCTGCAACGGTCTCTCCATCTTTTGCTTATTCTCAACGCGAGCAGGCTCACGCACGTGCCATGCGTCTAGTGCCGAACAGCCAATTGTCTAGAGAGCGGGCGAGATGAAAAAAAAAAAAAAAACAAAGAGGGAATAAAAGTAGGGAAAATCCTTAAAATGCACGAGCGACCGGCCACTTCAAATCGGGCTACCAATAAAGAAACCGGGGATCAAGGGGCACGAAACAAAGATGCGCAAAGAAAGGAGGAAAGAAAGAAGAAAGAAAGAACCGCTCTGCCCTCTTCAAACCCGGCCCTGTCCCCTTGCTAACCCTTATTTCGTTCGCTTCCCTTCTCTGGCGAGCGATTGCAAATTGTAGGGGCAGCGCAGACAACGGGATGGACGTCGAAAAAAAAAACGGGAAGAGGGGAACACTGCAACGACCACGCATGATGACGACGGCCAGAATCAAACGAGAAACCAGGCGGAGAAGAGTTCTGCGCCCCGCACACGGTGAAGCGGGAAAAATGAAATAAAGAAACATGTCGAAAAGGTTAGGGGTGGGGTTAGTGGGGAATAAGAGCTGCGTGCGTATAACGGGGAACAGGAGGAGGATGGGACCTTGGGAATAAAGGGAAAACAAGAGACGGACGAGGCGGAGGAGAGGATGGGGAGAGGCGGGCCACTCTGACGTATGCAGACCGCGGGATCAGGAGGGGTCTCGCACTTTGGGTGTCACGTGGCCCACGCGCACGTAGCGTGTAATATAGAGCGACGCATGCATGAGAGCTGTAGTAAGAGAGAAAGAGTTGAAAGAAAAGTAAAGATAGGGAGGTCCGCGGGAGCAGGGATGTCCGCAAAGTATAAGGGAATAAGGCCGGTCTCGTTTCGGGAAAAAACGGGGAAGAAGAAAAGTTATATACAAGCACTAAAAATAAAAGAAACGACATATAAATAAGAGTGCCTAGAGGGATTTCAGAAACGAAAACGAGGCGAGCTATACAAGGAGGCCTTACACACACACATATATATATGGGAAGGGAAAGGATTGGTTTTAAGGGAACCGAACGGGAATGGCAGGGCTAAAACGAGGCTTTCGGTGAAGTAGGGGAAGAGAGCGCCTTTGGTCCCGGATGGCGTAACAGGAATAGGCTTTCGCATGCGAAGCGGTCCCCGGCGAGCGAGCGCTCTGTACTGCTGCTGACCATGGAAATCCCTGCCAGCAGCGATCGCGTCCGTTTTCCACGGATTTCGAACGGTTCGCGCGATATCGGTTGGTGTGCGAGGTTCTACACGTTGGGCTCGAAACGGTCGGGCAGGGACGTAGCGCTCGTTGTGTATGGCAGCTGCGGCGGAGAGCAAGTTGTCGGAAGTAATAACAATAATAGAAACGAAACCAATTGAGGACGTGGGCGCAGGGTAACATTTTTGCACGTGTTCCATGCGACATTGACGATTGCGATTAGATCAGTATGAAGTATGGTGTTCATCGGCAGGTGAAGTAATGTTAAAGAAGTGAATATATATATATATATATATATATATATATATATATATATATATATATATATATATATATATATATATATTTGCAACATTGCACTTTTTTCTCGAACGAGTTCAAGCGAGAGCGCGACGATTGTAATATTGAAAGTCATTGTGGGGACCAGACAGTGAAGTACAGTCACATAGTTAAAGATTACAAAATGTAAAAAAAAAAATATACAGAGATTTGGGTCTAATGTGCATGGGCTGCAGAAAGGTTTGCGTTAGATTTAGGCTGGCCAAACGGCCCCATGGATTTCGCGGCCCTGCGGAACTTCTGTCTCGCATTCAGTACTACAGGTGACCACACTCAAAGATGATCACACAGCCCGGGTGCTTTACGTGCGATTGGAACAACGTTTCCTAATATCCACGTTGCTCATTTTTGCTCATCCGCGTTGATCATTCGCAGGTTCCAAGACTTGAATCGATGACTATCGCTGGTACGAGGAGCTACTGCACGTGGTGCAACGTAAAACGTTGTTGCATACGTTGCAGTTCTTCTGTCGCAAAAAGGCATTTCCCTTACAAAAAAATTTAAAAAGAACACAAACACAAAAAGACGTCATCTTTGTGAGCGCGGCAGTGACATGCACAACCCGAATTTAGGAAAGGTTGGATTAATGGCACGCACGTGAACCAAGAGGCAATCGATCATTATCACTATGATAATTATATAGTTATTGCCCGATCACTTATAAAAAGAAGAAATAGAGAAGTTGTTGCATAGTACATGTCTGTCACAGACTACGTTCGCCTAGGTGGTGAAGGAATACTTGCAAAACATATTTTTCAGAAAACATTTGCTATAGAGAACCAGATTTGGCAGCCTTGAATCACTGGAATACGATATCAAAGCGAAACAGCTATTTTTGTTTAGTTTCGTTTTCACAGTGTCGCGTACGAAACGCTCCGACTCATTGGCTCGTCGATTCTCCAACTGCTTCTATTTGTCTACGTTCGGTCATCAACTACTTTCTGTTCTTTTTTTGGCGTGTAATCATACAAATTATAATCGTCTAACGCCCTGGAATATTTGCGATTCAGATCAACGGAGACGCGACTGTCTCCATTCCAACGCTCGTATTCCAGAGCATTCATCCGTATCTCTTCATTTCGGCACGGACGAGCGAGAAGCCGACGTCACGTTATACGTCATATATACAGACAAACCTTGCCTCCATGGACTGAATGCTTTGTCGGCCGACGGCAGAGGTCTTGTTACAGCACACCATGCGCATTTTCTACCATCTTGGGATATTTATGCAATCTATGTGGAAAGATCATCTCAACGATGGGCTACACATGACATTTCAACACATTAATGGTCGTTAAAATGTGTTCCCCTTTGACGCATTTCCTTATCGTGTCGTGGTCCTGCAACGGCGACATACACTGGAGATGTCCACGCTGTATTAAACATCAAACTTTCTCTTCCTTCATGCACTTCGTCATGGCGTTTGATTCCGTCTTCAATCCATGTTTGTATCTGCTACCTGAAAATAAACTCGCTCGGACATGGAAAACCAGTTACCCCTCTACAAGCCTTGCTGTATAGTTAAGGCAAACTAGGGCTAAAACATGCAGTTTTCATTCATTTCGTGGTGGGGAACAAAGGGTTGACTGATTATAGCAGCTAAGGAAAGATGAGGAGGAAGCCGGCTACCGTCTTGTAACAAAATATAATTTACCTGTAATAGAAGCATATACTGTGCGCCTAAAAAAAACAAAAAAATAAACAGAGGTCGTGCAACTCACATTTCGTGTCCTCTTTCACTGTCAGAGGCTTGGTCTCGCCGTCCTCGAACAGCCGCACGAACGTGTCATTCTTTTTATCTGAAATAAGAGAAAAGGCAGTGGAAGCGGTTAGTCAATTTGACCTTAAAACCGAGTCATGTAAACACGAGAACTATGCGCGTGTACTTTGAACGTTTGCAGCGCGCTTGAGCAGACGAACCTGAGCCAGTGGTACGTATACGCAAGTTCGGCCGTTGAAGGCAATGGGACTCGACAGCCATACGATCTCTTTGCAGAAAGAAAAAACGAAAGAAAACGAACAATAATAAAGAAAAAATAAAGAAAAATAAGAAGGAGAAGCAGATGATGATGAAGAAGAACAACGTGTATCGAGATTTTGGACATTTTCTTCTTTCTTCTATTTCTTTTCGTTGAGTAACAAATTTCAGGACTTTGTGATAGCGAGCTCCAACGTAGCCGACCTTCACATGCTTCTACGTCTATACAAATAAACAACAACAACAACAATAACAACAACAACAACTACAACAACACCTATATGCCTCAGAATAGCCACGGTGACTTAGTGTCCACGGCGTCGGGGTCCCGAGCATGAGGTCGCGGGTTCGTATCCTGCCCACGGCGGTCTCATTCTGGTGGGATCAGAATGCAAAAAATTTTTCTCGCGTAACGTGCGATCGCGCAGCAATGTTCGCGTCGTGTGGTTGTGTAAGGAGGTCGTGTATCGTGCTTTGGGTGCACGCCAAAGAACTCCCAACCATTAAAAATTAATTCGGAGACCTCCACTGCGACGCTCCTCACGAGCCGCTGTGCAGGTTATAGGGGCGCTAATACGCACATTTATTGCTCTCAATTGCGTCGACTACGTCTGACTCTTAGAGGGTCACTGTAAGTAAGTTAGTCAGGCCTCGTGACGTACTTATTGGAGGCTCAATTTCCTTTTACTTGGAGGAAGAAGGTTACAGTTATTCGTGGGGGGGAAAAGAAAGAAAAGCTTTCCTTGATGAAAGCCTCGTTCGGTAGTCCTATATGTTTCCTCATTTCTCATGAGTCCTTTATATTCGCACTTCCTGGGAATGAGTGCCCGGTTGCTTTCTTAAGAGAGACAATCAACGCTTTTCTCCACCAAAAAAAAAAAAAAGGAACAAGAAGAAAACTGCCACCCACGGCGTTCTCAAGTAAATCGCCGATTTTCACGTATTCACTCCAGTTTGACCCCGCTCCCCGAGAGGGGTCAAACACACACACACATTTCCATCTGTCCTCGTGCACACAAGGACCGTTGCGTATGCGCGGCGGCAAAGTGCCATTTCACCAACGAGCCGCTGCAGCGAGTAGCGTATACGGCGCGCAAAGGCGCATCTCCGCCGTGGCCGTCACGGTCCAGATTTCAAACGCGCTCGCGCCTAGCGCCCGCCGCTGACTTCTGGTGAACTGCGGACACACAGTTTGCTTTATTTATGTGTGTGTGTGTGTGTGTGTGTGTGTGCTGTACGCTTCGCGTATACATAGCCGTATAACGGTATAGACATCACTCCGCACCGCTGCCGAGCATACCGCGACGCACACAACGACGCAACAGCTGCGGGCAGTGACCCAGATTCAGCCGGGGTGGGATGATATAGACGAGGGGAGGGGGGATCGGTAGGAGCGGGGTGGGGGGGCACGGAATCGGTTCATGGTCGCCTCCCGTGTGATGGCTTCGTCGGAGGCGTCTGCCCACCGTTTCGGAAAAGCCAGGCGCGGCATCACAGGCTGCGAGCTTTCGAGTTGCAGGAAGTCCCCGTGGGGTCGGGATTCGATTGCGGCAAAATTTCGCATTCCTATTCTGGCACCCTTCCCCCCCCCCTTTTTTTTTTACTTATTTACTACTACTACTACTATATTTCGTCAACAAAGCTGTTCTCGCCCCTCCCCCCTTTTTTTTTACTTATTTACTACTACTACTATATTTCGTCAACAAAGAAAAGGCAATGATCACGACGGAGAAGCCCGCATCGACTCGAATATCGTGCGCATTGTTCTCATTTCTATTATTATGCGCCGCTTTATGAGCCTCTTTTGCGAATACATATAAAGCGGCCGATAGATGTCTTTGCTTGCATCAAAGTACTTTCTCTAACAAAGCGTAGGACCTGCACGACGACATACAATCAACGTAAACAGCCATAAATTACTGATTTTATTATCCCTCTTTTCCGCCTCTACTCATATTGACGAAGCCCAGCATAGACCGCAGAGACATCCCTACTTAAATAAAATGTATTCTTTTTTATCGTTCATTGCCAAGCCATAGATTACAGAGAGGCGGTAGATGAGCGACTGCGTCCCCCTTCCACAAGCTTAGCCAAAGATTTGAAAGCAGCAGTCGGGAAGCATATTCAGTCAGCGTTGACAATGCCCATTATTGTTTTGACTTGCTTTTATATAAGCATGTTTTCCCTTTTATTTATTCCGTGTACAGGTACCGCTGCTCTCCAGCTAGTAATGAAACCTGATTATTCGCATGCTTCCTTGTAAAACAAACAAACGTCACATAATATAATATAATATAATATAATATAATATAATATAATATAATATAATATAATATAACCTAATTATTTCGAAAAACGACGACGATGTTGCTGACGTGCTATACTTTGTTTCTGGTAGTTCTCGCATTATTCCGCC
The DNA here is from genome assembly GCF_023375885.2 of Dermacentor andersoni. Taxonomy (NCBI): domain Eukaryota; kingdom Metazoa; phylum Arthropoda; class Arachnida; order Ixodida; family Ixodidae; genus Dermacentor; species Dermacentor andersoni. Next base: position 159,701,268 of record NC_092820.1, read on the forward strand.
ATAAGTCACATTTTGCGTGCAAGAACCCAGCTGGTCAAAGATGAACCGGATCCCCCAATTACAGTGTCCTCCATAGCCTTCTGCGCATTTTCGAATTATATATTATACTACTAAGTTAACACAGTGCAATCTTCGAACCAGGTAATTCCCGCGGTCTCCACCCTTAAAAAAAAATACAAAGAAGAAAAAGGAAACTGCTGGTTGTGACACTTAAACATTTCAGAGCGGGTTTGAGCCATCGAGGAAGGTAATAAACCAATCAGGGATCATTATGTCACTCAGCCAGCCTCGGCGAGCGGACTCTCCCTGGAGCCATTCCCTTCGCTTTTTTTCCCCTCGCAGTAGCGGCCCAACACGTGACCCCTGTAACGCACAGTGGGTATCGGCCGATGATGTTTGGTTTGTAGTAGTTTTAATCGATGATTACTTGTTCGGCTGCCCTGTGGTATACCGATCGCCCTGCAGATCGAGTGGGAACATTAGAGAACGTACGAATGAATAAAACTTCATTTGAAACGGCTCCTCGTCCGTGCCGTCTGTCGCTTTGGTGCGCTTTAGGTTAGGGGACGCAAGCGGTTTGCGTACGCAAGAACTATAGGGGCGACGGTACTGAGCATGCGCAGTACCGTCGCCCCTACAGTTCTTGCGTTCCCAAAAATCTCTATTAAAACCTGCCGCGCGCTCTGACGTCTCTGTACTTCTTGCCTTTTTTCCATGGTTTACGAGAGACGCCGTAGTGGTACACTATACACGGACTAATTTTGACACACCATGAGTTTTTAAACGTACACCTAAGTACACGACTGTATTTTCTTTTTCAATCCGTCCCCATGAGAATGCTGCCTTCCACGGCCAGGAATCGAACCGTGACCTGGTGCCCAGCCACGACACCTCGGACCTACTGAGTCACCACAGCCAGTAAGCTAGCCCCCATCTCCTCGAGTCACCTTCACCTTATCCGGCTGGGCGCTGGTTTCTCAAGCCTCCTTTTGTGGGAACGCACTTCGAGGCTCGGCGACGGGAAGACTGATCGTGAATAGCGCTGTGTATACATACGGAGAGATCACGCGCCTTCGAACCAAGGCGGCTTTATTTAAGGGGGAAGAAAAGCAGCGGCGGTTCCGCTACAGATACAGCAGGGAAATCGGTAAAGGCGGAGCAGAGGTCGGTAGAGGGTGGGCGCAGGGCGGCCGGGGATTGGGGGGAGGGGGGGGGGCGCATTAATTTTCGAATCGCCACCAGCTGCCGATTCAACTTTGCCCCGAGCGCGCCCCACCCGAAACCGGATTGAGCGCACGAAGTGCGAAACATAAACGTAAAGGAAACTGTAATGATGGCAATCGTAAAAGCGAGAGACCTTTGTTCGCCGAGATCTCCGTGTAGAGCCGTTTAACCGAGCGGAGCAGGGGGTCAACCGGGAATAAATTCAATGTGATAGGAAGGAAGAAACAAGAAAACATATCGGTAAAGCGGCTGATTGCGGCGACCAGTTCGATGAAAAGGCGATGCGAGCCGACGCTTTTTTTCACCGTGAAGTTCGCGTTATTCGAAGAAGCAATAGTTCGAATGCGTTTTCACATCATCCATGGTTCGGTTTAAACGAAAGTGCTGAAAGCCGTTTTAGTCGTATCGGGTCCTCCTTTCCCTCCGAAGATATATTCAGACAGTCTGTACGGGAAGTTTGTAGACCAACGAGGCCGGACATATGGGCCTACGGGATGAAACAATGGAAGATAACGAAGAACGGAACGGAAAATGATACAGACCGTACCATTTAATCGAGAGGAAAACAGAGGTGTTGATTAGACAGCAAACGGCAGTAGCTAATATTCTATATGGTCGAAATTAAGAGGTGCAAACGTAGTTCGGCGGGTCATGTAATCCATTGAGCGCATAGCTGGTCGGCTCTGTGAGTAACACAGTGGTTGCCAAGCAAAGAGAAACGGAGTCGCGCATCGCAGTGAGTTAGATGGCGCTAGGAAATGAAGAAATTTGTATGAAATGAAGTGAGCTGATGCAAGACCAGGGCGAGTGAAGATCGCCGGGAGAGGCTGTCGTCCCTTTAGGACATAAAATTGTGATGTTGACTATGATGATGGCGATTATGATAAAAAGAAATTTTGTATGGGTGTTTTTCATGAAATATGAATACAGACATGCTATAGACAGCACGGCTTATTGTCACGGTCTTTCTGTAGACTGATCTCTATCAGAACTTCTACAAGCAACCAGCTCGCAAGTATACATGGACCACAAAGGAAGCGAGGAAATATGGGGAAAGTAAAGAAGCCGGGAGGAATTTTACAAGAAAAAAAAATAAACAAAATCGTGGCTGTTTAGCAGTAAATGCAAAAAAAAAAAAAATGCGTTAGCATTACCACGCCCCTCTTTAAGGTTCCGGATCCATGATTCAAGCCGCGTTGCCCACATTGCAAAGTGTTGTTCAGGAGTTCACTTGACACACGTCCTGCCTCTTCGAGGAGCGAAGTACAACTAGCGGTGGTACGGAACAGACCACCGTCAGCTGCACTACATATGGATGTACACATACATACATACATACATACATACATACATACATACATACATACATACATACATACATACATACATACATACATACATACATACATACATACATACATAAACACACACGCACACACGCTTTTTTCCACTTTGGCATTCCTAATGCTAACAGATTAACAAAAACAGCGCGTGGTTGCTGTACAACGGAACAGGGACATCCCACGCGCAGCGCTTTCTCCCGACTGCCAAGCGTGTCAGTGACCTCTGAGGTATACAGCAAAGCCTAGCTTTAAAGTTTAGGGGATTTACCTAGCTTGTGGGTGGGTCGCCCTCTGGCGACGAAAAACGTCCAAGCACTCGCGTCAACGCCGCGTCCACTCTACCCGCGTCGACCACTTAAAGCGAATCACCACGCGGCACTTCAAAGACGCGCGGCAAATCGGCGAGTCACCTACGGCTCTTCGGGGAGAGGCAGGTGAAAAGTTAAAAGAAAAAAAAGCTGGAGAAAGCGTGAACTGGAGACAGGGAAACGGACGGAGGTGTTTCCTGAATCGACGCCTCCGCAAGACAACGACCATGTCAACGACACGCGACTTGTTTAGCCAAAGGCGTCGAGCGAAAATTACTGCCACGTGTGGCCACGCGACGCAGCGAGGTAAGTTACACACGGCGAGAGCTCACGGGCCGAAGAATGGCTTCCGCGAGCGTTGTTTACAGACTGCCATGGGTGACTCGGGAAAACTGATGCACGCACGCATCACAGCAAGATCTGAAATGGCACAAACTTGTCCGCACACAGTCCAACATGTGATGGAGAATGTGTATCACTGATATATAATTACGGAGCTAGGGTATTACAAAAATGGTGCTAGCGCGGATATAGTGTCGTGGCTGGCTAGGACTATAAGCGAAGAAGTATGTAGCTATGTACGTACAGTCACCCGCAAAATTTTACGAGACGCGGGATTTGCGAAAGAGCCACGTTTCCGCGAAGCCTGTGCACGTAGCTTCTAATTAAACGCTTTGATCCGGAGCAATTCTTGCGAGCTACACTGTGATTCATTAAATGAGAAGTGTTGCGCCTTTACAGACCAGAAATCCGCGTTTGTCGTGAAGCCCTTGCCCCGCAAACTTTTGCGGATGACTGCATGTATGTATGTATGTATGTATGTATGTATGTATGTATGTATGTATGTTATGCTGTAAGACGGACCCAAATGGCAAAAGAATGACACGCTTCAAGCCATGCGTCCCTGCCGGTTTGTACCGCGATAAAGTGTCACATTGAGCCCGCTGCCTATAAGGAGTCCGTCTACAGCAGCAACGTTGCCAGCTCTGCTATACCGCGCACCTGGCACATCGCCATCTTTGCGAGAAAGAAAAATGCATGCAGTACACGTAAGGATGGCAGCCTACAACACAAACCAACCCATCGACACTTCCGTTCTCACCGCGAGAGAACCCCAGCCGAGTCGGAGGTTTGCCCGTTCGCCGAGTATTTCATTTCCGACCGTTCTTTCTGCACAAGCGCCATACGACACTCGCCGAAACCAACCGAGAGCCACTGCGAACACAAACGCTTTTTGAGTTAGCTACTTTTTCTTCTTTTTATCATACTTCTTTTACGCGCTTCGCGGTATTTCTACGAACGTTATACCTCCGTTCTTCCCACAAGAGCAAACAGAACCTACGGGTGAAGCGCTGCCTGCACTTAACAAGCAATAGCTCGCTACCCGTTTTGCGGCGTCCTTTCTCGTCCTGGCCAGTTCCCCTCAAAGACCTCTGCGACGTTGCTTGTGGTGCGCAGCGCCCCCTTTGAGCACAAGCAGGAATCACGCTGCGTTCTTCACCGCGCACGTCGGAACGCGAAGGGTGCCCGCAATTGTCGTATCAGGTGGCGACGCTAATAAATCTCGCCTCACGGCCGGCTGGCTGACCGGCAGGCCCGTAGCCACTGTATACGAGAGGGTCACCGCCACTAACCACCGGTGGTGACCTCCCGTCGCGGAAGAGGCACCCCGGCACTCTGAAGCCCGAGATAACCACGGATCGGTTTTGGAAAGGATGTCCCGAAAGGTGCAAGGCGATGGGGAAACTAAAGGAAAGTGGGATGTGGAGAAGAAAGAAAGAGAATAAGAAATAAATATTGAAAAGAAAGGCGGGACGCGTCGAAAACCTGCCACGGGAACTAGCCGCAGAAATGCTCCCGCGTAGAGGAAAAACGGCGTCGTTTCATAATGGCCACTCCGGCGCCAAAAAGGCCGCAATAAATCTCTCATATCGGAAAGCCACCGCGCGAGGATTGCCCATAACCGCGTGTAGGAGGTGCTTTCGAGTAGTGGAAAACCCTTTCCGAAACCTTTCTTCCCGACAACCCCTTTCGCGACCCACGTGAGATGCGGGGATAGAGACCTTTCGGAGGACGCGACCGCAAGGTCCGAGGGGTCCGAAGGAGAAAGAGGGAGAGCGAGGAAAACGGCAATTGGGGAAAGGGCGCGCCGCGGCAATCGGAAGGGGTAAGACCTTTTTGTAGCTGGACGGATGTTCTGTCGGGCGGCGAAGCCGTCCAAAGGCAAGGTGACAACGAGCCACCAAACGGCTCATAATGGCCGTTCAAACAGGCTTTGAAAGACGGGAAAAACGCCGAGAAAACGATGAAGGCCTGGGGAGAGGATTGAAAGAGAAGAAGAAAAAAAAAACAAGAAAAGAAAAAGGTGCGGCGAGAAGCGTGTGGTACGTACGGTAAGGAAAGGCGATTTTAGAGTCTCGCTCCGCGGCGGTGTCCCGGACAATCGCTGACCCCTTCCTCAGGCTCCGATTGTCCGGCCCTGCTTAGAGTGGCCCGGGCATTGTTGGAACGATGTTCTAAACGGCACCTTTTAACAAGATCATCTTCTAGCCATTTGTTGTCTCCGCAACTGCCCACGCCTCCGCTGCTTAAAGATACATACATACCTGTCGGGCGTTCATTGTGGCCGTTATCGTTGCTCTATGCGCTGCCTCCGCCACGGTCACCTTTGAAGAGGCGCGGCGTCTTTTGTTAGGTAAAGACGACAGCACTGGCGGTATGATGCCCGGCGCGTTCCCACCGACACGCCGTGTCGGTGTATAGTGCTCGTTGCCGCGAGAGACCAGTTGAAATATGAATTCGTTGTTAATAACGAGAATATTGCGGGCTGTTTTTTGGCGGTCGTTGCCTGGCTTTTAACCAATTTCTTTCCGTCCATACGTATAGCTATGCTCCTTTGTTATTGTTTTCTTTCCTCGCCGCTTCTTTTTCTTTCTTCTTTTCATTGCAACCGCGTTGCAAAGATAAACAGAGATAGCGGAGGGGGGGGGGGGGGGGGGGGGAGGGCATTGCAGTTGGCGATGATAACTTGAGAAAGACTACTATTAACGCAACTGTCATGTATTTAGTGTAGGATAGTACACCGCATTTCCGTGACCCCCCCGCCCCCCCACCTGCCCCCTTCTTACCCCATTCAGATACGCTATTGAATGCGTGTTCGTACGCGTATGCTCCTGACATATATTTCAAGTTACGGTATGTCTGACCAGGTGGCTGGAGCTACAGTTCTACATGCACGTCCCAGTACTGTCAACGCAAAGAAAGAAAAGAAAGAAAGAAAGAAAGAAAGAAAGACCAAGGAAGGAGAGAAAGCGACGGGCGTACACACCTTACAGGGCGAATCTATGCTCCGTTTACGCGGCAGCAGTCCAGACACAAAAGCTCCAGTCGTCGCCATTCTCATTCAGAGAAACGGGGTCGACACCTCCGAGAAACTTTTGCCCTCACATGCACGCGCGCCTCGGCTGTCCTCGCCTCTTGCCGGAAGTGATGCCAGAGGGCGGCACCACCGGGGGGCGACGTGTCTTGACGTCGCCCGACAGGAACTCGCACTTGCGACCACGCACACGTATGCCCGCGAAAGAAAGAAAAAAAAAGAAAGACGAGCGAGTAACAAAACGGCGTACGCGAATAAGATTATACTGGCCTGCGTTGCACGGGCTCAGAGCGCGAGAAAGTGTCGCAGCGCCTTCTCACCTCCGCGCAGAGTCGCCTTGTGTGTTACGTGCATATATATCCACGTAACACACATACCGTTGGTATGTGCATACATACCAACGAAGACGTAGGAAGACGCGGACACAACACAAGCGCCGACTTTCGAGTGGAAAATTTATTCAATCAATATACACTTGGACTGCGCGTGCGCGAGCAACGCAGTGAACAAGGCAGTAAACCGCAAGGCACTTGCGCAGTCCCAAGTGTATATTGACTCGTTCATTGAATAAGTTTTCCAGTTGAATGTCGGCACTTGTGTTCACGTCTTCCTTCGTTTTCACTGTGACGTTGCTTATTTGCGACAAATCAACACCGACTCGCCCAGTTTTCCATCCTCTTGATTGAACAGCGAAGGGAGCAGGCAGGCTTTACCGTCGAGCAGCTCCAACGGAAATCGCGAATCGGTCCCTTAAAACAAGGGCTCCGAGAATCGTGTTCGTGGGTCGCACACGCTCGCGAGCCATCGCGACGAAGCGGCGGTGGTTGTGAGCGCGCCCACAAATACAGAAAAAAGTTCAACGAGTCTGAACGGCCGCACGAGCATGATCGAACGCCGTCAGAACCCCAACGTGACGTAATAGTGGGCATAGAACGTCCCTCCCCCCCCCCCCCCCCTCTATTCCTTACGCGGCTATCGCAGCAGTGGCCACTGCTTTCCAAACCATCTTGCTGGCCCACATTTTCTTTTTATTTATTATCATTCTTTTTGCGGTGGGTATCAATTACGGCGGAAGGTGGAGAGTCTTCGATATACGAAACTGTCGGTGCGCATGGCGCACGACTTTCGTACGTACGCGAACGAGCGCTGTCGCTTACGGAACGATAGTTGCGTGCACCATGGCGAGCGGGTCATTAGGGTTGTTTATCGCTCTAATTGCGAGCTGAGAAAACTTTGGCTACGAGCTATAGACAGCCGGCTATCCCGAAGTGTCCAGTTATAGGAAGCAATACTACTCAGAAACGAAAAGCGCCCTCGACTTCTTCAACCTACCTTACCTACCAGGCTTCAAAAGAAGCCTAGGTGGTAGGTAAGGTTTATAAATTGGGTTTAGAGGCTGGAAGCACGAACTGAGAAGTACTTGAATACTTGAATGACTTCTGCTACGTTTCACTTGTACGCGTTCTTAAGCGTTACGAGTGATGAAAATTTTGTAGAATAGCACATAATATGTACGAAGTAAGAACGCTGATGGAGGTAAGAAAGTATAAAGAAGTAATAGTGAGGTTGCAATGGACACTCCCAAGGGCAAGATCAAACACGAAAATGAAGAGCAAAAGTTCAAACTTATGTGAACCACGCATGAACTCTTTCGGCATATTGAGGCTAGGTCACACGTAACAACAACAACAACAACAACAACAACAACAACAACAAAAACAAAAACAAAAACAAAAGCATCCTGGTAAAAAGATCGATATGAGAACCTGCGACAGGCAGGCCGATAGAACGCTGAAGTTGCGATATACTGGGTATACACGGTTGGACAACGCAGATATTTTCCGCCGAAAGCCACAGAGTGGAAACTGGATCCGCGAAATCGAAATCGTGGCCACACTTATTGACCGCGTGTAATTACTGTTCTAAACGCGAAAGAAAGGCATTTCAAGTGCATGTTAATTTAGGCAACTGATACATGAAAGACAGCGAAGCTGAATACGTAAGCGAGTTCTCACAGCTTTCGTCGGAGGTACACTATGAAGTCTGTTTTCTGGCTGCTCTCAGCGATGATGCATCTCCGACACCCGGTCAATCGGCCGCCTTCAATGCAGGCTGTGTTGCTGGAGCTACGCGGGAAAATTATCACCGCAGCCGTACAAGCGCTTAGCTAACCTCCAGCGTGGGGCCGGCAAAACGTGACGTGCAAATACAAAATAACGGGCGACAGGCTGAAGTAAACCACACAAAGAAGGTGCTGCCCCTTCGAGTGAAGTGTATGCACGAGGTACACTAGTATGTTATAATCGCCGATAATTATGTATCGAAGCGAAAATTCGGGATTCCGACTGCAGGATGCCCTACTATAAGCTATTCTCTGATTGCCGTTTCACACGCCCAGCACACCTACGCATAGCGTCGACGCACGAAAAGGGTTGGGCAAGTCCTAACAGTTACAACGCTGCAAAACGGTGGAGCTATACGTCGCTCTGCGACTCGGACAGCAGTGCACGCAACATGGGACGAAGTCGAGACCACTGCGGCTCACCGCCCGGCGCGCGCGCTGGTTTTACTTCGCAAAAAGAAAGGGAGCCGCCGACGGCTTTTTAGCATGCGTTCAGCAAGGAACGGCCGGGGCGCCGAATCGCGTCAGAATCCATTATCTCACGGGTCACCTGCACGGGGCTGGGCCGGCTGGGCCGACCTGCGATGACCACTGGCGATGCGTCGACCCATATGCGCACGCGATGAGAGCGAGATAAGAGCGAGAAGAAGGCGACGATAACGGTGATTTCAAGCGCTAAAGGATCGGCGCACGCGCGAGAAGTCGCAAGAAAGACCCGTCGCGTACGCATAATCGCCACTGGACGACGCGTTCTGAATGCACGCCCAGCGGTTAATCGCTCTACGGAATCGGATTTACGGCCCTCTAAACACACTGCTCCTTCAACGTTACCGGGCGTCGCTGATTATACGGAACAGTGCCTGCTCAGGGCACGCCGCAGAGTAATCGAATATCTACCAAATGAATTGAACGCGCGCGACTTAGAGCTGCGGCAGGGCGGGTGATCGGCAATGCTTGTTCCATTTCGTGGCGATCATGCGGTGGCTATTACCCAGCGTTGTTCTCACATTTTCTCTCTCTCCAATCGTTATATTATCGCCGCATAGTCTTGGAGAATGGTTTTTGAAGTTGGTCGTTTGTCTTGATTGTTTGTTTGTCAGTTTGGCGTCGCTCAAAGCATCCGCGTCCCCGTAGCCATCCACAGCATTGAGTCTACAGCTACAGAGAGCCGTTACGCGAGTACACTCACGCGTCGTATATTACCGACCGATATTGGCCGATAGCTTAGTCATTATACGTAAGGCGCCGCACCAGCCCCGATCTCGGAACCGGAGAAACGTTATCTGAGTCGGTATAGGTGTCATGTGTCTCGACCCTTGCATATTTAATTTCCGGGTTACGTGCGCTATGTCGTGTAAGATCGCACACATTTTCTATGTCACCCGGAAGCTATGTATTGTACGTCACCCTCCTGTAGCCACGTAACAATTAAATTCACGCGTGTGTGCGAATAGTCACGCGCGCGCCTGCGAATAGTCACGCACACACACACACACACACACACACACACACACACACACACACACACACACACACACACACACACACACACACACACACACACACACACACACGCGCGCGCGCACGCACGCACGCACGCACGCTGGGAAAGCCAACACATGCAGCAATATCACCGAAAAAAATACTTTAGAAAGCTAAAGTGTAAAATTACGGTTTTGTTCGGTTATCCTTAGCGCTTGCCACCGACTGCACATGAGCATTTGGACAAAAGCGGTATTGGTAACGGCAACGCTATGGCAACAGAAGGCTCAATTCTCAAACTAAACACGTCCATCAAGTGTCCACACGTTGAATAGTTTGAACGCTGGATAAAAGGGATAACGGTAACCACATTGTAATCGGAGATCGCACGGGGGAAAAACGAATACTTAGAAGTGTCCGTCCCAGCATTCGACGCACAGAGAGAACAGGCTACCTTCAGAACGAGAAGCCGTACACCTTTATTAAAAGCTGCCGCGCGCCTGGATTGTGTGCACTGTATGGCGGATTCGCCCGTCGCGTAAGCTTAAACCACCCGGCTTCGAAGCAAGTTTTCACGGAGAACACCGGGGCTGTGAAAGGGGCGAGGACGTTGCGGCGCAGAGGGAGAGGAGGGTGCGAGGGGCTCCCAGGATGTTCGCCTCCAATTTCCGCCGGCGCGTCTTTGGGTCGGCACTCCGGTGCGCCTTCGTTAGGCGAAGAAAAACGCCGCCGGCGAAGAGGAGCAGGCAGGCAAGCGAACGCGCACGCACCATACCCCCCCCCCCCCCCCCCAAAAAAAAAAAGAAAGAAAAAAAAAAGCCGCGCGGCGACGGGAAGAGACGCGTAATAACGAGGCAGCGACGATCGGGAGAGAGGGAAAGTGGAAGGGGGAGAGGCGAAGGGGGCAGCACTTCCTTCGTGGTCGGCAGGCGCAGGAGGAGTACCCTAGGCAAAAAAATCGGCTGTGTACGATTTCTCTCTTTCGTCCTTTTTTTTTTTTTTTTTTTGCGGGGATGGGTGTTTTTCGTGAATGAAACAATCAACGAACGAATAAATGAGCGAATAAAGCTATTTCACCACACAGCTGTTTTTGTAAAGGAGCCAACATATCGTTTGTGTTCATTTGATCATTCGTGTCAGAGGACACTGGCAGGTAACAGAAAGAAACTGGTGGAATCCCTTGATTCATTCGTTCCTTCGTTTGTTAATTACTTAATTCAGTATTTCATTAATTCATTACTCAATTTATTCATGCACGACCAGGTTTTATGCAGCCAAATGTCCTCTGGGGTCCCGGATTTCTCCCTCTGGCTGCACTGTTTGCAGCTTTTCCTCTGGAGTTTTGCGCATTCGCTTGGAACCAAACTATTAATTAATAAATTACTTTCCCAACACAAACAAATGTTGATGGCCTCCTTGAAAAGAAAGCTGCTTTTAAAAAGCTTCGCTGGGTAAAGCAGTTGCTGGCAGGTAATGAACCACTGACCTAAGCAAGCAGCTCAAGCAATCATAGAAAGCACATGTATGGTTTATCAGGTGTTTCTTTTTATGCCGAACTCTCTGAAAAAATAATAATCATAGTAAGGTGTCGTACCAGGCCTCCGCTGTTTTTGCTGATAAGCTACGTGGCTAGACATATATTAGCAGCAAGAAACATTTCAACGATAATTTTGCTAACTAACTAAATGTGCTGATTAAGCTCTTATTTACTAACTTTAGGGTACATGTTGTAATGACGAAATCGAAGCCGTAGTGGTGAATCCACGTCTCCGTGGCAGAAATCGTAAGTAACAGCACGCTCGAGACATTCATCCCCAAGGTTTGCTAAAATATGCATTCGCATCGAATTTGATGTCGTTCTGGGCTTCCAAAAATGATGCTTTTGGGAGACCTTTAACTGAGATTACGGTGTATTTCGCAATGTGTTCTAAGGGCAGATATTTCGAAAGTGGCGTTAGTCTTACGATTTCCTCTAAGCAGGTGCGACTAGTTGGCTTGAATTTAGAACTACTGACGTGCATACTGAAGTGAGAGTATTTCAATCTAGCTGCCTAGATATTGAGACTAGCCATGACGTGCTTGAAAAACACCTAAATTATGGCAGAAATAACAAAGCATAGGAAGGCTTGCCGCAAACATATCCTAAGAGCTCGCTGTCAGACAGTTACCAATTTCATATCAAGACGCTGTGTCTTCTTTGCTCAACATCAACGTACAAACCTCCACTCCGTGAAACTTCAGGAGACACCGAACGAACCGAACGAAGTAAATCGAAAAAAAAAAAGAAAAGACGTGATAAAGCAAGGCAGCGTACGTCGCATCATCTTCCCGATTGTAAATCACTCGTTTTAGCCTCTTGGTGTTATCAATGTAGACGTGAACATTGGTTATGCATAAACTAACGCATCGCTCTACACTGTAAACGAAGTTAAACACTTATCCACTTTTAATGATGCAAGTTATTTTACAGTTTACAACCTGCCACGACGAAACATTTCATTAACAAAATATTGAAGAAAGAGAGAGCTTCAGGAAACCAAGGCTCATTTATCTGATTGCTGAGTATCATACAAAGTGTAAGCAAAGCCCCTTGTTACTAAAAAAAAAAAAAAAATCTGAGAAATTGTACGGAGTCATGCGCAAGCGTTATTTTTTTTTTTTTTTCACCCAAGCTTCTATATGATAACAACAAAACGACTGCCTTCCTGAAGAACCAATGCCACGCTTGCAAAACGAACGCCCGTTCAGAAACCAACCATGCCGCGCCAACCGCCGGAGGCATCAGGGATATTTCTTTCCTCCTGTCCTTTTATTTTTTTATTTCTTAAAGGGGTGAGGGGCAAGAAACATCAATGCAGCAGGGCTGATCTGCATGTCTGTTTTGTTTACTTAGTTCTTTTTTCACTTCCTCCCTACTCTACCCCTGCGTCCCAGAGTATGGCGGTTCCTAATCCCTTCTCCAAGCCGAGCAGAATCGAAGGGCGTAGAGTAAGCAAAGAGGTGGGCGAAAATAGAAGGAAGAGAAAAAAAAGAAGAAACGAAACGAAAACGACAAACACACGCATACTAAGTGGGGCCAGCATCAAGCACGGGCTGCAGCAGAGGAACAACGCGTCGCAACGCCGAACCCCGCGAGCCGGGGCCCAAGACCAACCCTTCGGTTCCTCGCTCACCTCCTGCACTTCCACCTTCCCCGCATTGCTTCTTCCAGTTCTACTTCTTTGTTCTTCGCCCGCCGCGCGACCCGCGCGTTCATCATCGAAAGGAGACACGCCGCCGTTTCCATGACAACCGCGGATGCTGCTCCTGCTGCGACAGAGTATAAAAGTAGGCGTCGTCCTAGTCGTCCATGGCGTCTTCTCTCCTTCGTGCGTCGCATCGTTTTCTCCTCCGCGCCTGCGACGCGCTCGGCGTACCCTCACCCAACTGCCCTCCTCACCCAAACCTTTCTCCTTGTCCACGCAAATAATGGTGTTAGACGGTGCTGTTCCGGACGACAACCGAAGAATGCAGCACAAGCTCTGCCTTCCATACGATTTCCTACAAATATTAATTACTAGAGGGATCTGCTAGAGATGCCATTGATCCAAAAAATAAAAAGAAACCGGAAATATTGCGAGAAAGCTGTTTTTAATGTGAAGTATTCTTCGCCTCATTCCAGTTGCTTTGCGGCAGGTATAGATAGGTTCCCGTCTCGCCTCGTACCGGACCTATTGAATAGGAAGAAATGAGTGACCGACGATGATATCGGACCCCTCTTTCCCAGAATAGTAGCCCAATGCTCAAACGATTAGGCCGCGATCGCTTTTACAGCGAAGCCGTTAGCCTCTAGTCGGTCGGGATTTTTTCGTAGCGTGCTCACCTAAAAAACGCCAGCCCTCCATGGACAGGGCTCTGCCTTTCAGTTTCCGCGTAACAGAATTATGTTTTCTCGTATATATGTTCGAATTACAATATGATACTACCGTGTCTGCAGGTTGTGCGCAAGTCGTACTTTACGAATTTTCTGACGTATTTTACTTTGAGAAATTCAATTAGATCAATAACTCACTTGCGCTACACGGAGGGCCTACAAGAATCAGGATGTATGCTGCGCTAACGGTACCGCCGGCGAGGGGCCGCGGCCGCTCAGGCAGACCTCAAACGGCAGCTGGGAAAAGGACTCCGTCTTTCAGTTTCCGCATAACCGATTTATGTTTTCTCGTGCATTCGAATAACAATCCGAAGCTATCGTGTCTGCAGCTTATGCGTAAATAATACTTTAGGCATTTTCTGACGCAATTCACTGTTAAACATCGTACAATAAGACGCTTGGCCCACGGCCTAGAAGAATGAGGCTGTTTGCTGCACTTCAGCACACGTGCCTGTGCGTGTTACGTAACGTCGGTTGCGGTGGTGGCGCCTGTGTGTAGGGTCGTTTAACGTCGGTTGGGGCGTCGGTACTTGTCTAACGCCCGCACCAGCTTCGCTGTACATCGACTTTCGCTGAGTGGAATGGACGTGCATTTTTTTTTTTTGCATTTCTTTTCTTTCTTTATGGCCTATGTTAACCCGTTTAAACAAATACACAAATGCAAATACAGTGATAAAGAGAAGCACTAGCCGAGCTTGAGCGCTTGCAGATTTTGCTTTTTTTTTTCGTCTGTACAAGGTTTCAGACACGCTGGAGCTATTCGGGTGTATTTCTCGAACCTTTTGTCCTCTTAACGATTCAAAATGTCGATTCCAAGAAGTACTCTCGAGCCGGTCTATCATCATTACGCCACGATCGTTTACGCATACACTCTAAAAAAAGTTTACACCCTTTGGGGCTTATCTTGTCCCCAAACAATAATCGTCATCTGCCTTGCTTGCGTTTCCTCTCTTGAAAACTCGGCTCTCGCTATTTTCTTGTCGAGAATGCTGTGTCAAGCTGATAATGCGCAAGCCATTCGTGACTAGGAAATACCGGGCTTGCAGCGTTAAAGAAAGGAAATGCAGGCAAGACACATGACGATTATTTTTGGGGGACAAAATGCAACCCAAAGGGTGTAAAGCTTTTTTACAGTGTACTTTTCGCGCACCAAAGTCCACAAGCTCTTTGACACGTTTGGCACGTGTGTCACGGGCCCGTCTCTCACATTATTCTCCCGCGGCAGCCATAGCGCTTCGAGAGGCTGGGCTAGACTGTACAGAGTTCGGGATCGGCCCACATTCCCCTGCCCTCTCTCTTCGTATAGCAGCTAACGCTATACACAGAACTTCAGCGACATTGCACTGCCTTCGTGATCAGCACCAGAGAATAAATGCCGTCTTCCTTTTCAGATAGCCGTTCGAAGCCATAAGGACGAAGTTTAGATTAATCCGAGCACGATCAATTGCTCGCACGTTAACTAGACAGCTGTATACTTGCAGTTTCCATAGACAACTAGCGCCACCAGTGTTCTCTGCATAGTAATTTTCGCATGAAAATTCGTTAGTCGGTGACGGCCTAAGAATAAAAAGCTACGTGTACGCTGTCCAACTCAAACACAACTTGCATAGGTGCGTCAGCCAATTAGGTTAGCTCATTTTCCTGGTGCCAAGCGGCTTTGCTTGCTATTTTCTCCGTACAGATCTTTCTTTGTGTCACTGTTGTCAGGATAAATCCTGAGCGTTTAGGGCAGGTATTATCGATGCTCCAGACTTCACCAAAGGGATATATTTTAGCTTAAAACAACAAGCGATTACGAAGTAATTTCGAAGTGATTTGCAACAAGTCTTTGCAATCAGTGGTTTCAAAGAAGTCATTACGTAATCATGGCAAAGCGGTACTCTTCGCGCGCAGAATACACGGAAGTTACACAGAATGCACATGACAATGGAACATGCGTAATGTTTCAAGTGCTACCAGGTGAGAGTTCAAGGGGGCAAAAAATGCGTGGTTGCAAATAATGCACGATTGATGAAAAAAGCAGCTATAAGCCCTATGCCAAGAAACAAGCAATGCCAGGCGAACGCTCGGTATTTAACTTTCAGCAACTCGGTACACATGAAACGATGCCCTCCTGAACGCAGACGTATTTTGTGTGTATTAAAAGAGCGCTTTGTCCAGTCTGACGAGTCTATTCGACATTACTTTAGCCACAGAGTTTCCTACAAGAATCACTACAGAGAACTCTGGCGCTACGATCGTTCAGCCGCCATGGGAACCATGCCAGTACACGGATTGTGTGATCTTCGTCCTTGGGGCGCCAGACGATCTTGCGGCTACGCTAATTACGGTTCATCACCCTTCATCGCCCTAAATTTCAAGGAATTGTTTTTTTTTTCTCTTTCATGTGCAGAAGGCAATAAGGCTGTGCAAGCACGCATAAATTGCTGATAATTGCAGTGGTTCCGCTTGTCTGTGCGTCCCTGGCGTAATGGTTTCAGCATCGTCCTACTGTGCTGTAGGCCTTGTGTTCGAATCCCGACGTCGAACAATTTTCATAATGTTTACTTAATTATTTGCAAGGCAGGACATTCCTGAAAATTATCAGTCAGCGAAGTTACGAAGCCGGTTAAAGACTGAAGGGCGTAGTTTAGAGAAATCCACGTACTACTTTGAACATTATTTCGCATTTTCCTTTACACAGCAAAAGAAAATGCCATCCTTCCCACGTTGGGCTGAAGCCCCCTGCTTGCAATTCCCGTTGACACTACCGCCACAGTTCCATCCGGTAAGCGTATGAAACGTATGAAACTCTGACTTTAGCCACTCAAGGTGGACGCGGAAAACTCTCTCAAAATTCGTGGCGACAGCTTCAGCAACAGGAGCGCTCGGGAGAAGTTGAACCCAGTGTGATGAAGAAAGAGTAAGCTATTATTATTCCACGTAACCTCCACTCCTGGCCGATGGATTCCCGAAAGCTGCCTCCACAAAGAAGTCGCCCCACGAAGAGGAGGAGGGCGGCTTTCGCGGCGCGAACTGGTGACACCGACACGACTGTCGCGACCCGCGGTCCGTGCGCCATCTATGAAACGAAAGGGCAACTAAAGCAACCGCCGAGGGTCGCGCGGTTGCCTGTCGTCTGCCCGCGAGGCTGTTCGGTTAGTTCAAACCGCAGAGTTCCCACCAAGATTACTAGAGCAAACCCTGCCCGCTGCGAGTGATTCGTCTGCACCACAGGGATGATGGTTAGTGCTTGGAACTGTCAAATATTCGTGCTTGAGGCTTCAGACGTTCTTGTGGCTCCATTTATTGCGCCTAGCAAACATTTCCAAAAACGATCGGAGCTTTCTAAACGTGGTAAGGAAATACGTCTGTGCGCAAGTGATTAATTATAGAGAATCGTTGCATTTGTAACCCGATATGTTTGGTTGAAAATCATCAGTATGCAAAATCGCTAATCCGTTTCTCACGCGTGACTTCCGCTACTTCATTTCCGGCAGGCTGATGAATGCGTTCGCGTAACTCAAGGCAAAATTGACGGGTGCTCAAAATGGCAACGGTTAGAAATTACTACCCCCTTCCACACACACACAAAGAGAGAGAGAGAGATTCTAACATTACGCGAAGACTGAAACCGAAAAATCAGAAATACAGCTAAGGAGATGAGCACCCCGCTCGCACACGTGCAGGGTACAATAACTTCAAAACAATGCGAACTAGAAACGCATCGAACTTGTTAGATTTAACGCAAGCCTTGAAGAATAACTTATCGGCATTGTTATAAGCACCATTCCGCCTATTGAGCGCAGCATATAAGAAGGGGGGGGGGATAAATAAAGGCATGCTATGGAATCTAAACGCGCCCCAGTGTTGTGTTTCCAGTTGCGCGTTAATAAAGAACTGTCACGTATTAGGCGATGAGATCTCGGGATACTAGGGCACCCATGGGCTGGCTATCCGAATCATGGTAAACGGCAGCAACAAAGAGCTGTCAAGAAAGTAAAAAGAAAATGGCAGGAAGGAAAAAAAATCGGGGCGATAAAGCTTCGTACAGAAAAAGAAAGAAAGAAAGAAAGGAAGAAAGAAAGGAAGAGAAAAAGAAAGAAAGAAAGAAAGAAAGAAGAAAAGAAAGAAAGGAAGAAAGAAAGAAAGAAAGAAGGAAAGAAAGAAATAA
Organism: Dermacentor andersoni; assembly: GCF_023375885.2. Lineage (NCBI taxonomy): Eukaryota > Metazoa > Arthropoda > Arachnida > Ixodida > Ixodidae > Dermacentor > Dermacentor andersoni. The sequence goes on from NC_092820.1 coordinate 159,719,189, forward strand.
AGAAAGAAAGAAAGAAAGAAAGAAAGAAAGACACTAGAGACGGTTGACCTCGCGTTAACACGACAAGCTTGAAAGTTGACAGCGATTCCTCGCCGATTATGGCGACATGCGAAGCGAGAACACCGTCAAAGCTGGCTCCTATTTCCGGAACGCGCGACCTATCTCGCGTTTCCTCGAGTTTTCCTGGAAAAAGGACACGTCAACCGGACTCGCCTGTTCAGTATTCTTCTGACCGCCGCCGGCTTCGGAAAAAGTTAACTTTCTCGTGCTCTGGGTAGAACAAAGCTTCCACCAAAAATCGAGGACTTCGACCTGCTAGTCTCCCGATTGGCTCAGATTATTTATTTATTTATTTATTTATTTATTTATTTATTTATTTATTTATTTATTTATTTATAAAACCGGATCACCTTGAAAGGTGGTGCTCGTGCAAAAAAAAAAGAAAAAAAAAACACGTTCCTTTCCATGTGGGAGTTTGCACCTTCGGCAGCAGTGGAGCGTCGGGTGCGAAATGTGCGTGCGTGTTCTTTCACCTCATTCGCCCGTATTTGAGGCTACACTGCCGTAATTATCTCTCGTTAAGGGAATCAATCAATCAATTACGGGTTTCAAAAGGCTGGCAAGAAGTATACAGTCATGTCGCCTGCTTCTCCACAACGTTAAGTTCTCGATGAAGAACGGAGACAGGTGAAGCGAGTCATTTGAGCTATCTAGCAATTCGCTACCAAACACGGGGCGGTCACTTGCCACCAAAAACAAAGGCGTAATTAGCTCAAGTTGTTGAGCCACTGCCTTCCTGAGAGAAACGGGCATCTGGCCTGCAAAACCACTGCCCTGTACGGGGGCCTTCAGGCACTTTAGGGTGATTTGCAACCACTTTTCGCCTGAGGGTAGAAAGAAAAATAAAGAACTGATTGATTGATTGATTGATTGATTGATTGATTGATTGATTGATTGATTGATTGATTGATTGATTGATTGATCAGACAACTTGGTTGCTTCTTATCGCTCGTGCTTGTGTATGTTGTGTGCATGTTTAGTATGTAAGAATGTATCGTTTCATATGTCACCCTCGTCACTGAGTGCAAGGGTATGACTAGACAAACATATCGAACATCCATTAAATAGTGTTACTCTCTTTCTGGTCCTCTCTTTAGAAACTTGTAAGAGTGCTTCATGTTTTAACGTTGAGTTAGCGAGAGATTCCACGACGAGGCAAGAACCTTCAGTCAATACGATGCAAGTCATGAAAATGGGGAAATGTGCAGCTTTAACATAACAATATGCATCGCGAGTGCACAACACAGCAATTGAAAAAAAATACACATCACAATTTTATAGCTAACCGGATCTGCTCCTTACCTTAAAGGGCCAGCAAAGGAAAATATCAAGCCGAGGAATGGTGATAAATTATTCGTCTAAGTGTCTATTGTAGTTCCCTGTGTGCCAATATATGGGTTCTTTTCACAGCGAAGCTGTACATGGCTAGAGTTCCGTGCATTTTTGTCCTCCGTGAACAAAAACTATCATCATCAATGGCTCATACCCTCGTAAGCATTTATGCTCCCGTAATTGCACACAAATAAGATGGCTCATAGCCCCGTTAGGCAGAGGCTACAAGTACTCAGCAAAGTGAAGCGAACAGTGCTTAAACTGTTTCTAATCACACATGCAACATACATAACAGCATGTCGAAAACTGTCATCATAAGTAACTCATACCCCCGTGAGCAATGGCTCATACCCCCTTGGGCAATAGCTCATACCCCCGTAAGCAAGCAAAAAATTCAATGATTCATAAGGTGAAGGGAATAAGGTTCCGTAAGGTTCATGGCTAACTCGCTTTGCGTGAATTAGCTGCGATGACAGTATACCCCTGTTGTCGTTGTCAGTGATTTCAATCTGGATGTGTCGGTACCGAAAAGAGAGCGGTACCGAAAAGACACCGATCCGGCCCAACCGACCCCCCAGCTGCATATATGCATCGATTTGACATTACCAAATAATGTGATTGCACTTGTGAGTGAAATAATGACCACCGATCAAGACAATAAATGAGTGTGCGTACTGTTCGTCACGATGACCTCCCATCAACACAATAAATGAGTTCGTACCTTTGCTCAAAATTATGTGCCACCTCCGTGTCGTGTGATAAACAGCTTCGCAGGTCAACCACCTTCACAGAGTGGAATGGCTCATGACTTTTTAAAATTTATTTTTTTCGCGTAGAAAATCGCCACTGAAGGTCCCGTTTCTCTGCTTCTCCCCAGTTTAAATAGTCCGCGCCAAAAGGAACGAGATAACGTGATCCTCACGTGACCTCCCTCCTCGTCACGGTTTGTGAACCTGCCAGTGCTGATTTCACAGGAGAATTACCATTATCCAAAAAAATATAGGCGGCGCCACTCCAACTTCTCCTTCTCGTCCATTTCTCGCTTACAAAAGATCTCTTCTCGCTACGAGTGACAAAGTCACAATTACAGAACCCTCACCTTTCAATCAAGCTGGACCTAATTATTTCCTTTAGCGTCTCGTTAACTAATGGTACCAGCCGAGCGGGCTTGGGCGTTTCGGTTTGGTTACGTTAGGTCCTGAATGTAGCTACAAAAATTTATAGCGACAGCGTGAAGCTAAGCGAAAGCGAGAAATGTCACGTTGTATGTGCTGTAAGATGACACCCGACGCTGCGGTTACATATTGTTGGCCAGATTTAATGTCCACTTTTGGCGTGACCAAAAATATCCGCTCGGAACGTCCAGACTCGGGTGGATATCGCGTTTACATAAGGTTAAAAGCACTGGTATACCGTTCAAAAGAGCGCATGTGCGCTTTTATACATTTTGCTGCGTGCTACCCACACACGAAAGCGCGCAACGTGAGAGCCACAGAGCTGCAGCAAATTTAACATCAGAGCTGCCCGGCTTCAGGTCGTGTGCCGTTCGTGCAGTTATGTTCAGGCGGAAATGTCAAGCAATCAACTTTAGCGCGCGATGTAGCGAACAAAAAATAAAAAATAAAAACAAATATCTGCACGAATGAAAATGCTTCTCCAATATTTCCCACGAACCCTTTATTCTCCGTTTTAGCTCTTACGAAAGGAGAATCCCGAAGAAAGCGTCTTTCTTTTTCTAGCATGAAAATCACATGAAGAATTCTTGCTAATATTACCGACGCCAAAGAAGCTTCTTTGCCACTTCCCATCCTTCCATGGATGGAAAGTGGCAAAGAAGCGACTATCTATCTATCTATCTATCTATCTATCTATCTATCTATCTATCTATCTATCTATCTATCTATCTATCTATCTATCTATCTATCTATCTATCTATCTGTCTGTCTGTCTGTCTGTCTGTCTGTCTGTCTGTCTGTCTGTCTGTCTGTCTGTCTGCATGTATGTATGTATGTATGTACGTATGTACGTACGTACGTACGTACGTATGTATGTATGTATGTATGTATGTATGTATGTATGTATGTATGTATGTATGTATGTATGTATGTATGTATGTATGTATGTATGTATGTTCCGTCCGTCCGTCCGTCTGCCTTTCTGTATGTCTGTCTTCGGATGTCAGAGATATGCAGCATACCGGCAACCATTTCTTGATTATACATTCTATACGAACGAAGAGCCGATTGCGTGTGATGACGACAAGGAAAAAAAAATCAATTTCCTCACTCGGAGTTCACCGAGCAACAGAAGCGTCTTCGTAGAACATGCGCGCAGTCTGAATGATCAAGTTACGAAGTTTTGTGCCTTAGTTGGCGTTCACGTCAGTCGCGCACGCGGTACCAGCCGCGGCTTGAACTCCGCAGAGACGTTTCGCGTGCACGCTTTGCGGAGTTTGTTTTCTTACACGTCTATCCTTTATTTCTTTTTGTTCCTTCGCTAACCCTAATAATCTTTGCCCGGCAACCTTATAACTTCGTAGCTTAGCCCCCAAGAAGTACGCGCGCGTTATTCCTTACAAACCGGCGCGGGAAACGCCCGCTGTAACAAGCGCATGCATAATGCGCTGTTTCATTTTTATTTCCCCCTGCTTCACTCTCGACTCTTACGGCTACGCCGCTACAGCAGCGCAGGCCTAATTAGGTCCCAAGAAGGCAGCTAGGGACTCGGTGCGGCGGACCAGGATGTGAGGCTAGACGCTCTTCGCACAAATTTTGACAAATTGCCGGTCGCCCGCTTCCCAAACTGCAAGAGGTGGCTCCTTTGTTTGCTTGACTGGTTGGTCGGCTTACCCGCGCCGAGCTCCTTTGATTTCATTTTTGGCGAAGCCTGCGTCTACAGTCGACTGTCGTGAGTTTGGCGGCGGTAATTCTGCCTTCGGGAACGCGTGTACTCGTCGTCTGTTTCTGCCGCTGCTGTCGTAATTGTTGCTGTTTTCGCCTGACAGAAATAAAAAGAAAGCGTAAGAAAAACACGCAAAACGCATAGGCGACGTCTGCTCCGTGCGGTGAGCTTCGCCTGCACGCTCCTGAGCGTAGCGCAGAGCATCCCGAAACAACAACGGCGTAGGTGGTGGTGGAGGCTTACGGCGCAACGGAGAATCCAAGTTGCGAGAGTAAAAAAGAAAACGCTGCAGCTAACAGCGATGTGGTGCGTAGGTCTCTCGGGAGTGGCTGGAGTAAGCAAAAAGAGCTCTGGAGAGAGGGAGTTTGACAGACAGAAAAGTCACCAGCTGTCTCGGCGGGCGGACAAACACGGCCGAGATTTTGCGAGAATCACCTAGAGTGAACAAGAGGTCTCGTTACAGAAAACAACAATAATAGAAAGGGCGTTAGTCACAAAAACGAAGAAACCGCTGATTAGGAAGACCCACAGTGGAGGAAAAAGCTCAAGTGCTCCTCCGCACGCCTTAGAGTTACCGCTTAAGTCGTCGGTAGCCAATCAGGAACGAGTCGACACGATGACGTCACGAAAGAATAGGCATCCTCCTCCTCTTAGTAGCAATGCCTCCCGCGAAGAGAGCCTTAGAGAAGTTTCGCTCTGTAAAGGCAGTTGATTGGTTCCGCCGAGGCCCAGGGCCGATTGGGAATAAACAGAGGCGCTCGCTGAGCCATTAGGGAACACGGGAAGACATGTAACGACAAAAATGGCGAACAGACTTGAAGCACGGCATTGAGACAATGAGCAAAGAATTCACTATTGCTCGCAGACGAAGGCAGAATTACCACTCGTGCGCGGGTGGCCGGAAGGGGGGGGGGGGGGGAAGCTGCTGTTTGATCTGTCGGAGTGCAAAAACACTTTAGGCCTAGCACATTTCGTTCGTACAGGATTTAGTTCAATTAGCACTCGCGAGAGGCGTAGGCGGGCTGGCTAGCTAGCTCCCCCAGGGCACAAAAGGCGACGGTGCGGGGAGCAGACGACGACGAAACAAAGAGTAAAAATGCCAACACAGCGCGGTACGCACTGCAGTCTGCAGTGACTACGCGATTTTCGATTGTTCCCTGAAGTGGTACAAGGCGCCAAAAACTTGGGGAGCATGTGCTACTACTGGCTTGTTTCGACTACTTTCGACGTCTCTGCGACTTCGAGTATATGCGGGATTTGTTCCCTCATTCGATTGCCAGGAAAGGCTTCTATATACGGGCTTGGCTTCTTCGCCTTGTTAACCCCTTTCTTCTTCAATTCTTTCGTTAAGCGAAGGGGTCCAGAAGAATAGCTGTAAACAAGAAAAAGAACAAGCATGGAATTTTTTTTTCTATTTCTCTGCGAACCAAACCAGAGAGAAGCAGTGATTCTTTGCTTTTGGTACTCTGTTTGTTTGCGAAACTCATTCCTCGTTGCTTCAAGATGGCTGGCTTCGACGGTAACTTATCGACTTGCTCTTTGCTCTCGCACGAACGACTCTTTCTTTGCTTCTTTAACAGACTTTGCCTTCTGATACAGGAGCAAGCGCCAAGTTCGCAACAAACGGTGACACTCCTGTTCATGTTGATGCTGTTGTCTCCAGACGAGCAGGGTTAACTCGCTTTTACACAAGGGAGCACTACCTTGCTTACTGGGAAGTGAACAAAAAATATAAAGGAACAAAAGCACGATGCGTAGAAACCTGCGCTCCACGCTTTGTGTGTGGTGGGATGGGGGTTCCGTCTGCTACGCTGCGAGCAGACGAGCAGCGCAACGTGGCGTTTCTAACGGAGTGCAAAGCAGACGACGCGAAAAGCAAACAAAGTGCATGCACCGGATAGAGGCCTCGAAGAAGAAGCGATTTTTCTGCCTATCCGAGGCCAGAAGCGTTTAATTGAATTAAGGGCCCGAACGTTAGTTGCCTTTTCCCTAATTGAGAGACGCACACCGCTCCGTTCTCACTGCATCAAGCCTGTATCGCTCTTGCTGCTTGTTCTTTTATATTTTTTTTTCACCAAGCGTATGTAGTTTCACCTGAATCGGAAGGTTTGCCGACTTCTGCTCCCTGAGGAAGGCGTTTCTTCTGGGCTCAGTAAAAGTCGACGGAAGACAAAGCATGTCGGAAGCAAAGCTGCACTCTCCGGTGAAGCTTGGCACCGATAACAGGCTCACAATTTTGGAAAGTTTCCAACTCCAGCCGGCGTTTTTTTTTTTTTTTCTGTTTTCGGGAACACCCCAGAGCTCTCGTCTTTCTAAGCCATGTAGACAGAGAGACCAGCTTCACTTTGTTCATGTTCCGTTTCCCTTCACACGCGTTCGCGTTCCCATTGGTCTGAACCTCGCGTGACGTCACAATCCGTTAATGGCAACGAATGCCAGGAGAGGCGTATCCCACATGATCACGTGGTACCTTAAGCTACCTGCACGACCTAGTATATATACAACGAAAATGTCCTTTTGCAGACGAGCTCGCGTCCTATTACGGATTATTTCTTTTCCGTAAAATTTTTCTTTAAAGCTTTGCGACGTGAACGGACATACATGACATAACGTTATTCCACTCCTTCGAATTCGAGGTGATGTCATTGTCCCTAGTAAACTATGTGGCAGTCTTTCTTGTGTGTGTTAACAAAATCATTTAAAACCGCGCATGGCAAGTAAGACAATTCTAATCTTTTATCTCGAGTGCACTGTAAAATAGTTTACACCCTAAAAACTGAAAAGGGTGTAAATGTGTCTATAACTCACACCCTTAGGGTCTCCATTATATAGTTAACACCCTAAGGGTGTGAGTTATAGACACATTTGCACCCTTTTTCACTTTTTAGGGTGTAAATTATATTACAGTGTGCTCGAAGAGGCGCACATTACTTGTACAAGAAATCGAAATTCATGATTGACCAATTATAGAAAGTGTACTATTTAACGTTCGACTAATTACACTTTAGGCTACATACTGCGATTTACGAATTGCAGCTCGCGCATTCGCAAGTCATATCTACTCGAAACAAATTCTGATGATGACACTAGAAGTTGGAGATACGCGCATCCAAATTATGCCGACGGAGTTAATCAATTTCCCGGTTAAATTTGTGCAGCACTACATATTAACGCGTTTTTGTTAAAAAAAAAATAAAGGAAGTGTAAGTAGTCAAACAGTAAATTTTGCCGCAAGTTTGACGGCGCTGGCCTCAAAACTGGTGCCTATTTTCGAAATCTATTACAACTGGGTGTGATCAGTAAGCTCACTGGCCTCAATTCATTAATTACCGTATGTGCCCCAAAGTAATTTGTTAAAATGTTAAGTAGTGAACATTTGTAATTTATTTTATGATTTATTTTAATTTCTTGTGCATATATTGCCCGCCTTCCCTCTTCGAGCGATTTGGCCTGTACGATTAAAATCCTGCTATGCGCCACAGGCGATTTTCGAAAAATTTTTCACCTATTAAATAAAATACCCTGTATTGATTTAATCACGTTGCACGGCCGAACTGAGCTACAAGTCGACGCCCTTTCTGAGAAATTGTCCTAGCCACATTCAGCCACAAGTATATTGTGAAAGCCTGTCGAAATCACACGAATGAACTATGGCCACCTGAGACCCTAAGATACTTCAGACACATAATCGCTTTTCAAGTCGGCTCTCATTACCGACTGGTATGATACAAACTAATTAAGGGTACGCGAATAGTAGTTTTTGAGACCAAATCGAATACCAAACGAGCAGTGCCAGAAGCCGATCGAATCGACGCGAATGTCGAATATATTCCGAATGACTCGCGAATAATCTACAGCTTTTTGACCATTTATATATATATATTTTTTTTATTTTCACGTGCTAATATACACAACATTAAATAGCTTCTATCATAACACTGTGCATTATAAAACATGCTTTTTAAAACACAACAGGAACATTAGGAACAACTAAACAGTTTGTTCGCAGTCTGAGCGACATTATTATTATTATTATTATTATTATTATTATTATTATTATTATTATTATTATTATTATTATTAAAGTAAGGTTCAGAAAGAAAAGTGGGCTAGCAAATGTCTCCTAGAAAAGGCACGAGGCCTACAAGCTCGGTGCATACGCTGTCATGCATTATCATATAGAGTTTACAAAGTCACCTTGTACGTCAATTAGCATTTACTTATATCCTAGTGACCAAATTAGAAATGCGTCTCGCCTGCGGTGATGGATGTGCGAAAAAGACATAACACTTCTTTTCTAGGTCGAACGGTCGCAGCAGGTGGCGCCAATACTGTATCACGTACGTTGCAGTGTAACGTATTCAGATTTAATACGGCGAGATGAAGTAGATAAACTGTTTGTTCCAAACGATGCCCAGTTTCGAAATTCGTGTGTCCAAACAAAATTTTATTGCGTCCCGAGCGACGCAGCGTCCTCTACATAGTGGGACATGTCCACTGTGGATGGGATAAAAGTTATCGAATTCTCGGTCCAATTTCGCGCCTTAATTATCGCGCGCGGTCGACGACGCTAAGTATTCGAAAAACGATTGATACGTGACAATTCGACAGTGGCAACTCGATACGAGGACCGAATCAAATACGACAATAGTACATATGTTATTCAAAAGGTTCGAGTATTCACACCGCTACTACAGAGACTGAAAAAAAATTGCTTTGTTTTGATTAAGCACGCCCGTTAGATACCTAAGTCAGTATCTTCATGTATCCGCACAGAGTTTTTCTTCTTCTTCGGCTTCACACAGAGATGAGTATGTAACAAGGCGTGCTGTGTTGGCATGTTAACGATGCATTAAAGATATTCATGTGAGCTCGCAGAAGTTGGAAATGCGCGTCGTGGGCGCTTAATTTATCGTCGTTTGTGACGACACAAAGGCGTGAATCAAATTACCGTCATTGCTCACGAAATTTGACGGCGAGAATGTCTTTAAACTACTACCTTACAGTTACGCGTGCGTCAGAATTTATTTCCTGCATCGATGTTTAACCCAATCGCTTCCTAGTTCACTATGAAGAAGGAGTGAAACCAATGCGCATTATGACGTATGAGGGGTCTCACGACGATATTGTCGCGTCTTATTTACGGCGAAGAAGCAGTTGACTCTACTGGTCAAGTCCGTACGCGCTATTTATATAAGCGTCACCATTGGTATCACTTTGACAAATAGCGACGGTACAAGTATCACAGCGAAAGATCGCAAACATTCCAGAAAGTGCGATAATATTTTTCGCGGCGCGTGACATTCAAGAAACATCGGACACCGCAAGCGCGTTTTGCGCCCAGCGATAACGTGGCAACAGTGGTAATACAATAAAGATAAATACTATACGAATTCTGGAAATTGTCTACGAATGCGTAAGCATTCTTTGGCTCAGCTGCTACTTCGCTTTTGCCTACTCATTAATCTAGTTTATGCCTGTCTACCCATTGCTACCAATCATCTACTGTTACACTAATATAATGATACATGTGTTAACTTGACCAATTAAGCATTCATTTTGCAGATTGTTACGGTTCACTTCGTGCGGCAATGAATGGAACAGATACCAAACGCCTGGGACACGGTGTGTCTAATCGTCACGCTCGTCAACCTGAAAAGACTTAGAAGGGCTTCTTGCTGGGCTAGTTGGTGCATTGCTTTGAAGAACTAAGTTGCGCATTCGAAAAAGACAACCACAGGAAAAGGCGACGGAGACGGAGAAGCTCGTTCCATCTCCGTCGCCTTTTCCTGTGGTTGCCTTTTTTGAATGCGCAACTTGGTTCTTCAATGAAAAGACTTGTCCGTCGAGCGTGTGCGTTGGGATTATGCGCGGAATGTTTGCACATTGTTATTGCCCCCTGTCCTACGTTCAACCCCTCTACGCCAAGGAGTGGTTTCCCTGCTATGCCCCTCTGTGTGAGGGGACCCGACATGTCCGCGTTCAACCCCTCTACGCCAATTGAGGAGTGGTTTCGCTGCTGTGCCCCTCTGTGTGAGTTGACCCCGACGTGTCCTACGTTCAACTCCTCTACGCCAAGGAGTGGTTTCCTTGCTATGCCCTTCTGTGTGAGGGGACCCGACGTGTCCTATGTTCAACTGCTCTACACCAAGGAGTGGTTTCCCTCCCGTGCCCCTCTGCGTGGGTTGACCCGACGTGCCCTACGTTCAACCCCTCTACGCCCAAGAGTGGTTTCCCTCCCGTGCCCCTCTGTGTGGGTCGACCCGACGTGCCCTATATGTATACGTTCAGCCCCTCTACGCCAAGGAGTGGTTTCCCTCCCGTGCCCCCCTTGTGTGGGTTGACCCGACGTGTCCCGATAAGGGCCTCTACCAGGGGGCAGGGGACAATGAGGATGCCCGGATGGTGTAGGGTATAAGAAAGCCAGCGAGCCGCCACGTGGAGTACACATCTTCTCTGCCCTTGCGAGCAGGTGCACGCAAGCTGAACGTTACTGTATTTTCCTCGGAGCGCACCACTCAGCACTGACGATGTATTAAAATTCTGTTATTAGTTTTCGCATCAACTTCACCTTCCCAGGTGAACCCTCTCCGATGTTCAACGTGGTTCGAGCTCCAAGCAGGCGCTGCTGGAGGTCACAAAACTCCACCCCCATAAGAAGATATGAGGCCTCACTAGACGGACAGATATTGCTGTGTTGCTCGTGAGAGAATGCTCACGCATTAAAACGGTCACAGGCAGAAAAGCGAGACAGTGTATACGCGGTGACAGCGTGTCTGACAGTGGCGGTGTACAAGCGCGTAAAGACGGTAGCCACATTGGCAACTCAATTCCCTCGGGGGAGACTCACGTGCACGGGGGGGTCTAACGTCTGTACAAATAAATCAAAATGGCTGAGCGAAAACGTCGCTGCTATTCAAACTCTTTATATACAGCGAGGGCAGCTAGCTAGTCGCGCTGGCAGGAGAAAAAGATGAAGAGAAAGTGACATAGGATACAGATAGACGAGAGTCCCGTAGCCTGAACGCGGTAAAGTGTTACCTCGCAATATGTTTTTTTTTAAACCCGTCTAAGTCGCTCGGTTATAGTTTACGTGATTTACGTTCGCGCGAAGAGCAGGAGCACCAAAAACAGAGTGACTGCGAACGAGCGTGTGAAGGAATATGAATATGGAACACGGAAATAAAAAAGAAGGGGGAGGGGTCAATCCAGCCATGCGAAAATTATATATTTCTGTTGGTGTGCAACGTATCTGAGGTGATAGCATTGACATTATCAGTCCTGTAATGCGATAGCTTTGTAAGAATAGGCCCGCACACGCTTTTGATTTCAACGCCTGCATTATCAGCACTCATTACGAAGGAGCACATTGGTACCATTGCGGAGGCACATATCACGCGCTGGTGCCAGGATTGGCCCACAGAGTCAGCATGCTTCATTACAGTCTCCGGGATCGGCACAGTTCTGACTACACCAACTCCGGGATCGGTCAGTTTACTATCACGGGGCCCTCGAGGTCGGCCCGGTCTTCTCGACGAGAAACCGAACAACGAACATGCACGCCGAAGCCCGGGGAGGTAGTCAAAACAATCCCCGCATTAGTAATATCGCCGTGACTATCGGGAGCCGAACTCATAAGGGCGTTCGTTCGCAAGTGCTCATCTTTGTCATTAGCCTACCGCCTTTCCAAATAGTATGTCTTGCATCACGATTGGCTAAAATTTCCTCTCAGGACCTGTTATAACGTAAGAGCCTTTTGTGAATACGAGCCTTCAGAACTCAGTACAGACACCGGGTGCTGGTGGCAGCATTCGAAATGCTTTCTTGCGAGAGATGCAGGAGCGCGACGCTGACGGAGGTGCCACAGGCGTCCACCTATTTATACCTTGATACGCAGCGATTCGAATGCAAGACGCACACCTTTTTTTTTTCTCTCTCTCTTCTTTTCATGAAGTCGACATCGAATCAGCCTCGCTTCTGTGTGGACCGCGGGCGTTTCGGGCAAGGCCCGAAGAACTCTCATCTAGCAGGGCAAAAAAAGGGTTGAACGTAAGAGTATGGCGAAGGAAAGAGAGAGAAGCGTTCAGACAGGGAAGCCGGCGAAGCGAGACAGAGAATCGTTTCGTCGGTCTCTCAAGACAACTTTGACAACGCGCCACTCCGCGGCCGGACTGACACGAAACAAACGACGCTGCTGCTGGAAGCGTGACCCGCGAAAACACAGACGCCACGCACAGCGCCCAACTACGTTTTCCCATACGCTTGCGCGCTTGGTGCCACGTCGCACCCGACACCACCCCTCTCCCCCCCGATGAAAACAAACTGGCAAACTAAGGCCGGAAGATGAAGGGGGACCTTCTCTCTTAAAAGGGCTCTTCCTTGGCCCGCCGCTGCTGCTGCGACGGCTACAGCAGCTCTTAACTAACGCACGGCAGCAGCTCGACGTCGTCTCGGCGCTCTTTAGACTGGCAGGACAGAAGACGTCGCGAAGCGCAACAGCGGAAGGGTTCGCCAGGGTTGGCACGCTGGGGGAAGGCGGGGTTTGTGACACCAGGGGGCGCAACGGGACGTCGGTGGGAGGAGGGCAGCAGTCGTCGTCGTCGGTTTGAACTACAAACTGCGTCAACGTTACGCAGCAGCAGCAGCAGCAGGAGCTCCGCAGGGACAGAAGTAGCAGCAGCAGAAGCAACAACAGCAGCCGTCGTTGCGGCTCACGCGCAGGCTTCGTATACAAAAGCGCGCTAGCACACACTCCCCTCTCCTCTCGCTTTCAAGCGTCGTTCTAACCGCATAGGGGCGCTAGCTGAGGCATGAGACGACGGACGCGGAGGCGGCGGCGGCGGCGAGCGCATAAAACGACGACCAGGTCCGTGGCTCTGATGACTAACGTCCTCGTCCAACGCCGCCACAGCCGCAGAAGCACTCTTGCTGTTGCCTGGACGACGCCTTCGCGGTACGAAATTATTTGTGGCTCTGCAGCTCTCCGCTGCTGCTGTTGCTGCTCTGGAACGCACGTTCACCTCTCCTCCCTCCGCCCCTCTCTTAACGCCCTCAGCCCAACACCGCTCATTCTGTTCGGAAGAAGAACAAGAAGAATCGTCGACTCAGTGGCGAGGCAAAGAAATGGGGCGGAGCAAGCAGCACAAGGGTCGTCACGTGACAGTTTCTTCGACAGTTTGTTCTTTCGCTGTCGTGTTCTTCCGATCCGTTTCATTCGAACCGCGCGATGCATGCACCAACCTCGCCTCACGACTAAAGGCGCATGCCAGATTTCTTCTCCGATTATATTGTTCTCTTGTCCCCCTTTTCTTTTCGTTGTGTGTTTGTGTGTGTGAGTTTGTTAAGCCTCACTCGAGTCGCACTCACTGCGGGCCCTGCACGACACTGAAGGAAGCAACGAACGAACATACGGGGTTAGCAGAGCAGACAAAAATACTCGCCCATGTATGCGAACCAACTCACGAAGTCGGAACGGAAGGATAGCAAGAAAGGCCATCATGCGAGGAAAGTGACTCGAGTGCCCGACTGTAACACATTTGCATTGTCTATCTAGCGCCACGTAATTAATCTGATCTCCTGTCTTCTTTCTCTCTCTCTCTCTCTTTCACTCACACATCCCTGTCCGTCCGTCCGTCCGTCCGTGTTCCTATCTCACACATTCGTGTGTGTCTGTCTGTCTGTCTTGAACCTACTTTTCAAATATTAGCAGCATTTCGCAACATTATCATTTATCTAACAAGAGGCAGTGGCGCAGGCGGAAATATTTTTAGGGTGGGAGGGAGTGGGCACGCATTTGACCTGGAACGGGGAGCATACCAACAGAAAAATTTCTGGGGGACGGGGGATGCGCACCTGCCCCCCCCCCCCCCCCCCCGCCCTTCTGGCTACGCCACTGATAAGAGGGAACTCAATTTACGAATTCTGATAAATATTTCGTGATTGGCTACAATTTTGAGGACGTGACAAAGGTGTGCCTCGTATTTATTGAGTGGCTTGCAGTGATTAATTCTTATAGTTGGCGTCTTACTTGTCTGTACCTACGTTTTTTTCTTTTTTCTCCTTCGTTTCTCGTGTACAACGTTATGACTATTCGCATCTATGCTCACGTGCATGGTGTAACGGCAGCCCGCGCTATACGAATAACAGTGATAGTGCAAAAGCAAGACGTCTATACGCTGACTGCATACACGAGCATTATGTGTACTGTGGGGATTCATACGGTACACTTTATGCACTGCACTGGCAGTGTAGTTATAGACACAATCAATTGCTAAAAGGCTGCATAAATATTTATCGCCTGCGGACGCCCCCATTTCACAATCGAACAAGAAAGCCTGGCCAGTTTGTTACAAATTGGTGCGCGACTTACCGGCGACAATTTTTACGTGGGACGCTGCAAGAACTACACAGCGAGAACGCCGTGACAAACACGAGGACAAAGACGTTGACGTTCGTCTTGCCTCGTGCTTCCTAAATTCGACGCCGTTGAATCATCTTCCACACAAGACGACGCCACATCAGACAAACTCAGCTAGCCAATGCTTCGACGAAAACCAACGGCAGTCGTCAGAGGTTTCCGTGATCCAAAAGATTCAGAGGTTGCATTCCAACCGAACGGTTGAGCACAGAGTTTCTTTTTTGTTGTTGTTGTTGTTCCTTTTCTTTCTTTTGACCGCGGAAGTCAGCTCGCGGTATCACAAACTTCATACGGGATATAGACGAACGCAGGAGTCGAACCCGCTACTCCGTTTTCTCGAGTAGAACAAAAAAAGCAGCCACGCCCAACCGCGCTGCGGCCGGTTGATACACATACACGAGCCGCCAAAGTGGCCTCCTCATCACACGCCACCCCCGGGCGACTCGCACGAACCGAGTGAGTACGTCGCCGCAATTGCTTGATGGGTAGCGTGCACCGAAAACGCCAGGCCACACGAGATGGCCGCTGCAGGCCTGGCGGCCGGCTGGCCTCTCTCCGCACACGCACGCACACACACACAGGCGAACTCTCTCGCCCTCCGCCGTATATAGGAGTGGCAATGTCCTCAGCCAGTTGACCTAACCCCCTCCTCCCTTCCCTCTCGTCTAGCCCCGCGGCCTCCCCCTTGCCCTCTTGGCGAGGGCCGCTCAAACGAAAGCATCCGGTCTCTGTTAGCGCTGTCTTCCAGCCCCCCCAAGCCCGACGCACGATACCACCCTCCTTATCGGCGTCCGGAGAAGCCACCACCCGGAAAGGCTCTTCCTCGCCGGTCCAGCGCGCGCCTGACGCGCCCGACAGTTCGTCGTGCGGGGACGCTCGGACCGTGCGTTGAGGGAAGCGCGCTGGGGCCAAGCCGCGAGTGCGAGGTGTCAGAACAGTGGCGTACCGGCTGGTTGGATCACTGCTCTAGTGAACGAGTCAACTGTACGAAACGAAAATTGTTCTTAAAGACGAAGATGGCAACTTAAAAGACAAACGAAAGACACACGTAATTGAAAAAGCCCGTCTTCATATCTTCTGGTTGGCTGCCCTGCACTGAGGCTACCGGGCTCAGCCTGGTTAACCTGCCTATCCTTCCTTTTGACTCTCTCTCTCTCTCTCTCTCTCTCTCTCTCTCTGGTTGGCTGGGGCGGCGCAGAGATCTCGCTGCGCTGTGTGTACCTTGTTATCCCGCCCGAGACTTGGTTGGGTGTCAGGGACAACAGGGAAATCGTAAATGAATCTGCGGTGAAGACAGGTGAGATACGGATGGTAGAGCTGATGGCGAAGAGGAAGAGGAAACGCGCAATGAAGAGAGAACGCTCAATTATAAATAATGATATATACGGTGTAACAAGTATTTAGTCATTTAGATAGACCCGAGACGCCAGAAGAGCGAGCACGGTGACATCTGCCCCACCACGCTGCTTCAAAAAACGTTGCTCATGTCATCATCCAAAATTAAGATGGTGGCCGACAAATTAAGCAGCACACTGTGGTATAAAAGTTACGAACAGGGTAAGGTGCTTCAGAAAGGGTGGTCTACATTTCGATAGATGGACCTATCGAATTCGCCTTTAACCGAGATAGGTCCACCGCATACACCGTATACGATGCAACTATATACTTCCGCAGAGGCGTGATTGTGCCGTCCGCACCTGTATTTTATTCTATTCTATTTAACCAGCAAGCGAAATTGAGTAGCCGTCGCTAGCCTTAGTGACGCCTTCATTTATTTTCGTCTCGACTGGAAAAGACAGTTACAACAGGAAAGATAACACACAACCTAACAGAAACGACGTTAGCAAAGAAGACGAAGCTGACGTTTAATTGAAGTTCCCCCGGAAAGTGTATCTCGTGCTTCCATATAGCTGCTGCCAGCCCCCGCGGCTGGTGATTTACGAGGCAATTTTTTTTTTGAAAAACGGAACGGAGTGGCTGAACGCAGGGGAGGAGAACACCACTATACTACGCAGGAACGCATCATCTTTTTAAAGCCCGCACGCAAACAAGTTTTCGTGCACCGAAGTGACGTGAGAATGAGCACACACGCTCGGTGCAAATCGAACACCCGGAGAGGACGGCCGAGCCAAGTCCGGCCCGATCCGTGTTTCTCTCGACACCTGCAGCTACCGCGCACCACCTGCCGTATGGTGGGCGCTGCCGCGTGCAACGTGTTAGAAGACTAGCTTTTTTCACGAGAATAGATAAATAATGGTGGCTTTTTCGGCGCGTGGTTCCAACGAAGAAGTCGTCCCGTCACGCTCGCTTTCGTTAAGAAGTGGGCGCTAACGGAGTTTACGGGGCGATGAAAAATATCTTCAGGCGCCGCAGGTGTTCGGCCCGGCTATGGATTATTTCCTATATTTCTTTTCTTCATTTCGTTGTGTACGCTGCAGACACGATTATCGGGCTAAAAGCAGGGACGGATCGACACTGCAGATAAGTTTACATCGTTGCAGAAGTGACAGACCCCACCCAACCTGACCTAAAACTGACGATGATGATGATGATGATGATGATGATGATGATGATGATGATGGTGGTGGTGGTGGTGGTGGTGGTGGTGGTGGTGGTGGTGGCGGTGGCGGTGGCGGTGGCGGCAGCGGCGGCGGCGGCGGCGGCGGCGGTCTCAAGAGAAAAATCGATCCGGCGGGAGCAAACTAAACTTACAGCATCTTAAAATTAAGTCTGCGAAACCATCTAAACAAAGTTCTTGGGCGTAGTCAGACTGCAGCATGAGGAAGAGGGGAGACCGGGAAGAAAACAAGGAAAAGAGAAATGAATAATATAAGAATTAAAAAAGTGGAGGGTGAGAGTTTCTTTTAAAAAAAGCAACATAAGATTATTAAAGAAGACGGAGTGATTCGATAAGTAAACTGTCTATCGAAGTATAAACATTTCTACGACTGCGACCCAGAACGCGTAGGGGCCTGTAGAAAGAGAGCAGGAAGGCTGCCCTCTTGTGCAGCTCAATTAAGTTGCCATTTAACCTGAAAGTCCATTTGAGAATAATTAGTGTGGTTGCATGTATATCTTTCGAGGGTTCATCACCACAGCTCATTATAAATACAGAGGGAGCAGAACCAGTGTCTGTATTTCGTAAAACCAACTACACGGTATTGAAACCCCCGTGCATGAATACTTTGTTTAGCGCAAAACAACAGACACAAGAAAGACGACAGGACAAGGCGACAGGACAAGCGCCTTGTCCTGTCGTCTTTCTTGTGTCTGTTGTTTTGCGCTAAACAAAGTATTCATGGATTCGCACCAACCAACCCCGTGCATCTCTGCGGATTACGCGTGGTAAAACTTAGGCTGCCCCGAACGTGTGAGTATACGTCACGTTCGCGGCAGTCTAAGCTTCAGCTCATACGTCGCATGTACCTCGTCACCGAAAACAAGTACATGCGCTCGCGCACACATTTTGGCTCAAGTTCACAGAAACGAGGATCAGAGTGCCCTCCTGAGACTCAAAGATCGGTTAGGGACATAATTGCTTTTCCAGGTTAGTTTTTTTTTTTTATTATTGCCAGTTGGCATGTTGCAAACATGAAAAGTTCATCTAATCTTTTTTCAAAATATTGCCACGTCTAGATGCCGAAAGAACAGCAACCTGCACCGTGAACGAGGGAGAGAGTTATGGTTTCCTCGTGTTCGATTACGCTAGAAACAGTTGTTTTCTTTGACAGAACACAAAGATGAAGATGCAAACATGCATTGTGTGATGGCTCGACATGTCGATGCTGCATCCTGTGCCTTTCTCCTCGTATTGGAGTATTTCGAAAAGCACCTGACTGGTGCTTTGGGTCGTACATGTGGGCGATATATGGAGGGCTACATCGAACAATTGTTAGTTTCCGCGAAAGCCGACGGCTACAATCCGCTTAGACCACTTCCATGCAGTTTCGCCACGCGTCTGACTTCACATCCCGGCTAAATATCGTACACTTAATCACTTCCCATATAATTTTGAACATGATTGAAAGAAATTTGCCGTATACTACAGAAGGGGTTTCAGGAGATAATCTCTGGTTAACCTCTCTGTCCTTCCTCTCTCTCTCTCTCTCTCAGGAGGACACAGCAGTAATCATAGTATAATGCCGGCGAATACAGTCGTCAGCTAATGCAAGACTGGGATGAGCCGCGTAAAAAGAAAAAGAAAAAGGAATGAGGGCCATGCGAAAGCTTCACGTTCTCCGCTCATGTTTGATGTAGGGCTCGCGCTGTCAGCTCCACCTGTTTGTCCTATTTGTGTTTGTTTGTTTGTTTGTTTGCACGTTTCTTTTTTGTTTCATGGGTCCACGCCGCACGCGCACTTCACATAATGGCCTTAAAACGCCCCAAAAAAAGGACGCGACTGTACAACGTCGCGTCGTTGTGAAAAACGAGCTCACGCAGCTGCTCAGGGTTCGTGGCGCGGACAGCAGCGTGCACGCGCTAATGAAGTCCGGTTCCCGGTATTCGCGTGAGTCGCCGCAAAACGTGCTAGAAAGTGAATAAGAAGCAACGCGAATAGAAAAACAGAGGTGAGCTAAATTAAACCGGCGACACAGAGAGGCGCTCCCATGCGGAGGGACTTCGTCGTGCCGTAAGAAAAATGAAACCTACGCACTTTCTCAGCGAGGTGTGCCGCCGTACGCCAGGTACAACAAGTTTCCTATACTAATTCCCGCGTTCTGTACTCTCGGAAGAAGGGAAATCTGCGTGCGAAACACCGCAATCTTGAATATATATTTAAAGAAAAGTCCCACATTCTCATCCGCGTGAGCTTAAGCTGTCGAGAAGAAAACTAATCTTATCTATACCTGCAAAATAATATAAACAACAGCACTGAGTGAATCTGGCTTATCTTCCTGCTTGTTATTTGTTGTTCCGCGTTCGGGCGAAGACGAAAACGTCGCACGCGTGGAAGCTACATCCGACGTCGGAAAGGCGCGGCGTTGTCGAAATGCTGCGGTTTCGACAGACGGGGTATGTCAGGGCAAGTGCGCCCGTGCCGAAACTTTGGCCCCAGGGGCATTTCAATTATCATACACGTTGATCACTCGAAGGCACCGAGTTCCTGTGAACTCCTGCCCCGCAAGAATAAACATCGCAATGATAAGAGTACTCTGGTGCTTACGTATGATGTAGATATTTAGTACATTCGGAGAAAGAGGAAGGGATGTTGCTTGCTGCAGGCCGATGTGGCCCAGCAAAAGTTGCCGGCGACTGCTGCGCCTTGAAAGTCGCCTCATTTAACTAATTACCCTATACATATTCCCCTTTTCCCTTTCGTCCTCATAACTTCGGTCAAGGGGCGATCGCATTCCTAAAGAACATAAACATTTTACCACCCACCACCACCCGTCAAACGCGGTATGCGGTCTGACACACTTCGCAGTATAGTCAACGACACCAAGGAATATCAAAAACAAAGTTGGCACGGAGCCAAATGTGTTGCGCGCTTTTCCGAACCACGACGAACCGCACGGCTCGCGTTTCGCTTTGCGACCCCGCATCTCGGAGGAACATCAGGAGGAGCCGAGGCACCTCTCTCCTCAATATCCGATATCCTCGCGCGAGAGCAAAAATATCACTTGACTTGTATTCGGTTGTACCTTGCGCCTCGGTTCCGCTAGTAATATCTTAAGTTCCACTACAAATTCAGCACACTTTAGCATGTAATGTTCATTGCCACTAAGAGCTTGAGAATAGTCAAAACATCATTACACTAACAGAATCCCGCGCAACTCTTGCCAAGCATATGCGTCATTCGAACTCGCACGTAAACGCGATAAGGCTGTTTCACATGGCGCGATTGGGGCGAAAAAAATCGTTCTGCCGCGCACGTCGCAGAGCGATTTTCGCTCACAGCTTTCACATGCGTTTGCGGCAGCGCGATATCCGTCGTAGCGATGCGCAGGGTTGCCTCTTGCTCACAAAGTATCCATGCCTGCATCGTTAAATAAAAACAACATGGAAACTAGACAAATATTCGATTTTTCGTATTTTTATTCGATAATAGAATAGGTACACCATTTGTAACGTTTAAAAGGGTTGAGACTTTACGACAGCTTGCAGATACGGTGAGTGAGGCGCTGCACAACACCGCAAGTATGAGCGTGCGGCTTGCGCGGCGTCGGTGGGGTGGTTCCGTTTAGTACACTCTGGTTTCGTTGTTACTATGGAAGCCGCATCTTTTTTCCCTGGATGAGTATTTGCTTTTGCAGAAGAACAAACTACTGTTGAGTGTGCATTTATATAAGCAGCTGGCGCGGTTTGTAGGGATGAAGCGGTTGACGACGGCGGCGATCAAGTGGGTACGTGCCTTATGTTGAAGCGGCGTCCTCCCGATCTGGATAGTGCAGCTTCTCCTTTCAAACGAATTGTGTAAGCGAAAGAAAAAGAAATGTATGAAGCTCCTAAGCCGCAAACGCTGGTGGGTACACCGTAAACATAGCTAGAACTGACGCGCGACATTGCTCCACAGAGCTACCAACGCGCGGTGAAACACACATTGCCCCTCCCACATCGCGCCGATCGCTGCGACTGAGCGACGGCGCGACCAACTTGTTGGAATCTCGTCGCGGAGAGCCCACGACGTCGCGGCAGTCGCTGAGCGACGGAATTCGCTGTGTCGCTGACTGAAAATCGCGCCATGTGAAACAGCCTATAAGCGGAAAGCCTAACGCAGATTTGGCGCTCAGCCACACAGAACTTGATTCGAGAGCTCAGAGATCCGCGCGATTACCCGTCCATTAAAAAGTCACGAAGGGCGCTGACGGCATTCCTCTGCTTATCTACGCTGGCACATATACATCTGTCAGCTTTGGATCTTTTAGAGAACGACAACATATATGATGTATTAGTGTAAGGAAAGAGAGTGATTCAGCAGAGAGAGAGAGCTACGCGGCCTGACGAAACCGCTGGCACGGGGCAATGTGCGGCCGCGTAATAAACGACACCTGAGCGAGCCCGAGCTACCTGGGCGACGCGCACGAGACCGGCATAGCAGCGGCGTCTCGGGTCGCGAACTCGCAACGGCTTCCTAATGATACCGCGGGGACCCCTCCGCTGGGGGGAGAGAAGGCTGGGGAAGGGGGGTGGGCGGAGATAGTGTGCGCGCATGCGCAGTAATTATAGAAAGCGCGAGAGAAGGCCAACCAGCTGAAGCGGAGCGCTAGGCGTGAAACAATTAAGCGTGCCCCGGAGAAGAGGAGCTAAAAATGTGTCTGATTGCTCATTCCTTTCTCTTTTCTTCCAGTTGCCAAAGCTCCCCTCCCCCACCCTCCGAAGAAAGAAAGAAGGAAAGAATCAAGGAGAGAAGATGAGATCGTGGAGCACACGCATACAAGAGTGCTGTCGGCGGGAAGCGAATTAAGAAATAAGGTAGGTTGAAGATGTCCATTACGATTTTGCTGAGATACCAGTGCTCGTGCACTAAGATTTAAATGCACTCTGGAGCGCGACATCACAGATTTTATAGTTGATTTCTCACGTTTGAGAAGTTTTCCAAGCAGAAATACTTAAAAAAAGCATCCTCGGTTGAGTCATTTGCTTCCTCGCAATGTAATGCCTTCTCCTTTGCTGATATACAGTTAACTGCACCTGTGTCACGATGTCAAAAGTGATTACATCACGGCGAGTTTACTCCCTATCGATACTTCGAGGTGTCGGTAAATCGTGGCTTCTGTCTTCGGGTTCCACGTTTCTGGGTCAATTATATATCCCCTGCTACGGTATATAAAAGCGGCTACGTTACTGCTATCTCTGGAGCGCAATTCGCAAGCTTTGTGCGCCGGTTAACGTTTCGCTAATCATACCTTTCTCCCTTCCTATCTATTTAAATCCGTTTTTCCCTTTTCCCGGCCAGGGTAGCAAACCAGACTAGTACTGGTTAACCTCGCTGCCTTTCCTCTGTTTCTCTCTCTCCACATCTTTACACAACATTACTCTTCAGTGCCTTCCGATAGGTCATATTATGTAAGCAGGAGAGGGCACACAAATTAGCGCTTCGTACATCATCGGAAAACGCCAAGAACATTAAAATGCACGACATTACTAAGACCACCGAAGAAACACGCTGGTTCCGGGTTCGAGTCACGTACAAGGGGAAATTTTACTTGAACCACGAAGCTTTCTTTCCGAGAAACCCGTATCGGGCTTCCTTTGTAGCTTCGTGCTACAATCGGGTAGATATCAATTTTTTTTCCTTTTCATGAATATCGCGCGACTAATAAGAGGAGAGAGAGAAATGCAGATGCTTCACAGGTAGCAACATGAAAAGAAAAAATAAACAGCAACAAGCAGCAGAAGTTATCTTAGTGATGAGCTTACCTGCTCATTAACTTATGGATCCACTAAGCTATGGATCCAATTTGTTGTTATAGATAATAAACTTACCCACTTATTATTTTTATAGTTCAGATGTTCGTGCTTTTTAGCTGTTTTTGTACAACGACCATAATAACCCTACTTATGGAATCATAAGTAGGGTTTTTTCAGAACTCTGGTACCTCCTGCTGCAGCACTCTTACCATGTAATTCCAACGTGAATGTTGCAATGAACTTAGACTTGATTTGACGAGCATATCAGTAACTAAACATACGGACACGTTAAATTAAAAACAAATAACAAAATAAACTTCCATTGCGTCTGTGAGACGTATCTGCTCAGGAAACACGTGGTACAGTAAACACGTGATATATATGCCAGCCCTGAGGTCGGTCGTCGTGGTATAACGTTCACAAACAGCCGATGCGAAATGCCTGCCTAACCAAGCGGAAACGATACGTAGCAGCTGAAGGTAGTACGTGCCAGTTTGCGTTACTTCGGTTCGCACCCAACGATTAATGGGGACCCCGAGACACCGTCCAATAGGAAAGAGCGTCGGGAGCGGCAAATGAGCGGTGCGCACTACGTATACGCGCGCGCATACGTGAACGCGCTCATTCGGCATCGTCTCCCCAAATTACACCGCGCGACAAGCGATTCCCACAAAACCTGTCGTACGCAGCTCGAAAAGGCTTTTGCGCAAATAATAAAGGGGTATGGGGGAGGAGATGGGCAGAAACTCTGCTTTGGCGAAAATTTCGAACGCAATTAGCGGCGGGTGAGACGGACACACCTTTTGTCCCACCAAGTGCTCGATCAAACGACGCCATCATTTACCTGCAGCCTCGCCGTCGCCGGACTTCCGAAATGTACTACGTACATGCATACACGCCAAGCGGTTCTCACAGATCTGAATACGGTGTGTGAAAGAACACCGTGCGGTGCACAGAGTGGACACAGGGCACGGAAACCGAGACCCGAACCACAGCAGGAAGAGGAGCTTAATGTCCGCCCCTCTCTCCCCTCCTACCCCCCTCACTCCAGCTGTCTGAGCTGGAACATCTTCCTTTCAAACTCTTGCGAGTCGCTGCGTCGCTATACCTGTAAAGCGCGTTGAAAAAAGAAATAATGATAATAGCGAATGAGCTTGATTAAGGAGCATTGGTTCCCCAAAGAGGAGAAAGGCCCTGCCGCATATGGCGCTGCATTCGCGCGGGCGCGGAAACATTTGCGCGCGCTTCAGGAGCGCGCGCTTTCACGCCGCAATTAGCGTCTGAGCGCCGCAGTCGGGGCGCGTTTTTTTTTTTCAGGAGCGCAGCGTCGAGCGTCGTGCGCTTTCGCGACCCGATCCATCTGCGAGTCGCCGAAGCGGAGGTAACGCGAAGCAGCGGCGAAAGACGCGGCACAATACGCGCGTGCGAAAAAATGGTCGCGCGGCTATGTGGGTGTGTACACACACGAATGCGCGCGCGAGGTGGATTGGGACGGGAGGAGGAGGGAAGGAGGGAGGGGGAGAGAGAGAGAGATAAAGAAATCTTTTGAATCGAGGAACACGCACCGGTTGCGCAAACGCGATTTAATTTACGAGGATGCCGTATTGCAGGGGGAGAAGCGATCCGGTCACGCGAGAAAAATCGCGCGATGACCACGTGGCCATCGAGGTGACCCGCTGTTACTGCTCTTGTATGCAGCGGCACTTCCAAATACGCCCAACACCCTCAAAAGGACGCTAAAGAAGCGTCCTCGTCTACCCAGCGCGTCTGCTCCCTCCACCACAATCTTTCTCGCAGTACCAACAGAAGAAGCAAAAAAAAAAAAAAAGACGATGACATGCGGCCTTGAAATTCCTGCACCGGCACGCCGGGACGGCATGGATTTTTCGCAGCGTCCGTATGCTACGTGGTCTGGTGAAATGTTTATCTGTAAACCAAAGGCTCAACCTAACAGGTTTCGAGAAGCTCTCCACGCCCAAAACAACGGCCTAAATACAACGAAATATACTTTCACGTCAGTCACGTAACACTAACATACAAATATACGCCCCCCCCCCCCCCCCCCCCCCCAAAGAAAAGGAGACATACTTTAGCACGAAGAGACAGCTTCAGCTTTAAGATCTAAACTGTGGTCAAGTAACAGTTCTGAAGCCCCAGCCAGCAGACTTAATTCAGCCACGGCTAAACCATCTCCTCGTCTTCTTCCTCTAGCCACGTCGTTGCTGACATTGCCTTCTAGAGCGGCTTACGTCAGCAGTCGCCACAAGAATGACGCGGTGTGTCGTTGCACCCACGCACCCACCACGGTTGCTTAGTGGCGTTGGTGTTGCGCTGCTAAGGCCGGGGTCACGGGATCAAATCCCTGCCATAGTGGCTGCATTTCGAAGGAGAGCGAGATGCAAAAACGCCCGTATTTACCATGCACTGGGTGCTCGCAAAGCAACCCCGGGTGGTCAAAATTATTCGGGAGTCCACCAGTACGACGTGCCACATAATCATATCGTGGTTTTGTTTCAGTGGCTGCCGGGTCATTGCGGTATCTCCGGCAACGACCTCGCCGACGAAGCTGCTAGGAAAGCATACGAAGGAGCAAACCTTGTTTGTGCACCGTTATCGAGGACTGACGGAGCCCAACACTTAAGCAAGCTAGCGCACCGTACGACATTGGAGAAGTGGCACACACCTGAATTCACCCAGCATCGATTGCACTCCTTCGACCCATCTATGCAACTACGGCTGTTACCTGAGCTTCCGTGAAATGGGGAAACAATGCTGTGCCGCTTACACTTGGGCGTTGCATTCACCAATGCATATACGTGTTTGACTGGAATAACTGATAGCGCCGAGTGCAACGCGTGCGGTGTCGAGGAGATTATAGAACACTGACTCTGCTTCTGCCCACATTTTCAAAATGAAAGGCATGGCCTCTGCACAGCTCTAAATCAGTTAGATTGAAAACCGTTCACCTTGAACAAGCTCTTGGGACCATGGGCTCGCATATTGCAGCTACAAAAGGCCACAAAAGAGCTGCATGCTGCGATATTTGAAAGCTACCGGATCGAGCCACTGTCTGTGGCTCGGACTGAGTTACCGTCAGTGGATATAGAGCAGAAAACTGTTACCACGTCGGCGATATCAACAGTCGATTTTCTATTCCTTTCTTAATCTTTCCCTCCCCTTTGCCCTTCCCCCAGTGTTAGATAGCCAACCAGGCTCAGTCCTGGTTAGCCTCCCTGCCTTTCATTTATCTTTTTTTTCTCTCTCTCTGGCACGTAAAACCCCATATTTTTTGTTTTTTTTTTTCTTTTTTTGTACGCCGACCGACTATAACGCCGAGGTTTCGACGCGACGTTCACACAAAAAACAGCAATGCCTATAGCCTTCATTTTCTTTATTATACTGATCAACGTGCTCCCAACAAATGAATAATAACGGTGCCTTCGAAACTGTCTAAACCGTTCTAGTTTTTCTCATAGTGTCCAGCTAAGACGTGCCTCTCTAATACAGACAAAACTCGTTATAAAGAAAAATGGGGGACATAACGAAATAATTGATACAACGAAGTAAGTGAAATTTCCATTGAAGTCTCCATAAAGATCAATATTGGTGTACATGTAATAAAGAATATAAAAAAGTAATGGATATAACGAAGTAATTCCGGCTACTCCAACTTCGTTATAACGAGGTTTTACTGATAGGCCTCGGACGGTCACTTCGATGCTGATCCCATCATGTTTCCGTGACGGTAATGCTCACACGAGGTGTTTTTCGTGGTGCGCTGTCGATCCACGTCGTCCTGAACTCGATTTTTTTTTCAGCTGCAGCAGGAGGGAAATTCTCAGTCCCCTCCGACGAGTTCCCGCCTCAACCATGTGCCCACGCCCACCAAAGGCATGACGCACACAGAAGGCGGCAGAGGACCTCCGCGACGCAAGAAAATAAAACAAGGATATCTTCTATCATTCCGACACGAGCTAACGAAACAATGCCTCCCCTGCAGCTTCCTTCGTGCCGCCAAGGTTGCCTCATCGAATATCGAAAGCCTGCCTGCCTGCCTGGCTGCTCGTTTGTCTTTGAGCAAGGTGCCGCGATGGGAAACCGCGTGCGCGTTCATTCCCGCGTGTAGCTCGCTTCCATACGCAAGCACGCGCTGAGAGAGTTCGCGAGACAGGGTCTTAAATTTACGTCATCGCAGTCATCGCGCATGCGCGGAGTGTGCCGCAGGCGGCGCGGGCGTTTGGTTCTCAGACAGGAGGCTGAGACGAACGCGACGCATGCACATTCGCCGCGAGCTGTTGTTCCTCGAGCGCGTCAATTTACCTTTTCTTATTCGCTTTCCTTTCGTTTGCTTGTTTGTTTGTTTTCTTTTGTCTAAAGCACAAGAAGGGCGTGTCAGAACGACGCTATCATAGCGCGATCGATGACGCACAGTCGTAAGGACATCTTGCCCTGTTTTGGTCGACGAAGCAATGCAAAGCCGGGCGCGCGCGCGCGCGTCATCACATATTTTTCGGTGTGAATCTCTCACACCGAGAGACCGACCGACTTGGCGGCACTGATTCACGGGGGGCACGCACGCCTGTGCGAAGCCGACGAGCGAACGCGCGGTTCCCTAAGGTTCGACTTTGAACACTGCACTGCGGGCCGCCCGTCGCCGTTTTCTTTTGCTTTGTCTCCGCAAGCGCCCGTCTGTCCCCGGTCGAAGGGAGTCGAGTGACCAGACGTTCGCGGCGACACCGGAGATCGAAGCGGTCGCCGGCGTAGTCAGGCGACAAACGCGTCGTTGGTGACAGCCGAGCGATGTCCGCGACTGAGGACAATGGACTCCGCAGATGCCCCGGCGCGTAGAATTTCTTACACAAGAAAAACAAAAGAAAAAGAAAACAAATTGTCGAGCGGTATCTGGAGCTATGGTGTCTACGGGGCCTGAGAGTATGGCGGATCGGCGAACATGGGAAATATATGTAGAAGGGCTGAGTCACCCAACGTGACTGAGCGTCTTGTCACGTGACCTTCCACGTCACACCACTACCTTAACATATGTCGCTTCCTATCGTCGATAAACGTTGCGGTTCACGCGGCTGCCGGCTCACTTAAAGGAACGATGGGTATTATTACAGCCTGCGCCGCAATTAACTTGGACACGCCTTTAAGGGAACTAATATGAGAAATGCAAAGTCAGCTGTATTAGTTAATAGGCTTCTGCGATACAAAAAGCAAAGCGCTTTTAACGTAAAGATAGGCTTGGTAAGTGATATGAGATGCAAAATCGAAAAGCAGGTGGCGACGCCGCCTTGAAGTTATCGCACCAGAACGCCGTGACGTCACAGATTTTGATAGAGATCTACTCAGGCCTAGTCCTTTCTTTTTAATCCTTAATGATGGGCCACTTTGTATTCTAACATAGCCAATGAGTGAACGTAGCAAGCTTCAAGACCTTTTACTGAGTCAACACGCGACCCGAATATGAAATATTACTCTGAAATCCGTGACGTCACACTGTACGTGCACCGACGCTGCGGTTTCGGCACGAAATTTAAATAAAGGTACTTAAATTTGACTTTTATTTTAATCTGCTAATAACAAGGCCTATAGTTTCGAAGTTAATGAAAATATAGTTTTTAGAGAAAATCTTATCAGTAGAAAATGAAATTGCGTTTCTCTTTTACAGCATCGCTTTAATCCAGAGGCTTAGCGGACTGGGTATGTATGGAACGGTATGTTATATTACTATACATAATCGAAGCGCGAGGTAAAGGAACGCTAGGAAAGGCAGACAAATGCTTTGTTTTCGCAAGACAACTTATTTTCGTGTTTCTTCCACAAATATCAGTTGGAAGTCACAGCGCGATCTCTGGCTGTCTCATCGTCCGGTGTTCAAGTTATCTCGTACTGCGATTCTCCACAGTGAGCTCCCTACATCATCCTAAAAACAGCAACAGTAGATTATTATGGAGGCCGTAGTGAGAATGCTCTCCGAATTAATTTCGACCACCTGGGGTTCTTTAACGTGCAACGAAAGCACGGTAAAGCAGATGTTTGTTTTATTTTTTATTATTCATTTTACTTTTTTTTTTTTCAGTCAGCCCCAATCAGAATGCGGCTGCCGCTGCCGTGAATCGAATCCGCGACCTCGTATTCAGTAGCAGAACGCCGTAGTCAGCCAATTAGCCAACGTGACGGTAGAACGATGTCACGGACAGGAAAGAATGCTGACACAGCACGATATTTCCTACCAAAGTGGTACTCAGATCGCACCAAGATATAGACAGACATCCCGAAACGAACTGCAGATTGGAGAACAGCAAAAAGGTATCGAAGGTGTCCCGCGGTATTTATCAGTGGCAAATCGGCAGTTACCGCAGTTTGAAACAAAAAAAAATAACGATTAGCAAACAAAAAACGGGAAAACCGCGTCAGCGAAGGTACGAACCCCGCTAATGCGTTTACCACGACCTCAAAACGGCCAAGAACTATTTACTAGCATCTTCCTCTGCCAACATGAACGCTGCAAAAGCATATACACAGTGTTTACATAAGGGGAACGCTTACTCAATTCCCCCTTCATGTATACAGAAAGGGACAGCGGCGATTGAAAAAAGAAAAAAAGACGAAGAACGACAGACGCTAAAAGAGACGACAGTTCCGCACGAGCGGTTCAATCCCGAGCGGCCATTACCAAGCAACAGCTGCCATAGCAAGAGTCCGGCAGGTTCCGACGACGCAGCGGCGGCAACACTTGCCCTGCACGCGCCCCAAAGCGACTCTCCGTATGGGCGGGGTGTATTCAGCTTCGAAAGCCACAAGCAAACAGACAGAAATTGCGGGGGAGGGGGGAGGGCTAGCGGGGCACGAACTCATCACCACCTTTTGGGGACAGGAATGACTTCCGTCACCCCTGCCGTCGCCTCTAACACCCCCAACCCCTCCACCACCATCACAACTAACTCCGGGTCTTGCACCCGGCATCCGTACGTGGTCGGATGCACGCGAGAAAGAACAAAACGGAACCGACAGAAGCCCATTAGCACGACCAAACCATCGCCGCTGTCCGCGAGGCGACCGAGCGTGTCGCGCCGGACATTGACGGTGGAGCGACGCATCTGCCGAGGCCGGTGGACGTTTCGGCTGACCGGAGGTCTGCGACGAGCCGGTCGAACGTCCGCTCCGGTGCCCCGCGTCATACGTGCCTCGCCGAACGCCTTTCCTTTCCGCGCTAAACCAAACATCCACCCACTGCCCCTCCACCCAGCCGTTCTCTCTGTCCCCCGTCCCGTATCACTGTCTGTCCATTCTTTTGGACTGTTCCCTCTTACCCATTCTCTCTCTCTCTCTCTCTCTGTGTCGGCAGCGATCGCGTGCAGCGGTCTGCTGCTTCGTGCCGTGATGAACGGGTCATTAGGCCTGACCGTTGGCTGAAATTAGCGGAGGACGCCGCCGCCTGTTGCCTGGGCCGCGTCGTTGCATCGCTTAGTGCGCCGGCCGACCGTGCTGTGTCGCCACTGGTCGTGAGTTGTATAGCGGACCAGGCAATTTAATTGTCTCTCGAAAGAAAAGCGAACGTCAAAAGTAAAAGCGTTTGGCTCTCGAAAATGAACTCGCCCCTCCTAAGCCTCGACCTCCCCCCCCCCCCCCTCCCCAACAAAGGGCCCCTTCTTTACCGTCTACCGCAACTGGAGCGGCCGCGCCAGTATAGTAAACGAAATAAACTCCATATTGAGCGCGAGGACAAAAATAAGTGTTCGTCTTGAAACGTTACCGTACGACGACACAAACTGTAATCTAGCGTCACTACGATGACCCTAAAGAAGCGTCAAAATTAAACTATACTTCGGCGAAGAAAGCTGCGTGTGCTTGCCTTGTCTATCGCTAATTTCGCGCACCTTGCAAAATGTTCGCAATGTTCCTGCCTTATTTGGCATCTTCTCAGTGATTCATTTCAAAAGTCGAACATGTTCCTGTTCTACGAATTCGTCAATGTAAGACCCGCAGAACATGACAGCAACATGTATCGACGACATTAATATGCTTTATTATTATTACGTTTTCCAATGCTCAGACGCCGCTCACTTGAACGTAATTTAAACTCTTCCTGTGAGTATTCAGCTTCACACCGACTAGGCTCAAGCTCCGAAATATGTACAGAGATTCAGTCTCCAATAAATGTTACTACACGAAACAGAACGAGAAAGGAGCTAAATAATGCGCGAGCCATTCCCCTGTTCGATCCGCGCGCCATTTGTGTTCGGAAGATGACAGCCTTGCCCTTCCGACCGCGCAAAATCAGTTAGACGAAATACGCTTCTTTTTCGTTTGTTTTACAGTGCCTTAAGAGAACAGCCTCACACATCACAGCTGCGTAATGCCGCAGGAGCGATTATGCTATTGCTAAAATCAACCGGAATGAGCGGCCGTCTGCGACAAGCGATCTGCAATATGCTACAATACGTGCCGGCCAATGGTTTACCTTCTCTCCTTACGTTAATCCTTTCCCCACTTTACCCCAGTGCAGCTTAGTCAACCAGGTTCAGTCCCTGCCTTTCATTTATCATTTGTTTCTTTTTTTTTTTCTTTTTTAGTGAGGAGCTTCCTTCGCCAACCCACCCGGGTCATCCTGACCGTGGCTGGGTTCTGCTGTCCTGCCGGATAGCTTATACGCAGGACAGCACTACCATCTTTACTACTCTTACAGCTGTAGTGGCCGGTGGCCTTGTTTTCTACGCAATTACTCAGCGCGAAAACAAGTGGTAGCTAAACATCCTCAATGCAACAAGGATACGTCACCAAGAGCACAATTCCATTGAAGGGCAGCAAACCTTTCTATGCTTATTCCTAGGGTTCGGAGTTTGGGGCATCTGCTTGGCTGGTCTTTCGCCGAGTAAAGTGCAGTTTACTGCTGCGCTATCTCGGGGATTGGCCCGCTCTATAGTCAGCGCGCCGACCACGGATACAGTGCCATATAAACGGGGTCACCGCGTCCTGCCGTTTTGCACTGACAGGCAAGTAATCGCTATATGGTGCCGAACGCTGTGCAGAATATAATTAGTTGCATGGCATTTATTTATCCGCTCCGCGAAACCTTCGTTCCACAGATTCAAACATGTGGGCTGGAGGGGCATATTTTGTCTCTCTCTCTCTCTCTCTCTCTCGCTCTCTCTATGCAAACAAATACATATACCTATCACTTCGCGCCGTCTGTTGTTCTCTAGTGTTACGTGTTATATTGTCGCTAGAGTGACGCGCACTCGCCACCTAATGAGGGCGTCAATTAACTAATTGCCAACATGTCGCGCACAGTATATGCGAAGAAATCAAGGCGACATTGTCGTCAACAGGTAGTCAACAAAAAGACAATGACATCAAACCAAGAACATCATGAAGAACCACGACCGCACACCGTATTCCTAATTCGCGACCCATGTTAAAACGAACAGTTTGCCTTAAAAAAAAAAAAATGCCGCTATCGCTTTCGGGACAGCGACGCAAGAGGGCCCCGTGCTTCGCTTGGCGACAAGGACGCGCAGCGTCCGTGTCGGGTCAAGGCGACTCTCTTAGCCATTTCATCGTCACGGCTCGGCGACCGGAGACTCGGCTCATTAGAGGAGAGTGTCGCAAGTGCACCTTGTCATGCCCGCATCGTGCGACGTCGGCTACGTATTATACCGGCTATGTGGCGCTTCTCCTTCTGCGACACATCTGCATGCCTCCCGTTAGACCACACTGATATCGGTCGACGGGACGCTGTCGCCGTCCATTTGCTGCAGTGGCTATACGGCATTCTGCTGCTGAGCAAGCGAGGTAGCGGGTGCGATTCCTGACGGCGGCTGTGGCATTCGACGATGCCGAAATGCAAAAAAAAAAAAAAAGAGAAAAACCGCTTGTGTATGTTTACCGCGCTGTGTCTGCGCGGTAAACAAAAAACACGTGGTGAACAGATTAATCCGGAGAGCTCCGCTGCCGAAATGTCTCTCGAAGTCCCAGCGTTGCTTTAGGACCTCAAGCCTCTCGAATCGACCAATTACTGTAGCCGTCGAAGAAGCTTCGCCGCTCTAATTCAGGCAGAGGCCAAGATGAGAAGTGACGATGATGCGCTGTGTGCACACCGTATACTTCGCAAGAACCGATACGTTTAAGAAATCTCTCCTTATATGAACGATAACGGAGCGTAACAGATTTAAATATGTATCTGATATTCACATTGTGTAAACTGTACGCAATAATGCCTGTGTTTCTCTTTTCTTTTTTGTGCGTGTTTGTTTTAGAATAAGCCATGTACCAATCAGCCCAAGGGAACACAATATTCAACGAAGGTAGGCATGCATGCGCTGTTAATTTTATGTCCCGAATAATTTCTTTTCTGATGTTGAATGCACCGTGACACGCCCTTTATATTATTACGTTGCGCGTTCTCTTGGTGCGACGAAGGGCATTTATGCAGTGGTGTTGCTGTCATGCAGTGCCTTTGGATGATAGTAGGAGCGTGAATGAATGAATGAATGAATGAATGAATGAATGAATGAATGAATGAATGAATGAATGAATGAATGAATGAATGAATGAATGAATGAATGCTTCCAATCGGTCACTTTTCAGGCGGCATAGTAGCCTGGTTATTGCTTCTCTAAATTATTATTCCTTTGAGCATATATTTTATAGTAACTCCTCGAAATTCAAAAATAAAAAATAACGTCTCTGTTACATAGCACACAAACCCCTACTGCGTGAGTCTACATTTAACATTTGCAAATTCTTGGAAACACGTTGAATTTGTTTACGAATCAATCGCATTGTCATCCCCATGATGACCACTCCCACACACGTTCTCAAATTTTGAATCGCTAATACAGTACATGCACCCTTTTTCAACACGACGCTGTTGCAGTGTACTAGTTTGCTGTAACGATGTCATCCGACAAGGCGACGCCATCTTGGTGCATGCAGCAGACGTAGCACGCGCTCGGTAACGTACTGCGCCAGCGCCGCAGCCCATCACTGACAGGGGGGGGGGGGGGGGGGCACCCGGTGTTTGCGAGCAGACGACAAATGACAACGCGTGTAGCAGACGACAACGACGGCGGCTAGCTGCGATCACGACCACAACGACATCAACAATAGCACGGTAGAAAAAAAATAGAAGGAAGTTATTAGGCTCAACAACAGAGCGATGCACAGGAAAGCAGCGAGGACCATCGGACGCGTGTAATACAGCTCAGAGACCTCCATTACGGTAACAATTGGGAGACAAGAGAGAGTGTTCAGTGCTCTCCTCCAGAGAGCGGGTGTAATCCGCTACGCAGCACTTGAGGCGCTCGCGGTCTGCAGCTTCCAGCGCACAAACCCGCAAAGCTACTACGCAGAAATAGCAAAAGCAAAACAAAATGAAAAGAAAAGTTAGAACAAGAGAGACGCGGGGACAGGGACCACGATAGATGGCGCGGAACATCGCGTGACCGTCGCGCGGCGACATCACACAAGAAAGAAGAGACAACAAAGCAACAAAAAACAAAGCAATATGGCGGACGGTGGCCGTCCGAGCGTGACTCAGCGGTGGGTCCCTGCTCGCGCAGGTGCTGGCGGGAGGGTGCGCTGGTTATACTCCAATTAGTGGTCTGTAAATAGGGTCGGCCGCAGGTGACCTCTGCTAATGAGCAAAGGGACAACGGAAGGGGGTAAGAGGGAGGGGGGAGGGAGGCGGCGAACGCATAAGCGACCGCTTTGCGCGCACCGTCGCTTTCGCTAATCGCCACTGTTACACAGAGCCGCCGCCACGTACTGCTGCCACCCAGTTTTGTGTGCTCATCCATCCTGTCGCTTACGTTTTTTCGTTGTTGCTTTGCATTTCCTGTTCCTCTATTACTGGCACGTCGTCACGCGACTATTCTCGCGCCTAGGTGCGAAATGATATGCCGTCCGAGTGCTTGTTCTCTTACGCCGTGGAGATAAACAAGTTGCTTTACGAGGGTAGCTGGTATACACGAGTTCTTTTTAGGCTGTTACTGTGACCGTCCATACACGTCGCGCTACATAAAGTGCAGCAAACTATCGTCACGCTGTCATGGCAACGACTGAATATAATGCAGCCTATATTGGAGAGTTTTAGAAACGGGCGACCAACAGATGGGGGAAGCTATATATCGTCCAGGTGTAGAAAATAACGCAAGGGCAGCACGAAAGAACGAAATATACCTACAAAATGGTTTGGGCTTTCGAGTACGAAACGCCACTGGGTGACGTTACTTCTAAAATTCCCTTTCGAAAAAAAGAAAAAGGCATAGTCTGGCTTCGGTGCTTGGTGCTCTGCTGCTTAGTACGTGATGACGGTGTGGCTCTGCGGAATTCGAACCCGCAGCCTACTCGGAGGTGGCATCCAAATGGGGGTGCTAGGCATAAACGCTCGCATTTATGTTTAAATGCACTTTAAAGACCCATAAATGGCCGCAATTTTTTCCGGATTTTATATCGAAACGGCTCTTGGATCCTCTGCGTACGCCTTGTCCGCCTAGGCCGAGAGGAAATTCAGTTGTCTTTCCACCCATTTTCGCTTCCTCCTCCTCCTCTTCCTCACTTGGCTAGCATATGTTCATTCGTTTTCCTGGCTAGCAAGTGTATACAGCGGCGGCTGTAAAAAAACGTACAGCTTGTGTCGCGCATACATATTCAGGCGCAGCATCTGCAGCCCCATCTGGTGCATGGTAGCAACTGCTCATCGCTCCTACAGAAGCCGGTCTGTATTGGCTGGCACGTCGTAACGGTATACGGGGTAAACCTAGAGGGAACGGACGTGCTAATTACGGCGCGGACTTCACGACCGATTGGCTAATGAAGCTGCCGCTACCCAAAGCCATTTTCTGTTTTCGTTACTTTTCCTTTTTCATTATATTAACGAGTGCGCACCCTATTAACACGGGCAGCCTGGCGGAATCACCAACGAGCAGCGTTTCGCTCTGTTCCCGACAGGTGGCGCTGAATTTATGCCTGCGGCGCCAGACGATGCGCCTCGTTCGGCTGGGCATTCCGGCAACATTTCGCGCACTACACGCACTACTGCATTATCGCTCACTCGAGATATTGTTAGCCTAGCCGGAAAGTGGCGCACTGGACAGTGAAAAGAAAAGAAAAAAAAACGTTGTGGTAGCGACCGACGCGGATAATCAGCCACTGCCGGGAAGTCAGGTCGTTGGGTTGTTCTTTTTGTCAAATTTGTTTGGGTAATATGTTTGGGTGATTGTTTGTTTGTTTGTTTGTTTGTTTGTTTGTTTGTTTGTTTGTTTGTACACACAGATTCGCAACATCCGCAGCATTAACGGTAAAGTGCACCTTTTGCCCTATACCAGGCAGACGCAACGAGAAACATACCCAAGAAATTCAGACACTGCCCCTTTGATTTATCTGTCAGACTTCATCGCAATACACAAACTCCATTCCAGGTGTAGCATTAAAAATACAATTGGCACGTCGAAAGGTCACCCTGAATTTCAACAATTTAGGTTAAAGACGCCGGGAGGCTACGCCTTTCTAATAACATGCGTATTTACGGCAATTACTCCTTCTGCACTTCATGAAGGATACTGGATTGTATGAACGCTTGTGACCGTGGAGATCCCTCTGCGACTGACACTGAATGACAGACTATTATTTTTCTTTTCTCTCCTTGTCTGTTCTTCTCCTTTCCCCTTCACCAAGTGTGGGGTAGCCAACCGAGCGTGTCCTTGGTTAACCTCCATATACTCTCTCTCTCTCTCTCTCTCTCTCCCCTACGGGGTTCTGGCAGTGATCTGGTCGGGTTTAAACATTTTCGCCGACGATTTCAATACCATAAGTAAACATATCCACCAGTCATAAGTCATGACCACGTTGGGGTTGACGGCGTACGTTGTTTCACTTGTCACCACAATATTTTGTTTACAATACCGCAATAACTAAACCAATAAATCAACGAACTGACCACGTTGAGGTGACTGCGTCCACTTTCGAGCAACGCTTTACCACGGGATCCCATCAAGTGCATGAGCTGCACTCGCGACGCACTTTATTTTCCCGTCGTCGACAGTAGAATAATAACTTCAATAACTAAACCCACTAATCAATCAGTTGACCACGAGCGTGTGACGACGTAGGCTAGCGTACAACGCTTCGCCGCGTCCCAGCAGTGAGCTAGCTGTATACTTAAAGGAAAAAAAAAACCAGTCACAAAAAACAAAAGACAAGAACAGAGGCTCACGCCACAACGACTTGTGGTGTGAACCTCTCTTCTTGTCTTTTGTTTTTTGTGACTGGTTTTTTTTCTTTTTCCTTCAACTATGTACCAACTGGCCAGGATTTCAACCCTTCTGCAAAGCTGTATACCTGGGACAGCGTCCTCCCTATCGTGGGGGAGGGGGGGTCCCTCGGAGGTATACGCTCAACGCCGCGCACACCTCCGGTCCCCGCGCGGCGACCCCGGGTGGCGGACAGGCGACCGAGGACACGAGGGCTAAGTTCGTCACACGACCGGAGACGAGGCCGAAATAGCCGCTCCCCCTTTCGCCGGCCCCCTCGCTCGCCGAGCGCCAGCCCAACGGACCCACGGTCACCGCTAAAGCCAGCGCGACGACGACGACACGCTTGTCGCCGCCCGGCCCGGTGTGTGCGGCCTTTCCCCCTTACAGCATCGGCTCGCAAAGATGCGTGCAGCGCCGGTAAGGGCGGCCCGCGCGCGGGGTAGGCACGACGCGACGATTCGGCTGTACAAGTCACGGACGCGTGTTTACAAAAAAATAAAAGTGTTCTTGCGCTTTCTGTTGGTGAGCAGAGACGCCGAGCATTCGTGAATTGTTACCGAAGGTGCCCGGTCAATGAGAAACGGTACTCGGTAGAGCAGATGCGACCAATCGATCGCGATGTCGGAGACGGTGTTAACGAAGGCGGCAGGCCAACTTAAAACAGCCCTTACCAGTGAAAACCTTTAAAAATTACGCCTCTATATTCACACACACACACACACACACACACACACACACACACACACACACACACACACACACACACACACACACACACACACACACACACACACACACACACACACACACACACACACACACACACACACACACACACACACACACACACACACACACACACACACACACACACACACACACACACACGCGCGCGCGCGCGCGCGCAGTTGTGACAGAAATTGTTTCTCACAGCAGATGTGAGCCTATCGCTAGCAGCACTTACAAATGAAAAGTCTTGTGAATTCGGCCTAAGGTTCTTCTTGTCCCTGCTGTCATCGCTCTTGTCGAATTTTTTGTCGTTGTTTATTAATGACAAAACAGAGGCAAAACAGGCTTCCTAATGGTTGGCTGTCCCAAAAGGCAATTCAGAAATGAACGTTACTTGAACCACTGCAATTCAAGTGTATAAACAGTATAGACCCTGCGTAGATTCCTTTCTGCACAACGGCAGTCTGTAAACGACTATAGCCGCATGCTCCTGCGCCCAATTTCATCTATGCACGGAACCATGGTGCCGCTATGTTTGGGACCCCGTGGCCAGGAACATCCCCCCCGCCTTATTTTTTTTTTTCTCCGGACCTCCCGGCTAGCTGGTCGAGGCGTATGCGGAGGATGGACCCGAGCCAGCTCGTCGCCAAATGTATAGGGTCGCTCGCAGAGTCGTCGCTCAAGGGGGGGCGGGGGGGGGGGGGGGGCACACTTTTCGAGACAACAACAACTCGGTTGTTGTGCGTCGTCGACGTGACTCGGCGCCTTCGACCTGAATAGGGTCCACGCGCTGCCGACGCCCGACCACGCCGCCGCAACCCCCAAAACCCACCCACCGTGCTTCGCACCACCGCCCAGCCGCAGGTCGAGCAGGGCGACGATCCAAGTCGCGGGCCGGCGAGGTGAGGTTCGCTCCGGACGCTCGCCAGGGCCGGGCTTTCTTTCTCTGCCTGTTCTTTGGTCGCGTGCCAAATGACCGGAGAGAGTTCGTCCTCTGAACTGTTCGGGGGGCGAAGGAGCGGGGCGGGGGACGAGCCTGTGGTGGCCGCTGGGCTATATGGCGGTGTCCAAATCCACGTTACCATAGAGTGGCGCCCTCTGGATTTTAGATGCGGGCCTTAAAGGCGATGCTTTTGCTGGTTGAATGCGGCGGAAGCAATTTTTTCGCAGCCGGAAACACGTCAGGTCGGTGTTTTGAACACCATCTATTACCGGCGAGCGATGAGAAAGTGTACGCGGCTGCTGGACAGCGACGACCTGCTTGCTATGACGCGCAGCTATGTCATTGGTCACGCCGGACGCGAACCGCTATAAAAGCGCGCCCCTGGACATTTCTCGGCTGTCCAGCCGGTTGGCATCATGCTTTCCGTGCCCTCTCATGTTAGTTCAGGTTACCGCTTCGAACAGGAACTCTTGGCGGAATTTGACTACAAGGCGGATATTGGACGTGTCCACTACTATAAGCTCTCCTGAAAGCGCGACGCCGGTGAAGCCCTTTCGGACAATTTTTTTTCTCGTTTTTCGTGTGACGCTCGGTCCCATACCTCACAGCATCCGCCGAGTTCGATGATGTGAGGTGTGTGTATCGCTGTATCGACGCTCAGGCTGCGTCACTGCAAACATCGCAAAGTTTGGGCGAAACAAATAATATGCGATGCTACGAAACTACGGTACAAACGCCACTAAACCAACAAAGACTTCAAAAACAAACAAAGAAGTGAGTGACCACGTCCACGCGCACTTGTTTCTCTCGACGCCTGTATACCGAAAGCGGGCCTGGTGCACAAACTAAATGTGCCCGTAATCAATTTGCTGTCGTCCAATCCGGTTGCAGTGGATTTGCCGACCAGTGCAAGCGAATGCTAACGTCTCCGCGACCAGCAGAGAGCCTTTGAGTCAACGCGCGGATTGCAAGGTACAGTCAACCACCAAAGTTTACGGGACGCAAGGTCTGCCAAGAAGCTGAATTCTCGCGAAGCGTGGTCCCACAGCCTCGAATTAAATGTTCCAGCATGCAGTAGCCTTCACCACCTGCAATGTGATTCATTAAATACGAAGTGACATGCCTTAACAGTGGAGGAACTCACATTTGAAGGGGAAACCGCATCCCGCAAGCTTTTGCTGTTGACTGTACGTACGTTACAGCAGAGAGGCGTCCCAGCTTGGTTCAAGTGTCCCTTCTGAGGACGATGTCCACCTGGCTACGCTTCTTTCTTGGTTTCCTTGTCAAAAACCCTGCCTTCAAGGCGCCTGCATCGTCAGCCTCTCTTCGATGCCAGGACAAAGCGTCTTGACGAGGCACACCGTTCTTTTTCTGATGGCACGCCAGAATGAGCCTCATTCCTACGCCGTTAAAACGTTGTACCCTGAGCTATAGATATATATAGTGTTTCATCTTTCGAAATTTACCAGCGCAAAACAGACAAGCACGGAGGATAAGAACACAACACTGGCGATGTGTTGTGTTCTTTTTTTCCTTCGTCGTTGTCTGTTTAGCGCCGTTAATTTCCGAAACATGAATTATCCACCAACTCGCCCCAGGTTTCTCTTCTAGTACTGAGCTAGTAAAGGTCAGAAATCTTCACCCATCCTACAGCACTTATCTCTGCAGCGTCAGAAAAAAAGAAATATAGAACCTTCGCACATACGCAATATGTCCAGCTCTGTTTATTTTCTTCTTTTCTCTGCACGGGCAAGCAGACTGGTAGGTATACACGGATAGGCCGGCGCCATCCAGTCTCCGTAAAGTGACGCATCGTCGCAGTTTATGGGACTCACGCGCGCCCATGTGGCGTTTGCGAGACGGACACGACCGTTACCTCCCCCTCCCCCCCCTATCCCACGTCACACACACACACACACACACACACCACTCCCTCGAGGCAACCGAGCTCGGTTTCCTGGAAGCCAAGCGGGCTCCGCTACGGCCGAGTCAACCGGAGACCGCGGCTCTCTCAACACTTCGCCCGCTTCAATTCTTTCGTTTTCGTTCAGCCTCTTCTTCTTCGTCCTTCCATGTACGCGCTCTTCCTCAAAGCCACTTTATTTGGCCGTCTCGCGTTTTCTTTCTTTGTTCCTTTCTTCGTGCCTTCGAAGAAGCCCTTGGCCACACAGAGCGGACCACGTCGTCTCTGCTTACTCGGAGCACGCGGCCCCAAATCCACTTGTGGCCGTCGTGACGCCAGAGGCCCACGAGTTCTCTCGGCCGGCCTCAGCGGGCCACGCTC
Organism: Dermacentor andersoni; assembly: GCF_023375885.2. Classification (NCBI taxonomy): domain Eukaryota; kingdom Metazoa; phylum Arthropoda; class Arachnida; order Ixodida; family Ixodidae; genus Dermacentor; species Dermacentor andersoni. The sequence continues at coordinate 159,760,468 of NC_092820.1, forward strand.
GTTATATAAACTCGGCCCGGCGAGTTCCGTGCAGCGCCGTGTGAGCCTGGGGATCGGGAAGGGCGCGTCGTCGTCGCCGTGCGTGCGATTTCTCCGCGTCGCGATGTAGTCCCCCCGTTATGGCAATCTCACATTGCGGGAATTGTGTGCGGTCTGCTTGCGACGCCCCGTGTCTGCTACTGCGTGCGCGAACTCGCTTTCTTTTTTTTTTTTTTTTGCCTTCGCCTTCTTTCTTTTAATCCCTCATCCAATTTTTCTCCGAGCAGGGCAGGCGACTGGACTGTGTGTGTGTGTGCGTGTGTGCGTGTGTGCGTGTGTGTGTGTGTGGGTGGGGGGGGGGAAGAAAGGCAGGGATGTCTGCTAGGCGTAGGTCAGTTAGCTGCTCCATACGTGAAATGACGATAATAGACGGAAGAGAGAGAGCAAAGAGACGTTCGTTCCTTGACTCTGAGGCTTGCGACAACCTGAGTTGCGTCGACTATATTGGCCCAACGTTAGACAACGGTGATCATACGTGGGACAGGCCCTACGACAAACCAGCAATGAGCAACGTTCACAATCCGCGCAATAAAATCTGCACTCCTGAGCAATGTTGGTCACGCGTAGAACAAATAATGGCCATCCAATAAGTTTGCGAGAGCCTCGAACTCGGCAGCGTAGGGCAGACATTTGTCGCGGATCGGTCTACCAATAATGCACTCATGCCGCGGCGCTCGCATTCTGTTCTCACTTGCTACTTTCCTGTGCTGTACATGATGTGCTTATTAAAGCTAACCCAGTAGTGTGTTTGATCTATAACGCTACATTCTGTAAACTACGGTGGTCCTACACTGGGCAGATGTCGGTAGTACATTGGACTTGCAATGTCCACACATTGGCCGTGTTCTAGCGCTGCTCTAATTAGTGTACGCAACATGGGTATGCGTAACGAATCAGAATCAGAATGTATAGTGTATTAAATTCATAGCAAAATACAACGTACGGATAAATAAACAGAAGGAGGCCCGAAAGCTCAAGGCTGTGGGAACTCGGATCAAAGGTCACAAACAGTAACAAGCAGCACCAGGAGTCCAACAATACGCCAACTTATAACGCGCACAGTTCTACAAACGATGTCACTGCCGCGTGACAACGCGCCTGCGTGGTCTCCATGCTTCGGGGACACTGCACGCAACTACGGTGGCTGCGAACAGGACGGGCCAGCCCGGCGGCGGGGCTCGCTGTCCGGCCCCAAGGCCTTTTCACTTTAGTCCAGCCGGAGACGGAGGCCAGGCCAGCCGCTGTCCGCGCGTATTTCATCCGTTCGTCGACGGCTCACAACGAGCGGTCGGCTTTCTCTTCGCTCGCTCCATTTAGTACGCTAGATTAGGCCACCCTAGCTCTTTCATTGTCTTTTCGTTTCGTTTCCTTTTTTTTTTCTATCTCTCTTTTTCGCAGCTCTCTTCCCAACTCTCTTTCGTCGACTCAATGTGGCGACACTACGTCGAAGGTTGTCTCTTCTACGGTTTTGTCTCCCGCTTTTTAAAACGCATCTCGAAGACGTCTCCGCGACTTGGCGGCACCTCGCGTGGACAAGAAAAAGCTATAGGCAGCACATATTACAGCTGCATTTGAACACTTTGCGCGTGCGAGCCTTCGAAAAACAGAACATAGCTTGCATTAAAGCGCACAATAATGCGTCACTATATTTTCTCGTGCGCAGGCGACCTTCGTAGCCGGCCTTGCCAGAACTGAAACGAGACTTCAGATCGGGAACTTAACGCTGTCACGGCTATGCCCCACATGCGCATACATATAGCATAGAGGGAGAGAGAACAACCATTATTTTATAGGACGGGACCGGACGCGCGCCAAATGCACGAGTAACGAAAGTTCAAATCCAATCGGCTGCGTGCTGTCTCCTTTTTTAGAGTTCTTTTTGTAGGTTTATCTCCAGTCTAAACATTGAAATTATATTCTGCGGTTTTACGTTCCAACACTCACGGTAAAATTATGAAGCACGCCGTAGTAGCTAGGAGATTCCCGATTAATTTAGACCATATGTAGTTTTTTTTTTCTTCTTTAACGTGCATCCCAATACGGGGTACATGAGCGTGTCTGGCTTCCGCCCCCGTCGTAATGCCGCCGTCGTGGCCGGGATCGAACCCACGACCTCCTGATCAGCATTGCCGCAATCTATCGCACAGGGGTCAGTCTAAAACTTTGATGTATATTTCGATTCGGCCACATGTTTCCTTGCTTTAGACGACTGTTGGCCTTCTTGGCAGTCAACCTCGAATTACTTTTGTTTGCATTAGGAACTAAGCATTCGCTTAGTTATTTATGAAACTGGCAAGCCGAAACGTCATCAACAAATTTCCGCTTTACTGAGTACACAAAATCATAAGCAGCTAGTTACACAACACATGTTATGAACGTCTCCTTTGGAACGGGGCGGTGGGTTGTGCCACCAAGCTCTTGCTCTTGTACTACCTAATGTCCTACCTAGGTTAAAAAAATAAAACGCAAGATGAATTCCCATAACCAAATTTTCGGACCCCCTACAGCTGCAGCTGCGATATGTGCGCGGTACCTGTTGGCTGCGACTATAATTTGTTTTCCTTTCTTGTTCGTTTAATGTTCTTTCTCATCTCTCGCGCATTTTTCGGAAGCGACTCGCAGGGGCCTACATGGCCCGAACACCTCTGTTTAAATAAAGTTTTCTAACAACAACAACAACTCGCTGCAGGAGCTGTAGAGGCGCTAGATAGTATATACAGTAAACGGAAAGGCCGCGCGCACACACACACACACGCTCGCCAGCGAGGTCGCATGCCGGACGCGGTTCTCGGCAGACATCGCGAACGTCCATCGCGTACACTGACCGTACGTTCCCGTACGTCACACAGCGGGCAGCGAGCGGCTGTGCCTCCCAGGTGAGCCTTATCATGGACGCGGCATAGACTTCTCCTCCTTGCTCTTTCCTTTCTTTCTTCCTTTCTTGAATCTTCGCGCTTCCCGCGAACCGTCACGGCGAAATTTGCGAGTCCAGGTGGCGCACACAGAACTGAGCACGAGTGACGGGGGAGGAGGAAGGGCGGGATGAAATGTGAGGCCCTCCCGATGGCCGCACTTTCTAAACACACCGCCGCCGCGCCCACTGAGCACGGCTCCTCGCGCCTAACATGCCTGTAGCTCGCGCCGTGGACCGCACGTTTGCTCTCATTGCGGAATGGCGTGTGTGCAGAGAAGGAGGGGGTAAAGAGAGAGGGAAAGGGAGGGATATGCGTGGGTCAATTCTCGGTAGTGTCCAGATTTGTTCTACCTTCTTTTTCTTTTTTTTCTTTTTTTTTTTTCTGTGTCCGTAGTGACCACCCGAAGGCTTCGCGGCCGTTTATATACGGGCAGGTGATGCCACGTGGTCCTCTGACCCGGTTCCCCCCACCCCACCCCCCGTTGAGCTGCGCACGCTAGCCGCCATCGCCAGCTTCATATCTGTCTAGCATAACCTTCAAAAAAAAAAAATGAAAAAAAGAAACATGGGACACATGTTTCCCCCCCGCACTTAATAGGAAGTTTGTAACAATTAAAAAAAAATTTCAACAAATAAAGACTCGGTTCGTTTGTGAATTGGTTGTTGTGGGTAGATTGAGATAGGACGTACGCCCCGGCTATACCATTTCTCGCTGTTGTGCTGGAGAAGAACGAATAAACACATAACTAAATGAAATAACGAAATATTAAAAAATAATAATAGAGATACGTTGACATCAAAACAAATCATACCAAAAAGGGTGATAACAAAGATAAGGGTGCCTCGAGGGAGAGACATTTCCTACGACAATTTGGCGTGGCGAGTACTTTGTAAATTGGTTCACTAGGGTTGAGGACTGGGCGAGTTGGTATTGCATTCTGAAACTGGTACAGCGCAACGTACAAATGAAGCAACAAGCCGATCCCGCCAGATAAAGCAACACAGCGCTCCGTTCCCTTATCTGCCCGCCTCGGCTTGTTTCTTCCTTTGTACGTTGCGCTGTACCAGTCTTAGATTGTAAATTGGTAGTGCCGCTTTGTGCGTCCATGCATGTCCGTCTCGTGTGCGTGTGGCCTTTCAGGGTTGCCGCAAGAAGCGACGCTGAGTTTAGGGATAGCGTTTACACCCACCGCGGTATAGCTGATTGCCTATATCGAGTTCCGCGGCTGATAACGATGTCGCGGATTCCAATCTGATGGGGCGTGGAATGCAAGAACGCTCGTGTACTCGGAGTTGGATGTACGTTGGATGAAACCCTGGTGGTTAAAGTTAACCCGAAGTCCCCCACTACGGGCGTGCTTCGTAACAAGATCGTCGTTGTCGCACGTAAAACCCTACAATTTATTTAACTTGCAGCGATGAATAACGCCGTTATATTAACGCGACAGCGTTAAGGGCCCCAGGTGTCGCAGAAAGTCCGGTGTCGGCGGAGTTGTCCGTGAGCGAAAATTGCCGTATATATTTATGTATATGCCACGCCTTGCTATATGACACGCGGTATATGCGGGCTATATCGCCACAACATTCTGTCACTAAAGTTTCTCATACCTTGTCTTGCGTTCTTGACAAAGTTATTCCTCGGAATGTTGAGAAGGACAGCCCACAAACAAATGTCACGAAACAAAGCACCGATAGCGCACGTCTTTTATGTTAAATCTTCTCAGACTTAAATATTAAAAGTCCGAAACAATTTTTTTTTTGGCGCGGCTGTGCAAGGCCGCCGAGATCAGCCCACGCAAAAGGCCGCGTTTCTACCAGAAAGCTCGCCTTCGTGCATAGCGTTCGCCGCCAGAGATTCCCAGTGTACATTTATTACGGTTACATAATAAGCTACAGTTGCCGGGAAGCGTGAGAAGCAGTCAGGGATCTTTCAATTTTTTTGGGCATCAAACGTGCTCCTTTACCTTCCAGAGACCAGAATGCACCTCATAAGGACAGTAATGGCTTTCCAAGCCGGTTCCTATTACTGGCTGGTATGCTACGAACGCGAAAATAACAAAAACATCAATCCTTTGTATCGTTTAAATGCCACTGGTAGATGCCAAAGGGAGTATGTTCATGTGCATAGACAAAGTAAGCATCTCATGTGTCCCGTGGCAAAAAAAAAAAAAAAAAGTGGGAGAAAGAAAAAGATACTGTTTGTCTTTTCTTTGCATAAACACAGAGATGCATCATCGTGTGGTGTGTTGCCACACTGACTCCATTCTGGAATGTCATGCTATTTAGCGGAATTGTAAACGTACTTGGTTTTTTTTTCCTCATGTGTGATGACACAGCAGCTTAAGCATACACTTATGCTATACAAATGGGACAGGAGATTCAGAACACGGGCGCGTGAGTGCGGTTGTACTCCGGCTTTCACCCATGCACCGTAGTAGCGTAGTGCACGGCTGCACCGCTGCGCTACTAAGCCCGAGGTCGCGGGGTCGAATCCCGGACTCGGCGGCCGCATTTCTAAGTGGAGGGTGAAATGCAAAAAACGTCCGCGTACCGTGCATGAGGTGCACGTTCGAGAACCCCAGCTGATCAAAATTAATCCGGAATCCCTTACGACGGGCGTGCCTCGTAATCAAATCCTAGTCTTGGCAAGTCATTTTGTTTTTCTCCGGCTTTCATCATCATCATCATCATCAGCCTAGTTACGCCCACTGCAGGGCAAAGGCCTCTCCCATACTTCTCCAACTACCCCGGTCATGTACTAATTGTGGCCATGTTGTCCCTGCAAACGTCTTAATGTCATCTGCCCACCTAACTTTCTGCCGCCCCCTGCTACGCTTCCCTTCTCTTGGAATCCAGTCCGTAGCTCTTAGTGACCATCGGTTATCTTCCCTCCTCATTACATGTCCGGCCCATGCCCATTTCTTTTTCTTGATTTCAACTAAGATGTCGTTTACCCGCGTTTGTTGCCTCACCCAATCTGCTCTTTTCTTATCCCTTAACGTTACACCCATCATTCTTCTTTCCATAGCTCGTTGCGTCGTTCTCAATTTCAGCAGAACCCTTTTCGTAAGCCTCCAGGTTTCTGCCCCATATGTGAGTACTGGTAACACACAGCTGTTGTACACTTTCCTTTTGAGGGATAGTGGCAACCTACTGTTCATGATTTGAGAATGCCTGCCAAACGCACCCCAACCCATTCTTATTCTTCTGGTTATTTCAGTCTCATGATCCGGATCCGTGGTCACTACCTGCCCTAAGTAGATGTATTCCCTTACCACTTCCAGTGTTTCGCTACCTATGGTAAACTGTTGTTCTCTTCCGAGACTGTTAAACAGTACTTTAGTTTTCTGCAGATTAATTTTCAGACCCACCCTTCTGCTTTGCCTCTCCAGGTCAGTGAGCATGCATTGCAATTGGTCTCCTGAGTTACTAAGCAAGGCAATATCATCAGCGAATCGCAAGTTGCTAAGGTATTCTCCATCAACTTTTATCCCCAATTCTTCCCACTCCAGGCCTCTGAATACCTCCTGTAAACATGCTGTGAATAGCATTGGAGATATCGTATCTCCCTGTCTGACGCCTTTCTTTATAGGGATTTTGTGCTTTCTTTCTTCGGCAGGTGTTAAATCCTCGGAGGACACAGACACCAAACAACGCGCGAAATTGTCGAATCATACGCTATTCAGAAGAGCTAGGGACTCCCCTCGCTCAGATTAATCGACAAAGAGCGAAATTAGCTGGACAGTAAGATCATCTAATCGAGAGACCTGGCTATGCACTCTGGTTGTTACGTGGTCTATTCGTTATCGCAGTGAACTTATTTTTATCTGCTGCCGCATCTTCTTTCGTGGTATATGCTCCTTCAAACAAAACTTCTCGTGAGTATGCGTCCATGTGCTGCCTTTCTCGTCCCGTCGTTAAGCGCTCCTCCAAAAGTTTCAGCGCACGAACGATCGAGCTCAGTTTTCGCCCAACGCCGCGACTTAGCGTAAAATGCACTCGTCAATAAATGTGACGCGTATATACCGCTTACAACTCTTGCGTTTCTCACGATCCAGTCTCTAGTCGCTGGCCGAGACGAGCCGACAACAACGGCAACATAAAGCGCGCACGAATGCCGTCTCCCAGAGGTCACGTAAAAAAAAAAAAAAAAAAAAAAAGCGTCTGCAAGAAAATGCCCCGCACGAGGAGCAGTTTGCACTTAGAGGGTCACTCCGGGTGGGTGAGGTGGGGGGATGCGGGGGGGGGGGAAGACTGCCCGGCCAAGCGGTCAGATGTCCAGCGACCCCGCGACCTCCTCTTTCTCTAAGTATGGGCGGAAAGAAAATTAGATAGGCATAAAGACACATGGAAACACACAGATAAGAACGGCATGCCGGTATGGCCAAGGGGCAGCATAGTGGAAGAAAAAGAAAGCTAAACCGTCGAGCGACACACCGGGGGAAAATCGCTGTACCCTCCGACAACGTTGGAATGCGCTTAAGAAAGCGGTGACGGTCAAACCCAGCGTCAAAAGAACTGTAGGATCATCGTGCAGATGTGTGCACGTTACAAGAGCGTTTACTTCAGTAGACTGTGCGCGAAGTAGTATGTTTCTCGTTTTCTTTCTGTTTGATTTTAGCAATTAACTCAAATGTCTGACCATGGTAGAGAAAGGTGTAAAAAAATTTGTAGTGATAGCAGCTATGCAACCACCAATAACTTCACCGTTAACATATGAAACACGCAGTTGCACATTCCCGTTGGCTGTGTTTTATGTTGATCAGCGCAATGAAATTAAACGCGCGCGCGCTCTGTGTTACGATTATAGCAATATATCGAACCTCGTTGTAACGAGCGCCGATATAACGAATTATTGGATATAACGAAGCCGATGTAAACTGGTTCTCACCAATATCGTCATCCAATGAATATATGCTTATAACGAACATCGTCTAAAGTGATTGTATTTTCGCACTTGATGCGAGCTTGTTATAACGAAGTTCGACAGATACTCTTGTGCGCGGCGATGCGAACGGTCGTTCACTGCTTGTTAATATATTTTCTTTTGTTTTGTTTTGCACGCAGAACCACTATAGAGCAAAGGCTTCAAAGCGGATCTATATCGCAACCCTCCTCCCTCTCCCCCTTTTTCTTGAATATCGGGTACATTAAAATAAATTAGGCATATCAATCAATGTATTTCCACCCAGCGTTCTGCGTGCGTTCGTGCGCGTTTTAGTTGCTGCGCTCTGATGGCATGCATGTGACAACAGCGACATTCTGCGCGGCCGCAATTGAACAAACTGTGAGACTTGGAAATATATTCCTGACAATAGGATAAATTCGCCTCGTCACTCATCGCAGCGGTCAGCAATTCACGTTACTCACTCACAGTTTAAGCCCGTTGATTTGCAGAAACCCGAAACACAGCAATAAACGAAAAAAATAAACAAATTCGGTCCCAACCTCGTCCCCAAGAACACAGAAGAGCAAAAATAAAGAAAACTCGAATAAGAACGACATTTGTCAAACAAATGTTCTACAGTTCTCTCTCTCTTTCTCCCTTTTCTCTCTCTTTTTTTTGTGTCAGTTGGTTCTTCGATAGAGCTCACGCAAACAGCCGATATATGCAGCAACACACAGGCAGCCCACTTATTAACTTTACGGATTTTAACTACGGCGTCATCATCAGTGCATAATCGCTGCTCTTATCTGCAGTGGCTTACGCGACTGCCGTGTGAACTTAGGCCTAGCTCGGACTACTTGGGCGCGCGGAGGGATCGATTCAAGACTCACCCTCGCGCGTCGGCGACGCTTTGAGGACGGCATCCTTGGATACAAAGGCGTCGTCATCGTCTGCAGAGGAAAGATAAAAGAAACGAAACTGTTAAAACACAAGAAAACCTTGCAGAGGAAAAGAAATAATGCAAAGACACGCGACTGAGCCTCCCAAGTTTTCTAGACGCCTTAATTACATGCGTACTTCAAATAAATATGATGCGTAACGCTGTCTTTCCAAAATAAAAGTGAACTATACCGATAGTGCTGTATGATACATAGGTGGTGTCCTAATCCAGCGCCCATCGACTGCTCCCTCGTAATAATAGAAACAAATCTCGAAGGCGATGCTTTTGCGACAGGTATGTGCCAGAAGCGATTGCAGAGCCCGAAACACGTCATAGCCGCCTGTTTTATGCACCACCACCCTTACATGAAACGGAAAATTGTCATGCACCACAGAGTAGCGCGAAGAAACCGACGAAGCTATACACTGACACTTGAACGAAGGAACCAGCGCAAAGCTTTTGGAGCCTCGAGGGGCCCTCCACCTTGCGCAATTCCGCGGAACTGATTTGCTATGAGCATTGCCTCCGAGATTGGGCAGCGCGCGCTATCCTTGCGCGCACCACCAATCTTGGAGGTTGTTTTCTGAAGCGCTAAGCGTAGGTTCCAATACACGCACGCCCTATGACAACATTTCATGCTCCCGCTGTAGCTCGGACAACCTTTGATGATCGCCGATTAAGTGCCGTAAGAACATTCAATGACATGGTGGACTGGAATACGGGTATAACTCAAGTTCCGATGGCCTGCAATAAAATTTCGGGAATTTCCCGAGACTAAATTGTGATGCATAGGGTTTTCTCTCCTTTTCTTTCTTTTTTATTTTTCGATGTCATCACGGATAAATGCAGCATGAGGACCAAGCCAGTAAGGGTAGTGTGTTCCGGCACCCTGTTGTAGGAATGACATTTCTGTGCAAGTCTACTGTAAAAAGCACCGCATGAGTCGTTAATACCCAGATTCTAAAAAAAAGAATGTAACAGAAGTACGGCACTTCGTAAGGAATTGCATGAAAAGCACTGACTGATATCAGGTGCTGAAAGGACATCATTGTGCACACAACTTGCCTGCAAGCCTTCACACGGCGAATCTCGGATGTTATCGGTGCTGGTATGAAATGAAATTATTGCTATGCTACCCCCCCCCCCCCCTCCCACACACACATTCCTCTATTAGAGCCCCTGACCCCAAACCCTCACGCAAACAAATGCTGTTCCAATCCACTAGTACACTAAGCGAGTACTGCCTTCCAAGCTAGGCTACACTGTATACGTCAAATCACTTAATTATTAACGGAATGAAACAAAATTTTCGTCGAGGCACACACACACACACACACACACACACACACACACACACACACACACACACACACACACACACACACACACACACACACACACACACACACACACACACACACACACACACACACACACACACACACACACACACACACACACACACAAATAAGCTTTTACAATCAACCACGAATACCAAGCGAGTGCTCTATGTAACAGTGTACTACGCCGTACATCTGAATGGTTTTCTTCCAGCACCTGGACGCGATTTCAGAATGACAAGCGAGAAGGAAACATTCACCGCAAGAGTTTAAGTATAGCGTGGGTGTACTTCCCTTGACTTTACTTCCCTTGCCAACAATAATAAAAATAAAATAATAAAAACGTCTCGGCGTTTAGAAATCCTCAAGGACAAGCCGACAAACCCAGGCGATGTGGGTTGGGCAACGACGCCCGCTCCATTGATCGCGGCTGACCAGGGGGCGCGTCCCGCGACCAAAGAAGGATCAAGTGTCTTCCACGTCGGGAGGACTGCCCGTTAAGAGCCGAAGGCCTCTCCCCTCTGCAGCAAAATGCACCGCAGAACCCACGTGCAAGCCGAGGTGGCACTCCCAAAAACTTAGCACGCCGTTTCCTTTCAAAAAGCTCCCGTTCTTGGATTACACAGAGAGACACGTGAACATCGAAAGGCCGTATATATATTCAGAAATATGGGAAGGTCGTACGCCTCGCTTCGGGACGCACAGCTTCTTTACCTCGAACACGTGTCTGAATGCTTCCTGCGGTTGTACTTACTTATTTATCTTTCTCTTAATTTCTTCGGGGACCCCGCACTTCTAGGGGGAAATGCAAAAAAGAACGGTTGTTAAATTGCAGTTATACTATACCCAGTTGTCGCAGCATTCACTGCTTCGCATAACTGCAGTTGGTATAGAAGTAAAGTTAGTAACGTCGCTGACTAAACAAGGCATAGTCACTGTTACTGAATATCGGATATATATATATATATATATATGCGCGTGTACGTGTGTAACGCATTCATCGGACCTACTCTGGGGCTCAGGGCGGGTGCCCGAAGACTGCGGCGTACATTTATAGTTATAACCACGACAATACGTCGGCGCGTCATTCACGTACAGCAAAGCCGCGCTGCGTGCGGTAAGATTCACGAGACACGTGCGTATGCAGCGTATGTAGTATAGACGTGAATATTGTGCACAGGATTAGGGCACGCAGCGAGCGCGAGCCTTTGTCGCCCAAGGACGCCTCCATGCGTCCTCGCCCCCCCCCCCCCCCTATCTATGTTGAAATTTTATTTTATTCTTATATCCCACTTTCTCGTATAGCTGCCTTCAAGGTGCAGGAATATGGGTGAGCAACACGGTCCAGTGTTGAGGTGATTCCGCATTTAGTATTCTGCCGTCGATTATTGCACATTTGGCAACAAAGGTTCACGAACAAATTTTTATATGCGAGTACACATGTGCAACTCATTGTAACAGCCACTTCGTTACCATAAAAATGCGAGAAAATAAATGTTCCAGGTATATTGTTCCTTCTTTTTTTTTTTTTGGCTGGTTGATTAGGTGTTCACTTTAGTGCTGAACCATACTGTACACACACACACACACACACACACACACACACACACACACACACACACACATTATATATATATATATATATATATATATATATATATATATATATAGTACCTAATATTCAGTACTCGTTCCCTGAAATGTTAGTTTCTGATGATGAATGCATAACGACGTTCGGCAGCGCTTGTAATCTTTTCCCGACTCGTGAAACAAAGCACGTCTTTCGAACCAGACCAAACACAGAGCCGTGTCTTCTCTGATCTATTCATTTCCCGCGCACTCACGCTATGCCCATCCAACGAGCCCAACACAGTAAAGATAGCTTTCGCATGACGTCACGGACGCTATATAAAGACCCCGTGCGTGGCTTCCACTGCACTGCTGGCGCTGTACCGAAAAAAAAAAAAAGTACATCGTACAAGTGGTGTGCAAATCCAACTTCCAGCGACCACTTCCGCGTAGAAGCTGAAGCGGATCTCGAAGGCTATGCTTGACTGCAAAAGACGGAAACACCTCATCGCGACCATGTCATGCTGGGAAGAAGGAAACATTATTCAATGGATGGCCGAATCATGTTTGCCTTGCCATACGCATAGCACGCTAGTCCGTAGCAGGACGGTGACATGAAGTGACGCGTTCAGCCACTATAGCACATAATTATGCAGCACCACAAGGAGCACGCGCAGAAACAAAATTAATTAAATTCTTGGGTTTTACGCGCCACAACCGCAATCTGATTAATGAGGCACGCCGTAGTGGGGGCACTCCAGGTTAACCCTGACCACCTGGGGTTCTTTAACGTGCGCCCGATGCATGGTATACACGGGCGTTTCAGCCGCAACAGGTGGATGTATAGCTGGATGGGACGACGTCAGTGCAAACCATCGATGTTGCGTGCTCTGCGTGCTTCATTATTTCTCCGCGTTCATAATTTCTTTCAGCGCAAGATCAACGCAACAGCCTTACACAGCGTATCATCAGCGGACTGCTTATAGACACCTTCGCGCAAGTCGCGAAGAAAGCCGAACTTTAAACCAGCCTCCGGCATCGCTCCCGCTCGGCCGGCCATGCCTCTCGTGTGATCCCATGCGCGCGCACACAACACACACCTTTTTGCGCGCTGTAAGCGAGCGCGCGTGCCCACAGCCGAGCGTGCGTGCTTACCTGCGCGTAGCTGCGTGGGCGTGGCCAGGGGGGCGTGACCGACCCGCTAACGAGCCATGAAGCGCACGGTGGCACGAACTGAGAAGCGAGCGCCCTCTCGTGTCTTCTCTCTCTTTCTTTTTTTATGCTTTCTTTCTCGTATTTCGTTCGGCACAGCCGTTCGCATGCTCCCGTTCCTGTTTTCTTTAGTGCGTTTTTTCTTTTTTTTTCGCCTGTCGTTCATTCTTGCCGAGATGTGCGCTCGCTACCGACGATCACGTTTGCCGCCGCCACCCGTTAAAGCGCGCAGCAGGCGACAGAGCTCCCGGCTACCGAAGCACGATGCGGTGAAAGGCCAAGTTTTTCTCGCTGTCAGCCACGGCATCTCGATCAGTGAGGTTATGGCGTACTGCCGTTTAGCGCGAGATCGCGATTTCCAAGCCTGGCCTCAGTGTTCTTTTGTTTTTTGTTTTCTGTAAACGCCCGCGTAACAACGAGAACAAAGCAGTGGCACCGCGGTTTTATAAGTTAACGATACAAAAACAAACAAACAAACAAACAAATCTTACGTTTTTAACATGAACTTATTTAACACACACACGCACTCACATATACCCAAGTGAGGACGTAAGCAAAACAAATACTTCAACACTTCTTTTAATCTTTCCGTCCCCTTTTCCCTTTCCCCAGTTTAGGCCAGCCAACGGGGCTCAGTCCTGGTTAACCTCCCTACCTTTCATTTATCATTTGCTGTCTCTCTCTCAACACCAGATGTCATCAGATAGAAAAACTAAACTAGCACGTATTCGAAATGAAAATAAACCACAACGTACAATGTTCTTGCCCTAACCACTTCCTTAACATAGCAAGTAGAATAAGTACGAAGTAAACATAGCGAACATTAAATAAGGACACCATGAATGAAGACGTTTCATACGCAAGTGCATCGATACGAAGAAGGACTGCGCGGCCAAGCGCATACCGTAACGACTCTATGTAGCCCTGCCCGAAGAAGCACGTACTTCAACATTAACGGAGTCGGGGGATCATAGCGTCAGATAAGAGGAAGTGTACGCAGCGTTCAGAATATGAAACGTGCAGCACTTCATGCAGAGGCGCCTTGAGCGAGCCCGCGTGGCCACGTTGGACGGCTCGGCTTTGCGTGCCGACCACGTGCAAAGTGCCGGCATGCCTTGCATACACATTATCGCCCGTCCTCGTAAGCTTCACAAAGTACGCTGGACATTACGCCGCAAAGATTAACGGCGAATGCCCTCATGAGAGGGCTTAGCGCGCAATGTCGCGTCCCCGTGTTTTCCGTATTCTGTTCGTGCTGTATACACACAGCGATGCGGGCAAGCTCTTTCCGAATTAATAAGCGACGCGCGAAATTCCGCAAGTGCGCTTCCCCGCACGTCTAGGATCGACCTGCACAAGATCGTCACCGTGAAAGCGAAGATAGAGCAGTAGCGCGCCAACTGGTATAGTTATCATTGCCACCATCTCTTCCTTATGAAATGTACTCGCCGTTGGTCCCGCGTACAACCGCGGGACCAACGCTGCCGGAAGCGAGTGGTCGGCCATATTGTTGTGGGCAACCTAAAAGAGCCGAACAGCCTATTTCCAGTATTTAGCGCGTGCCCCATTCAGCAATCTTTTTTTGCACGAGTAATAGATAAACGTGCGAAATTATGGGGGTGCCCAAGTCAAAGTCACTTTTATCAGAATATATATATATATATATATATATATATATATATATATATATATATATATATATATATATATATATATATATATATACGGAGTTGCAAGAAGCGCCATCCCTCCTCGTGCAACCTCGGCCTAGACTGCGGTGCTAAGACTGTGCTTAAATCCGCGCAAGGCCGGTTCACATGCAAGGGCGTTTGGCTACTGATCACGATGCGAGGGCTTCGATTATCAGCCTCGACGGTGACCGCATTGAGATGTAAACTGAATGCAGGTGGCACTTTTACACCGTGCTTTGTGCATTGGGGCCTTTTGTGCATTCTCGAAAAGAGACCATGTGGCACCACCTTGGCACTTGAACTCACGATTCCGCGCGTATAGATAGGGGATAGACTCGCGCAAGGTCATTTACATGCGACGGTCGTCGAATGCGCGGCCGGAATCGCCATTTTCATCGACATTCGTTAATTCGGTCCGTTTATTTCTCTTATATAACTGAGTCTTATGCCTGCATATACCGATACCTGCTCGCCAGCACCCGCCCTATAATACGATTACTTCATGGCAGATGCATGCTTATA
This sequence comes from Dermacentor andersoni, assembly GCF_023375885.2. Lineage (NCBI taxonomy): Eukaryota > Metazoa > Arthropoda > Arachnida > Ixodida > Ixodidae > Dermacentor > Dermacentor andersoni. The sequence goes on from NC_092820.1 coordinate 159,775,583, forward strand.
CGATGAAATTATGGGATACATTTTTTTCACGATCGGACACCCAGCCATAGACAAATGAACAGCACAGAGAAACACAAAGGCACGAAAGAAGACGCGCATTCCGGATATACGCGGAGACCTCTGGCGGCATACCGCGCTGTCGCATACAGCCACCGCGAACGCGGTGGGCCGCGTATTTTATTTAGACCACGTGCACGTGCGTTGGAATGAGAGTCACGTCTCGACGAGAAAGAGCCGGAAATCGCGGTGGTGAGCCAGCCCCGGTCACTCTAACGGCGTAACATACACAGCAGAGCCGCCGGCCTTTTTGGCTGCCTGACGAGGGCCCGCGTGTGTGCCTCCCCTGGATCGTAAAGTGCACACACCTCCATTCCCAGCTTTAGGATAGGGTAAACTCGTAGCACACTTGGACATTAAAGGAGGAGGAGGAGGAGGAGGAGGAGGAGGAGGAGGAAAAGACAGGAAGGAAGGAAGGAAGGAAATGTAGACAGGTCAACCAGACGCACGTCTGGTTTGCTACCCTACACCGGGTAAGGGGTGTAAGGGAAGAAAAGAAAGGAGAGGGAGGGAGGGAGGAAGGCACTATCGATGTGAATACGTGCGAATGTCCGTAACTTCACGCCTATAAGCGGTCACTGAGGTCAGTTGCTTTCGTGAAACGTAGCAGCAGTGTCCGCGTCGCTTTGTAAGCCTACGACGCATGGGGCCATGGTCCGAGAATCTTAGTCTCTGAAAATGGTCTGTTATATAATCGGTTTAGCACCCTCTGAAGAACGTCGCGTTCATTGTCATAGAGATCCCCACAAAAACACAACACCTGCTCAATCGTCTCTTCACACTTGCACGAGTCACAGATCGGTGTGTCGGACATTCCAATGAGGAATGAACAGGCTTTCGTACATTTCTCTTTTCTCGTACATTTCATACATTGGAAGGCTTACAGAGTGCGCAGCGGCAGCGATGGCCATGCGACACCTTATACGAAGCTGTCCGCGTTCAACCAAAGCGAGCAGAACTGGTATTGCAGCTAGCGATCGTGTTTAATTAACAACGCCGCCGCGGCATATAGGTCTGTGGTTGCTGAGTAGGAGGTCTCCGGTTCGGTACCGGTCACCGGTTGCCGCGTTTCGATGGGGACGGAATGTAAAAGAACCGCTCGTGTGTACCGTGCGTTGGGCGCACGTCAACGAACCCCGGGTGATCAAAGGTAATACGGAGTACTCCATAACGACGTCCGTCGTAATCCATCGTGCAACTTCAGGGACATTAAATCCCTTAATTTAAGGTGTCGCGCTGAAATTATAAGACTTCACCGAGGGCTATTAGAAAGATCGACAACATACGCGCTCTGTTGTCGAACTTTCTTAGTACTCGTCTTAGGCGCTGTTTGTACCCCCTTTCCACGTGGAAGAACAACTACCTTGGGCAATGTACCTTGCGGACCTCCATTCGGCACGTTTCACACGTTTGGAGAAAGTTAGAATATATATATATTTTTTTCGTATTTCGCCTAATTACATAATGACTTATAATTAGTTATTCAGCTTCATTAAATACTGTACTCACAGCAAGAGTGTCAATGAGAAACATGATTGACAATGCTGAAAAAAATTCCCGATCCAGCTATCTGTTGCTCGATACGTGCGACACAAAATTTATTGAAAGCCGCAAAGAAAGCCTGAAAAACGCGAGAAAGGGTTTTTGTCGGTTTTCGCGGGCCTATTTCATGTTTGTAACAAAAAAAAAAAACTTCCTTCAAGGCGGTCTACAGTTTTCTCACTGACGCTTTCTTGCTCTGGATATAACACTTGGGCAGTTCATTAATTAATAATACCTAATTACGTAATTAAGCGAAATAAAAAAAAAGTCTAACTTACTCCCAGAGACGGCAAACAACATTATCTTGGTTCGCTGTCCAGCTACGCGGCACTTGCATATTTTTTGCATTTTGGCAGAAGTGACGTGAGACATGTGGTATATACGAAGCTACGACAGACGGAGGTTGGGAGAACGAATGGACCTCGACGAACTCGGAAGCACATAATGTGTATACAATGTGTAAGTTATGGGGGCGCAGTCTAAAGTTTACCGGTCACGCAAGCCGCGACTATTAACTGTCCCGGTCTGTGGCAGCGGACAGGTTCCTGTTTTCGTTTGTACATATTCTTTGCTTCTTGCGTGTCGTGGGTATAGACGCGCCGATTAGATCTCGCGGCGAAGAAGGGTCAAGAGTTTGGCGATCGCGCTCGGACTTCAAAGTCGCTGTGGGCTGCCGCCGGCAGCGCGAAGGGTTTTGTGACTTCCGAATGCGTGTCGTGCCACATTTTACGCCTTGCAAGCCGCAGCTGTAGACTTAAAAAAAAAATAATATCACTTGAAGTTTTTTCAGAGATCGGCAGGAACCGAGAGAGAGAAACAGCCTTACACACAATCGTGTAGGAAATTCGATTGCATTTCAACAGAAACTCAAATGAACTCAACAAAAATTAAACCGCAACACACAGGAAATTTTATAGCAAATTTTCTAATGCCCAACCATTAGGGCGGGTGAACAGGGCAGTCATTTTGAAGCCGCAGAGCAATGATAGAAAGAAACGAGAATCCTTGATAAGACCCTTACATAAGTCGTCGTAGAATATCGGTTATCTTTTCTGTTGACTCTGTTCTGAGCCCTTGCGAAAGTCGTTACATACGAACTGATGCCAAATTGGCAAATCTTTTCCTTCGTAAGTGCTCTTTGCCATTACTGGTGTCCAAATCCACGCCCTCGCGACGGCTGCCTCTGAGTAAGAGAAACCGATTTCGGGGGTTATGCTTCTACTGGCTACGTGCATCGAAAGCGATTGCAGAAGCCGGAAATACGTCACAGCCGCCATGTTTCGGAGATTAGCTATTGGCTAACGGTATTCCCTTATGATATGTCCCCACCAGGTTATGCTCTTACGAAATATCCTATAGCGTTACAAGTGTTTTGTGAACACCTGTCCCGTGTTCAGACTTTTTTGTTGATTTCAGTAGACTTTCTGTCGAGGCGCAACAGAATATCATCGCGACTTTTGCAATAGGATCAGCTTGCCTCGGTTAACGTTACTCACGACGGTCTTGGATCATGTAAAATATGGTCCGTGGCTAAAGTGAAGGCAGAATTGGTATTCCGTCATCGATTCCAGTTCCGATATCCATATCCCAAATTAGCCAGGCAACAGCATGGCAAAATAACGAGAATTTATGATTGTCACTGCCGGGAATGGGTGGAAGATTTCGCAATTAATAGGCCAATCTGTCACAGGATACTCGAATGACGAGAAAGAAACGTACAGAATAAAAATGGCGTGCAGCGCATACGGCAGGCATTACCAACGCATGACGGGCAGCTTATACCGCTATCATTGAAAAGTGTCAAGTCATTGCATTCTACCGGTACTCACATATGGGCCAGAAATTTGGAGATCATAAAAGAAGTTCGAGAAGGAACCAAAAACTGCACAACGAACAATGAAATGAAAGAAAATTGAATCGCCATCCCGGGCCTGCGCAAGTGGATCTCCAAGCACTACAGCTGCTGACGGGATTACACAATGCTTTACTGATGGTTCAGATGCTTGTTTTGAACTTGTTCTTCATTGAAACATACGTTGTTTTGTGTTTTGTACGGGTGATTTCGATGAATGGTGTGCACTCTTCGCTTCACTTTGCTGAGCGCTCGCAGCCTCTTCTTTACGGGGGTATACGTATGCGCCACTGCATTTTTTGCTTGCTTACGGGGGTATGAGTCATTGCTGATGATGGCAGATGCTTGCTTCGATATTGTTCTTTATTGAGACGTACACTGTTCTGTATACGTAGGTTGCACGTGTGATTCAAATGAATGTATGCATTGTTAGCTTTACTTTGCTGAGTGCTTGTATAGCCTCTGCATTACGAGGGGTATGAGCCATTGTGTTTTTACTTGCCTAGGGGGGTATGAGCCATTGCTCATGATGATAATTGTTGTACACGGACAGCCACGAAAAATGCCGACCGTGGAGAGGCTAACTGCTTCGCTGTAAAATGTTAGGGGTAGCCGATATTCTAGTTTACATTAATGTGAAGATATGGAGTGGGATAGGTCATGTAATAAGTAAGCCAGATAGCTGGTGGTCTCTTAAATTTGCTGAACGGGTGCCAAGAGAAGGAAAGCGCAGTCGAGGGCGGCGGAAAATTACCTGGTGTGATGAAATTAGGAAATTTACTCGTATATGTTGACGTCGGTTGACGCGAGAGAGGGGTAATAAGAGAGCGGTGTGACAGGTAATTAATGATTATGATGACGATGATTCAGCTTAAGTATACGCCGGCTGTACGCGTACCGCTTGTTGTTTCGTAGGGGTAAGCTGCGATTCCTCGAACCATGGGTAAAACTTACCAAGAAGTGAGAAACCTTGCACAATTGACGGTAAGTTTTCGCACAACCACATGTCATGTTGCAAATGGGTGGAATTTGCTGAAAACATTTTTAAATATGTTTCACTCGGTAGCTTTCTGTGTGGCCACTTGAATGTAGTATCATAGCGGTGTATAACAGTCGCACATTGTTGTTACAAACTTATGAGTGATACACTAACGAACTAAATGAAAGCGGTAATAACTTATCAATGCGGAAGAAAAAATTTACCCACCGATAAAGTGATTTGTTAGAGCCTCCCCCATGGTTGTAAGGCGGAAAGTGCGGTAGCTGACCCTGCGAGGACGCGGTCGCGACCAGTATACACCGCCGCCCTTTCTCTGCATTTTTATCCTTTTTTATACACATATTTTTTATTCCCTTTCGCATATGCTCTACGCATACACCGCACACTTCCGATTCTCGGACCTCTCCCATTCTGCTCCACTCCCCTTTTTTATTGCCTTTTTTACTGCCTTTTATACCGTTTCAATTCTGTTCTCTTTTATAAGGCATCATCGGTGCTACTTCGCTTCCTCAACTTTCTTATCTCTGGCGTCGATCTTCGCTGCTCACCGCGAAAGAAAAAAAAAAGCAACAACAACAACGCAAGAACAAAGAAAATATAAGAAATAAGGAGCAGGAACGCGAGCAGCCCGCACGGTGATAAGCGAAAGACCCAACCCGACGTCGTACACACATACTGACCGCAACCGCATACACGCGCCGATGTGACCAGCGAGCCATTTTATGGTCTCCGCGTTGTCTGTGCCGAATCTTTATGCCTGGTCCTCCCAACGCGAGTCTCTTACTTAATCGCCGCGACCCTCCCCCCTTCTATACTTAAAGAGAAAACCGAGTATGCAGATACTATGTATATACCCGCAGCCCTCGAAGGAGAAGAAGAAAAAGAAGTCCAAGCGGTCAGCTTCGTTGATCCCTCTATTTTTCATTTCGCGGTCTACCCCAGGTGGCACGCAGATACGCTACGAGGCTCGCAGCTCTATATCGCTCTATGCAAATCGCCAGGAGGACTGGAAAAGAAAACACTGGGTACACTTAGGACAGGGTCTTAGAAAAAAGATGAAGAAGTCGTGGACGACGTGCTTTCACCGTTCCACGCCACCGCCACTTAGCGCTGTACACTATGGATAAATAGTTAGATAGATAGAGAGAGAGGGGGCAGAGAGGGGAGGCGGGGAGGTTAACCATACACTCTGGATAACGCGTAATAGCTTGGTACGAAGACCTCGCGAGCGTGCGATCTTAAAACAGAAACAAGAAGCGGCCGCCGATACGTGGACCATGAAAACGCGCCGTCCTATATGGGAAGCGGGAACGCCGCAGGCGGCGACAATCCACGATCTAAAAAAAAAAAAAAAAAAAAAAACACTGAATGTTTCGCTTCCGTTTCTGCTGGTTGATGCGTTTTGTTGACGCACATTGTGCGGCTTATCGGCGCTGCTCTGCTGGCTTATCGGTGGCGACAGTCTTCGAGTCTTCCTATACGAGCAGCCAAGCTATACCTCCACGAAATCGGGTCGAGCTTATCGTTCGCTGGACGAACGGCACGTGTGTTTGACAGCACGCGATGTGTGCGTGCAGGCGTGTGTGTGTGTGTTTGTGTGTGATATATATATATATATATATATATATATATATATATATATATATATATATATAGAGAGAGAGAGAGAGAGAGAGAGAGAGAGAGAGAGAGAGAGATAGGGAGGGAGGGAGGGAGGGATGCCGGAAGATGGTCGCTGCATGTGCCGAAAGCCAGGTCCTAAAAATGTATCTTAACTCTTAAAACGTAACAGGCCTTGTAGCACTTTGAAACGGTTGGAGCCGAGTTGGCGGTCAAACCATCGCACGTATACTTGCTATCGCAGCGGTTACCGCGAGGACTTTTCTATAGACCACGTGCGCTTAGAGGCCGTATATTATGCGCAACCCTGCGCCGTGGGCGACCAAAACCCGTTAGCTCGACGACGCTAACCTCGTAAGACCTGGGCTTAATCATGCCATGTAGATAGTATACCTGTCTTGCAGCTGATACGCCCTTTTGAGATTAACGGCTTGTTCTCTCAACAAGCTCTCAACGAGATACCTTCATTAGTTTTCGTTTTTTCGCTCCGCGTTGTGGTTCATTTAGAGTGTGTTTTGCATCTGTAACGTGCACTGGGGGTGTGACTTATTTTTTTATACTTTCCCATTTGGAGTAGAATGATGCATGTGTGATGCAAAGGAAGGCGCTCCAAAAAGTACGTGAAATAGCCCCTACCCTTCGCTCTCTCATTTTCTATAGGCGTTGTCCAAATCCACGCCTATACACGACGGTTGGCTCAGAGTTAGGGCAACACACTTCGAAGTCTATGCTTTTGCGGACTGCATGCGCCGGAAGTGATCGCGCAGCCGGAAACACGTCATAGCCGTCACCTTATGGGCACTCTCTATTTCGACGGCTTGACTTAGGTACTATCGTTAACAAGCTAGATGAATGACGTTACCGTGAACTCGCCGCGGTGGCTCAATGCACCAATGGCATCCTGACGCAATAAGGTCGAGGTCAGGGGTTCGCTCCGCGAGCGTCCTCCATAACCACACGTTTTAGGCAAGCGTTCAGTTCGGTCTCTTACTGTACACATGAAAGACAGGGTGCGCTGGATGCTGCAATATTGCGGACAAACACAAGGATAAGAAATGCACGCTAATAACTCTGCCTTTTCAATAAAAAAAAGATTTCTCTCGCTCTAAAACATATTTTTTTTTTGTTTTTGCCTGGAGAGATTAACATTGCATGTTACGTGCAATGCATATGTGTAGACAAGGTATGCACTAATTTCTCTCTCATATGTGACACTTGTGTATCTGTATTGCACCTGTAGTGTTTGTGAGAATTATAATGCTTCTTTTATGAATTTTTTTTTTACTGTTCTGATATCTGATACTTTTCCAAGTCACTAATGCACAAAGGCGCAGTTCATCACGCGATCTGTTGGAACCAACATCTGCGTATATATATATATTTAATATATATATTTACGCACCTGCGACCTTGATGCGTTCGTTCAGCGGGAGAACGAACTCCAATGACACCGCCTAACCCCTCAGCAGGTATTCGCGCGGTACATACACCACGCTTAAGCACACCGAATCGAAAGCAACACTGTACCAGAATGTCGCTCCTTCATACCGCGCTCGGAGATCTCGCTCGTGCGAAATCTTGGGAAAGTCGAATGTTCAATCTCAGTGCCGGCTCCCACGACCTCCGACATGACCTGTTCCTTTCTTTCTTTTTTTTTTTTTTCGTTGTTGTTATCGCGCTTGGAAAAACATAGATGAGCGCACAGAAACAAGCAATAAGCACCCCCCCAGTAAAGACAGGCTGAGCGAGAGTCACTCAAAACGCCCCCACCGCTGAGAAAGAAAAAAAAAATCGTCACTATTCTGGCCATATCACGCAAGGTTGCCTACTCTACATCCACTTCTACGCTGTACCGCCAATAACTCGGCTGGGAAAGCCGCGTATACTCGGGCTAGCAACAGTCGGTACGGCACAGAGGAGCTCGTTTTCTTGTCAATCAACGCTTCCCTCGTCCGTCAGAGCCTCGACGACGGCTGCTAATTATTTTTTTTTTCCTCCGCGTACAGCAAACCTTTGTTCAAAGTCACGTGCCGCCCCTGTTGGAAACAATGGTGGAATACAGGCACGGGAGGAAAACAGAAAAAAAAAAAGAAAAGGCACGTTCTTAAGTGCACGTGCCATACAGTGCAGACCACCACGCGGCAATCTATCCAATCCGTCGTCGCTCGGGGTCCAACGAGATAATTATGAGGTGTACGAACGAAACAGGTATCACAAATTATCACTGTACGTCCCCACGTGAGATTCGCCGCGCCGCGCACGCAATTAAGGCACAGCGTGGGATCAACTGGCAGATGTCGGCATACACACAGTCGGCATACAGATAAAAAAAATAACAAATAAGTACAACCACAGATTCCAAGCACACGTGGGAATCGGTTATAAGCGAAGCTGTCTTTTGACGTTTACTGAAATGCCACCACTTCGTTTCTCCGTATATAGCCCAACGCTTCTAGCTCACTGCATGCTCTCATAATCAACGTGCCTTCTCTATTCCTTTTTTCTACACCCTTTCCCCTTCCCCCAACGCCGAGTAGAGTAGCAGGCCAGAACATTGATTCAGGCCGACCTCTCGGCTTTTCTCTCATAACAAATACCTCTCTCTCTCTCTGTGGTCTCCCCATTCTGTTCACTGCTTTCTCCCAGCTATAGGCTGCTTTTGATGCCTACTACCTCTCCGTAGCTGACTTTCAATTTTCTGTTGCCGACTTCGCGTCTTGCCTTTCGTTCTGCTTGCCACTAGGGCTCCTACACAGTGCCACGTATCCATCCTGGAAGTTTGGCCAAGGATGTTCGCACACCCAGTTGCACATGCCATTTAATTGTTATTTCTAGCATCAACGCACTCGTACTGGATGTACCTCGAACCCTGGCCCGTACCCTACACCCAGGCCAACCTGGACCACGACGCATATCGGCAGTGGGAATCAAACCCGGCTCCAACCCTCTAATTCATGCTGAATAGCCTCAGCCGCAGATCAGCCCATGATTCCACATGTACACTGCTTAAAACCCAATACCTCCAGCATGCTAACTACATCCATTCACGTTTATTTCCAGATCGCAGCGGTAACGTTTTAATAAACCTGATCAACAGTTTCACCATTTCCAAAGACTAAAACCGAATCAGTGACATGAAAAATTATGGGGTTTTATATACGTGCCAAAACTACTTTCTGATTATGAGGCACGCCGTAATGGAGGACTCCGGAAATTTTGACCAAATGGGGTTCTTTAACGTGCACCTAAATCTAAGTACACGGGTGTTTTGGCATTTCGCCCCCATCGAAATGCGGCCGCCATGGCTGGGATTCGATCCCGCGACCTCGTGCTCAGCAGCCCAACACCATAGCCACTGAGCAACCACGGCGGGTTCAGTGACATGAAGTAAACGGCTTAAGATATTCTTACGAACGACGCGCATTGAGAGATGCATAGCTGCTCGCCAAAACGCACTCGAACTTACCATTTGACGTGAGGATCGAACCAGTTCGAACTTTCAGAACTTCCTTTTAAAACCCAACGTTCGTTACGATCAGGTCAGCTATAATGGCGCAGTTTTGCCGCCAGGCGGCATACTGTGGGATTCACTGTTTCCGTTTAAATAACGGCGGCAATTGTAAAATATAGAAGAAAGAAACTCAACAAGCAGGAGCACCCGCTGACGCGATGACACGGTCGCCATAGACGTTAACATCCGAAAACAAATAAAACCACGCCCAACGGTAAATTGTACGCATAAAGCAATAAAACAATCCTCACAATTCGCGGCATCACAAGTACGTGACACGCCACCACCGCCTTTCCGATATCGGACCAATCAAAAGCGCCAGAGTCCAAACAATACCGACGTGAGGAGAAGCCCCGCAGGAACCGGCGAATCACGTTCACCGCCACTAGGCCACGTGATTCATCGCCTGTCTTTTCATCCAATTAACGGAGTCGCGCCCCAATCGACGCGAATAGCCGACGCCAGTTATAAGTGCGCTAAGCCGTACACGCAGGGCGCAGGTTTCCTCCTCCAAAAGAACGCAATGCCATAACAACAACAAAGAAGCATTCCAACGACAACCCAGGAAACCAGACGATGTCCTCTAGCCGCCCATCGTTCCCCAATCATGACACGCTCTCTTGACGCCGCCTGTCATCTCGCGCCAAAGAGCGTTGGAACCAGCAGGCCCTTCGGCTTTGAGGCCGAAAACGTGGCATCAGCACGCTCCGTGTACGCCGAAGTAAGTAAACAACAAGCAACGGGCACACAGGCACACACTCGAACACAAGTTGCACGGCGTCCCGTAACAGAGCTCAGTTTCCAGTTGACAGATGTTCCCAGAGTCTATACGCGGTAGGACGGCTCCTTTCTTGCGAGCCGCCAACCGGAAGGCGAGCCTACAGCCGAAGCGCCCAGATCCGTACAAACGATACGCTGTACACCTTCGTCGTGAAAGGTCCTAGGTTAGAAAGAAAAACACAGAGAGAAAGAGAGATAGAAAAGCCTGGCAAGGATTAACGACGTATCAATCAAACTCGTCGCCCGCACACGTGGGCCTCCTCGTCAGCCGAACACGAGAAAGGGAGCCAGAGACCGACGGCCCGCTTCGATGATGGGCGTATCGGCCATTACTAGCACGAAGAAGCAGACGGCGCGCGAAGGCCTAATAGGAAGGGCAACCCGTCTCCACAATCGAATCTTCGTCGAGACGCTGACGCGCAGGTCTTGAGCGTTATACAGGGAGGAAGAAAAGGCTTGTTCGTTATGAAATGAATGACCCGAGCGGTGCCGTTCTCTATATACTGAAAAGCTATATAGATAGCCGAGCTTGTATACGACACGGGGTTGTCGTGTACAGTCGGCAGTCGGGGCACAGACGAGGCGAGCGGAGGCCATGTACGTGCATGTATAGCGACACGGATAAAGTTATTACGGAGAGGCACGGCGTGTGGACCTTCAAATTGGAATACGAGCCGCGTTTTGAAACGTTGGCGGGTAATTATTCCCCCGGCACTGATGAGCGTGGGATCCGCCTTGAGCGTGTGACCTGCGCTTTGCTTGCCTTGCGGATGCGTCGGTGAATATTTTTTTTTTTTTTTTTTCGGGTATCAACGAAGGAAAACGACGGCGAGGGCTCCGCACGCAGCAATTAAGCGGGGAGTACGAAAACGTGAAGACGACGGTGATGTATCAGTCAAGCGACGAACGTTCGCCGTGCGCGAAGTGCCGAGAAACGTGAGAGAACTTGACACGAGCTTGAAGCGGCACTTCAGGTCGTCGGACTCAGATGTTATCGGCAGCGGGCGGACGCCCGAAGCGCCGCATACGCGAATCCGTATTGTGGATTGCTAGAAATAGGACGTGAATTTCGGCTGGCGCCGTAGGAGGTCGTATAGTCTGTATAAAGCGACAAACACATGCTACCATAGAAACGAAAACGGGTCCCACTTTAAGTATATAAAGTGCTACTTGACAAGCAGTCTATGGTATCCTTGTATGCCCGTGTCACGCATGGATCGTCGCTTCAGCTAACATTGAAGCGCGCAGCCAGCGGATGCGACAGTGGAAAGGCACTAATTGCAATATCAACTGTTCCTCGATTTGATGTCACTTAATGAAAGACTTGCGTTAGTGCCACAATTGTTCCAGGAAGAGTTCGCGTTAGAATCGATTACGCCTGTGCTGGACTCCTCCCTGTATCTGCCGACGAGAACTCGAACGATTGCCCCAGGAGAGAGAGTGAGATATGGTGAACAGAGAGAGAGAGAGAGCAGGGAGGTTAACCAGACTGAGTCCAGTTAGCTACCCTACACGTGGGGAGGGTGATGGGCCAGTGAAAGAGAGAGAGAAAGAGACAACATGAGTATATCGCACTTTCACATGCACTAAGTTAGGTGCAGGATGCCTACAGTCGGGCACTCAAGTCTGTGGCTTTCAGGTAGTGAAGAAACGCTCGAATTGCTTTCCGGGCTAATGGACTGTGATGCCAGGTTCCCAAGATCTTTGCTTCTGTGAATGGCCTATCGTCCAGTCTATTCAAGGCACACTGGAGAGTCTGACGTTGCAGATTTATTGGTTTCATTCATTACAATTTGGAAATTGGGGCAACAAGTGCAGTGCGTCGCCGGCCTCTCCCTCAACACCCATCATAACTTTCTTGAGATTCCGCGGGAAAGTTCGCCACTAGTGATAGACAAAATTAGGATTAAAATCTTAAGTTCCGCGCCAGCGTATCACCATGCACAGATGCATAACGGCACGGATAAATGCGTGCTTTCAATCGCTATAATAATAACACTGAAACATACACACACACACACATAGATATGCATACCAACACAAATGCACAAAAGCTCATACACATCTTTACGCGATACGGACACACCAATGCAGACGCACAGACAATCACGCACACATACAAGCACGAATACAGAAACACACGCCCGTACACAGAAAGAAACACACACAAAGGAAGCCGCGGCTTGGGCGGAAGCACCGAATAAGCTTTCTTTCTGTCCCCATACTGCACCGTCCTTTAAGAATTACTTAGTCTTAGCCGAAGCACGCGCGGCGTAGCACGATGCTCCACGCCAGACAAGCGGCGGCAGTAATCACGACGCTCCCTTGTCTCACAGTCGCGCGGCAGCGCGAGTGAAAAAGCGTTCACCGCGCGAGCCGCTCGAAACGTAAACACAGCGGAACGAGCCGCAACAAACAGACGAGGTAGAACGGAGGGGGAGGGAAACAGTTAAGACGGGTCAAAAACGCATCTCTCATCCGCCAAGTTTGTTTGTTTGTTTGTTTGCTTCGCCAGGAGCCGCTAAGTTTCCTCGAGTCGCGACCGCCGACGACTGTGTTGTTTTATTCAAAAACCCTAGCAGCGCTCTGGCTCACTTTAAAGCGAAGGTGCCCCGTCTAAAAAGAAAAGAAACAAGGAACACAGAGAGAAAGGGAAGAAAGAAGGAAGAAAGAGCGGCTCTAAGAGTGAAAGAGAAGAACTGTGCGATTGCGTCAGGCGAAGGAGGTGCTTCCAGAGAAGCGCGCGTATGTGGAGAGAGGGGGGGGGAGGGGGAGGGACGAGAGGCGGTAATATATCTTGTAAAATGCAGCTGCAGGCGACAGACTCGCCTAGGCGTGACTTTTTCTACTTTCTTTGTCTGCTTTTAAAACAGCGTGCACGACTTCTTTTCCTTTTTTCTTTCTCCAGCTCTTTAATTCTTTATTTCTTGCTCTTATCCAGCTAAAGCGAAAGTGCGCGCGTATGTGTAGTCGACGTCAGAAGTTTTTCGGAGGGCGTAATTAAAGAAGGTTAAATAAAATTGTCGCACCTACGCCGGTGGTATACCTCAATTTCAAGGCTGCACTGCGACGGTCGCCACGAAGATCTTGTAACCGTTAAAATTTTCCCTTTCGGCAATGATGCCTTACTGCTTATAAGACGAGACATATTTCTTCATATTTTTTTTTCCCCGCTCGGATCCCGTGCTCTAAAGAAGCCTTTACGGTTGGGGGATAAGACGGAGTGACAGCGAACCTGGACAATTTCGTCACATCGTTCCTATTTTTCGTTAAAATTATTGCATTCGGGGGTGTTATATGCCAAAACCACGATCTGATTACGAGGCACGGATTAATTAGGAGCACAGATTAAGGGACTCCGGAATAATTTTCACCACTAGGGGTCATATATAACGTGCACCTAGATCTAAGTATACACGAGCGTGTTTTTGCATTTCGCCCCATAGAAACATCAGGCCACTAATCACTGTAAAACTGACACGCCTGGGGTGTCCCGCAACCGGCCGGATAAAGACCGGACCGGCGCATTCCAGTGGAAACATTTGCCAGCCGATCTGAGGCGGCTAAACCTGATTTTATTACCTTCAACTTCCTCTGCGGGTCTCCATCATTGATTCTCTTCATGCATGTCTCTTCTAGGACTTCTATTTTTATTGAAAGATGAATCGCCTGTAAGGAAATCAGGTTGTACTGAGAGATACACAAGTTCGTCAATAAACAAAGTTGTAGTCAGCTCTCTCTCTCTCTCTCATCCCTCTCTCTCACTTGTGTCACAGCGCGAGGCCGCGCTGTCGGTCACACACACACAAATCCGTACGTGCGCACATGGACTCCGCGCGCACTCCACGGCGGCCGGCAACGGCGGCTCTTTGGACGCGACGCCGGCTGGCTCGTCGCCAGCTTCCGCGGCGCAAAGTCGTTCGAATAACGAGACGCCGATATATCAGTCGTCGCTGCGGCCGCAAAGAAGACGCCGGTGCGGGCAGAGAAGCTTATTACAGCGCTCTTCAAAGCGTGTCCCCTTTTCCCCCGAACCTCGTTTAAGTGCAGTCCACCCATCCACCCCCAACCCCCTTCTCTGTTCTCGAAAGTTCCGTACGTCCTCTGGAGCGTCTTCCAAAGGACACTCTCTCTCTCTCTCTCTCTCTCTCTCTCTCTCTCTCTCTCTCTATCGCAGTTTCCGAGCCCCGAGGTCGCGGGTTCGTTGTCAGAGGCTTCGGCACGCGTAAGTTTCGGGCTCGGAGGAGAAATGCTCTTTCCGAGAAGCGCTCCGGTTTTCCAACTGCGCGCCTGTTCCGCCCATGGAGGCTCAGTTCTCCTCGGCAACGAACCTGGCCTCCTGGTACCTCCGTTCTTTCTCACTCACTCCCTCTCCCTCTCTCTGGGCCCAAGCCGTAGGACCGTGGGTTCGTTGTCAGGGGGCTCGCACGGGCACGGAGACAAACGGTCTGCCGAGTAGCTGCCCTCCGTTTTTCCGCCACCCTGCGAGCTTCCCCGTGTTCTTCCGACTCGAGCCGGTTGTGTCCTGCAGTAGAGAGGTCTGAAAGATGACTAACGGGGGAGACGGCTCCACAACGAGGAATGACTTGGAAGTCGCCTCTTCTCCCAACCCGACGACCCCGAGAAGCCCCTTCGACCTCCAAACATACCACCATTCCTCCACCCCCCCCTCCCGCGTCCTCATCTCTGTCCCTCGGCTAGCACAAGCAGCCTTTTACTGGAGAAGATGACTTCGACTGGACGCCCAGAGGAGGTCAATTGATGTCACTTCCGCTCGGTCTTGGAGGAAAGGGGGGAGGGGAGGGAGGGGTACAAACCTTCGCAGCTCGAGTCACGCCGGCCCGGGTGACAGAGTGCTCGAGCGCGACTTCTTGCGGTTTGAGGGTGCGAGTGCGCGGAGTGACGCAATTCTGCGCGCGACAGAAGCGGAACGGAGTCGCGTTTCGCAGCCCAGTGAGCGTCACAGACCATTTCGTTTTTCGGGAGGTCGCGGGAGGGATGAACAGACGCTGTCGGCTTACAGACGCGGTCGGCGTAACGACGAGAGTTCCTCCAGTGCCTTTAGTGATTAAAAGCTTTTTTTTTGTCCGTCCGTCCGTCCATGTGTGTGTGTGTGTGTGTGTGTGTGTGTGTGTGTGTGTGTGTGTGTGTGTGTGTGTGTGTGTGTGTGTGTGTGTGTGTGTGTGTGTGTGTGTGTGTGTGTGTGTGTGTGTGTGTGTGTGTGTGTGTGTGTGTGTGTGTGTGTGTGTGTGTGTGTGTGTGTGTGTGTGTGTGTGTGTGTGTGTGTGTGTGTGTGTGTGTGTGTGTGTGTGTGTGTGTGTGTGTGTGTGTGTGTGTGTGTGTGTGTGTGTGTGTGTGTGTGTGTGTGTGTGTGTGTGTGTGTGTGTGTGTGTGTGTGTGTGTGTGTGTGTGTGTGTGTGTGTGTGTGTGTGTGTGTGTGTGTGTGTGTGTGTGTGTGTGTGTGTGTGTGTGTGTGTGTGTGTGTGTGTGTGTGTGTGTGTGTGTGTGTGTGTGTGTGTGTGTGTGTGTGTGTGTGTGTGTGTGTGTGTGTGTGTGTGTGTGTGTGTGTGTGTGTGTGTGTGTGTGTGTGTGTGTGTGTGTGTGTGTGTGTGTGTGTGTGTGTGTGTGTGTGTGTGTGTGTGTGTGTGTGTGTGTGTGTGTGTGTGTGTGTGTGTGTGTGTGTGTGTGTGTGTGTGTGTGTGTGTGTGTGTGTGTGTGTGTGTGTGTGTGTGTGTGTGTGTGTGTGTGTGTGTGTGAAATAATTATCGAACTGTAATGGCAAAAGTCGAGCGATAGCAGACCTGCCGAGATATGCTACTGGGGACAGTACTTATTAGTTTAGCTGCATTGGTTAATGCTATGCGGGGCGTGTCCGTTCTGTAACTTCTAGTGCCTGTATAGGATAGGCCCAGTTTCATAGGCCAGGCAACCGACTACGCATTGTGAGGGCAACAACTAAAGAAGGCTTCGCTTTAGAGCATTTACTCTGCTCATTACCATGCTTATCCCTTCCTTATTGGAATGACCAACAGCCCCACGTACGACACATGCAGCTGCGATGAGACGCTCCCACACTTTATCTGTGTCTGCCCGCGCTATAATGCCGAGAGGCAAGTGATGTGCAACGTAATGGACAATTCGGACAGTTGTCCGCTATTATAACTGAAAGCTCTAGGCCAGTGCTCCCAAAGAACAACCGCGCAGAACGCCTTACTTGCGCTACTAAGATTTCTGAGGTCTACAAGGCTTCACCATTGCAAGGCAAGGCAAGAATTTCACGCTTCTAAGCAAGAACTTTGCCCCCTGTCACTGTATAGTGTACACGGTTTGTTCATGCTCGCCTCTCTTTCTCTTTCTATCTCTCCTAATTCCGATCTCGTCCTCTCTTTATTCCCGTGCTCCTGCCCCCCGTGCAGGGTAGCCAACCGGAACTACCTCCGGTTGAACTCCTTGCCTTTCTACGCATCATTCTCTCTCTCTCTCTCTGTCTCTCTCAGACGGTTCGTCGTCGTCCTATCTACGAAGAGGGCTAAGGCTTGATCCTGGCTTCGGCCGGTTTACTTGTAATGTGACTGACATATTATCGACGTATTGATAACATAACGCTATTATAATCATGATCAGGCGGTGCACACATCCGTGTATGCGTATTGGAGTAGTTGCGCAACGATTCAATACCCGGTTATGAACGCAAACTCTCTTATTAAACAGCACTTTGACCGACGAATCAGGGCAAATATGCAAGCTTTCGTCTGTAAAACAAACCTATAATATATCGCATTTAAGCGATAACAATTAAGCAGCGCACTTGCTGAGTTTGTAAGTTCTACATCAGGTTGCAACATGAGATAAATGGTGTGCTATCCCCTTACAAGTTACTTTTACAAGCACTATCCCTTTTCTAGTGTTTCTTATGCATTTTTTTAATGCTTGCGACAGTTTGAGTTAAGATACAATTGAATGTCATCGATGGTTTTTGCAAAGGACATGCCGGCGCAGCAAGCTCAAGGCAAAAGCAGACGACGCAACCATTTCCGTGGACGAAGGAGATTCCGGCTTTCATCCCTCTGTCTACACAGTCCGACCGCAGAGCTTGGCAAACACGTGCCTCGACCACCGATCGCCAAACAAGTCGTACGCCCAGAACGGCCCATAGCGCCGAAGTCATGCGAGAGAACCTTCCCTGGCAAGCTCACAAGGCCAGCAGAAGACAGGCAGTCAGGAAGGCGGTGACGCTTGGCTGACGACGGTGACGACCCTAAGCGTGCTGCCGGGCGACCAACCGATAGCTCACCTTGCTCTACGAAGCAGCTCCCCCTTGTCGCGTCATCCCCTACAGCGTCGCGCTATAGCCGAGGTCGTGGGTAAAGACCGTCAAGAAAACACGCAAGAACCCATAGCGAGCGGCTTCTGTTAGTACCTTTGCCCAGCGCGAGCCCCCACAGCGGCCTTCTTCAAAAACACATTCTTCTGGAGGGCGGCCAGCAAAACCGCGCTTTGCTCGCCTCCTCGACGTGTTTGCGCTTCTAAGCCCTCCCCACCTCTTCTTGTTCTTGCGTTTTTGTGGGACCTCGCATCTAGGGTTTGTTCTTTGCCGTCTGCACTTTTTTCTGCTTGTCGTCTGGTTGGCACCCGAAAGAAGCGCAGGACGACGCTCGTCTGCTCCGACGTGGACCGGTAGCCATATCGTCTGCCCGTTCTTCTGTTTTTACCCTCTTCCTGTTTCTGCTGTAACTTCTGTGTCGTAGTTTTGCGGTTACGTCTGTTGCGCGCTAGTTCTTACTTCTGGCCGGTATACAGACCCCGGCGACGACATTGTCTGTTGTCGCTTTCCAGGCGCTGTCCTTCCACCCCTTTCCACCCGCCCACCTTTCCCGCGAACAGTGCCAGACGAAACCAAACGTTACTTGACTAATTGGCGGAGCCGGTGCAGGTAGTATATACGCACGTCTTTGCAGACAGTAGAAGCCGCCAAAAAGTCACTGTTGCCGGAAAAGTTTTGCAATTTGAGTAAACAAACGTCTGCTGCAGTCAACCTGTAGCGCGACGAGTACTAACTCTTGTTCTGAAAGCATTTTCTGCGCTGGGCGCGGCAGCTCGACTACAGAGAGAGACATTAGCAGTACCGCCTACCTAGCTGCAGTACTAACCGATATGCAATAACGTTTCTCGGTGATTTCATAGATTCATTTCACTAGTAAACCATTTCGTCGTCCACTTGAAGGCCCTGGAATGGAGGAGTCCTCTTCAAGCTATGGTCCTCGCCAAATATTGAAACGTGTCGCACACGGCTGAGAAGTGCCATTAAAGCGCCGAGACAATACTTCTCTCGTGAGAGGGCGCGTCATTCCATCCACAGAACTTCACCTAGCCGAGCTTCAATAACGTTTCTCGGTAATTCCTTAGCTATCAATTCACTGTCAAACACTACTGATTACTACTTTCCTTGACGTCAGAATGAAAGCGCGCTCCTCAAGCGACTCCTCAGCGTAAAGGAGCGGCTCAGAGGCGTCAGTAAAGCACAGTGACGCTAGTTCAACATATCACTCCACCGACCGAACCACAGTTATAAGCAACCTTCAACACAACGTTTGCCTGTGATTTCTTCGCTATTATTTCACTATAAACTAATTTCAGCATCTCATTCTCTTGGATAAGTCAGCGACACCTAAATAAAGTGTTAACATAAGGCGGAATTTTCCATAGCGATTCTCAGCTACATCCACTTACAACAATTACAACCCCGAAACCATCCAGTCGGTGCACACACTGCAACTGTAGTAGACTCCGAAGCCCTATTTCTGGTATTCCTGAAATTCGTTTTCGTGACATTGACTTCTGTTTCTGTTACAACCATCGCAGAAGCTGATTGTAAGCCATACCTTTTTGACTATCAAACACGAGGGAATTGTTAGCGACTGACGAGCTGCTCAAGCACATCACATTCCTCGCTAAATTTTCAATTCGACTCAAGTTTTGTTTATTTCTGTCATACACTAGAAATGTCCTGCAGTGCTAAAAGCTGCCGCGGTCTGCACCTTGACAGTTCTCCGCTTCCTAGCGACCATGCAGAATTTCAACCGTACAACTGTGTTCTGACTGTCTCGCATCGAAGTTGAACAAACCTCCTGCACATTAGAGCGACCTCTGCAGGCATTCCCAACGGGGAACTTGCATGTTCTAGTCCCGTAACTGGGCACTAGAAACTCTACACTATAAGAAAGGGGCGCTTCCCACATGCATCTCTCAAGAAATCCGCTATATACGTAATACCGCCCTCCCGCTCACCCGCCTTCATCGTAGCTTAAAAGAGTCGTTGACCTCCGTTGGCTGACTTCAATCATACGACGAGGAGGTCCGTGTCACTATCTTTCAAATCACGGACAGCGACGGGACTTCAAACGGGGCAAGTAAGTGAAAAAAGAAATAATAAGCAAAATAAGAAAACGGTGGGAACTCACGATCGGCGACAGCTAGGAGGCCAGTGAACACAACGGGAAAAAAGAAATGACGGTAATAAATAAAATGGAAGACGCCGCCTGACAAGGAATGCGTATAGCGCGAGCTTGAGACGAAAGAGTGACGGCATCGCCATATAGGAGAGAGAGTGTGTGTGTATATATGTGTATGTATATAGCGGACGACGGGAGCCGAGAGAAAGTTGAGAAGAGATGCAGAGGGACGTATATATACCGCACGGGTTACGGGACGCCCGCTATAAAACAAATTGGCCCACGCGGGGGAGGCTGAAATGACGGTGGGAGTTTCGTGGGTCTAGGCAAGGGGGTTCGGGCAGCGGCCCAGGCGGGAAGGCGCGGAAAGGGCAGGGGCGGGGGGGATGGCATGTTAGGGGTGGCGGAGTGCTCCTTCTGTGCCGCTTTCAGTGATGCGGGGAGGACTGTGCCACACGTGGTGACCATACAGCGCGGGCAGCTTGTGCCAGTGGCTCGCGTGAGATACTACTCGCTTTTGCTGTACTTCGTTTTTTCCTTCAACAGTATCTATCTTTCTTTTTTATGTATTGAGAGTTGCGCTCTCGAAGAGACACATTCCGGAAAATATATGCATAAAGATGAAGTAACGTTAGCAGGGGTACCAACGATGGAAAAAAGAAAGCGATGGAAGTGTGGATCGCCGACGCGGAGATGCCTGTCTCAGGATGATATGCCGAGAAGCCCGCTGAAGCTGACGCTCCTTCCTCCTCCCCTACTCCCACCCCCGTATTGCATCGTCGCAACAGTCGTCGCCCCCACTTCCGAGCGAGCATGCTTCTCCGGTGTCTATATATTTATTCATCTCGGCGCTTGGCTTTCTTTCTTTCTTTCTTTCTTTCTTCTTCTTCTTGTTCTTCTTCTTTGTTTATAGCGAGTAATTATTCCCCAGCCCTCCGCCCCAAGCCCCGGCCGCAGACCAAGAAGCCGCCGTGTCTGTGGAGCAGAGGGGATGTAGCGATAGAGTCAACGAACGCTGACAGAGAAAAACCCGCGGTCGGTTGGGCCTCGTACGGCGAGCTGAACGCACGCGGGCAGAGAGTTCTGGAGTTTTGCTTCTGGAGGCAGGATGGAGGAGACGCGGGCCGAGCGGTGGATGCGACGGTGTAAAGGGGGGCGGTGGGGAAGGGGAGTGGGGGTTACTGAAGAGATGCCTGCGGTTACGAGGATGCCCAGGCAAGAGGAAGAAGCTGCAGCCAGTATGTATGGGAATGGCCGTCGACGACGTGCCGCGGTGCAGATGCGTCGATGCGAAAGCCTGGCGCTCGGCCACGGGTCCTGGAAGCGTGAGAACGGGAGAGGAGGTTGCGGAGAATCCAGCAAGAGAGAGGGGGCAGGAGAAAAGCGCGAAAGGGAGGAGAGAGAGAGAGAACTGAGGAAAAAGAGCGCTGGCCAGTGCATCTCGCCGTTATATTCATTTTGTTCTCTCTCTCTCTCGCTCCTGGTTCTTAGCCGCGTGTGTGGACACAGATGGGCCGAGGCGAAAGGGAGACGAAAAAAAAAAAAAGCGGGAAGGCGATCTGGGCAACGCGCATGCGCGGAGGATGAGGAGAGCTGCGGCGGGAAAGCCAAAACGCGGGCAAGTGTGCTTTGGAAGCGACTTATAGTCGTCGATGTTTTGATAGGTCGTGAGATCATCCAATGAAATGATACAAAAAAAAGGAAGAAGTGGGGCATGCGTATCTGCGGGCTGCCGTAATGCTTGAAGTAACATTGTACAAGACCAAACCACCCGAAAATTTTCGCATCCAAAGTCTGCCGTTGTTGTCAGGTGCCGCACCCCCGCATACCTCGATCTTGTTGATAGTGTCACGTTGGAGTGACGGAGAAGAACGTCATGGTCAAGCATGGGTCACGAGTCTAACTCTTTATTGGGCGATCTTGCACCCGGAAAGCCGAGCGACACTCAAAACGCAACGATATAGAGGCGAGAGCCATCTACGGGTGAAATGGACGCGTGTCAATAGTACAGTTCTTATACACCGAAAAGGAGCATGCAATGCGACCATTGCTGGCAGGGCAAAACTGACGGAAGCCGTCCCTCGTGTCTTCTCCTGTTTTATGCTGTCCCTTATAAGCATATATACGTAGAACTAACTGGTCAGCTCGCAGTGTTTCCTTGCACACATTCGATTTGAGTTCGATACTTCCTGCATGGTTTACTTTGAAATCAGAAACGAACTGGGGGATACACATGCACTTCAACACGAGTGCTGTGCACGGTAGCACTAAGAGGGGGTCGATATCATATGCATCTGCTGCAGTCGTTGTTCGAACGCTGATTGAGTGGATGGATGGATGGATGAAAAACTTTATTAGGGTCCTTTAGGGCGCGCCCTAGCACGCAGCGGGCCGCTCCCACGTCGGGACAGAGAGGCCGAGCCTCTCCGCCACGTCGCGGGCCCGTTGGACAGCCCATAACTGTTCTTCGAGGCTGGGGCTGTGTAGGACAGCATCCCAGCGTGAAGAAGTGTTACTTTCATCGCCGCGTAACGCGGGGCATCACCAGAGCATGTGAGGTAAGTTCGCTAAGTCATTGCATAGTGCACATGTATTAAGTGTATTAAGTCATTGCATTGCATATTAAGTCAATGCATTGCATTGCATTAAGTCATTGCATAGTGCACACGTATTAAGTGTATTAAGTGCACATGTATTAAGTGCTCTCTTTTAAATTATGGCGATCACTGACCAAAATAAATTTGGAGAAAGCTTAAGCTTCGTCTTTGAGAGTAGAATGCTATAGCATTCAAAGATCCCTGACTGCTTCTCACGCCTTCCCGCAGCTGCAGCTTACGTAACTGTAATGTTTACCGGGAAACGCTGGCGGCAAACGCTATGCGCGTAGGCACGCTTTCTGGTAGAAACGCGCCCTCGCAAATCTCCGAGGCCACGGCCGCTCTATGAATGGTAGAAACGCTGCAAAAAGAGTTTGTGCGTGGTTGTGTGTGTGTGTGCCTTTTTTAGTTCCCCCATAACATAATTATGTTTTCTCGTATATTCAAATAAAAATGCGAGGGTATCATGTCTGTAGGTTGTGTGTAAGTCATACTTTACGATTTTTCTGACGTATTTTACATTGAGGAATTCAGTTAATACAGTAACTTCCTTGCGCTGTGTGGAGGGCCTGCGTGGTTGGGTATGCGTGGTTCGACATTTTCCTTGCCGAAACTACGTCCGACGCTGGAGGCCGACGTCGAATTTTCAGCGGCACGGGGGCACTTAACGCTATCGCATTAATAATTTTGAACACTTTGTGTCATAGGGACCAGCTGGCCATCATCACCTAGAACATCCCCTCGTGTATTCAGTTCTGCAGGCGAATAAGTATTTAAGGAGAACCCCAGTCCCTCGCTGCTGACCAGAAGTGAGAACTGAAGCTACGACCTGCTTGTCTTTTTGTGATCCTCACAGAACTTTTTCAGCGAAGCTGCTAAACCGTTAAGCTGGTAAGTTATATAGTGAAGCTGTTACTTTCGCAACCATTCTCGTGCGGCGTTGAAGACCGACGGCGTGATGGGCCTTGTTCAGTTTGAAACATCGATCACAGAAGAACCAGTGACGCAGCCCGCAACAGATGGCCGAATTTCCTTCGAAATTTAATTATCGACAGTTACAGAATAAAAGTTACACCTTGCGTAAACATCGATCGAATACGCAACTTCCTTGCGTGTTTATCGTGGCCAGTAATATGTAATTCTTCAATTCCATGTTGCCGTTAACCCGGCTCCACTTTGTAAGTCGGCTAGAAGTTTGTACGGCTACGGCGGTAAAAAGCTCACGGTGTGGTCCAGCAACGCAGCCTGTGTGAAAGCCTCCAAGCGGCCGCATCACTAAGAACAGCCAGCAAGTAATCCACTAATATACTTCGGACGAAAAGTGCGAGAACTCATTTATATACACAGCTTCCTTGTCTTTCACGTATCAGTTGCTAAAACTGGCACACATCTGCAAATGTATTTCTCTTCTTTTTCTGCTTCTTCTATATTTTTAAATTAGCGCTAGCCAGTTTAAATCACGGGTCCGTTAGCCAGTGTTAAGTCGAGGAAGCGCAGGTGCGTTGGCTGTAAGAAAAAAAAAATTCCTAATAACGCGAGAGCCCGAGCAGATAACGGGTCCGGAGCCCCTGACGGCGCCGCGCGGACACGGGCGGAAGGGGGCCCCGCGTCCGGGGAGTTCAAAGAACGGAGCGCCCGGGTCGCGTACCCTTATGCAAGCACGGCGCCTCCCGAAACTTGCGCCCCCCACAAACGCAAGGATAACGCATAACAAACACAAAGATAACACATAAAGCACCGAGCGAAAGAGGCAAAAATAGACGCGACCGTATACGAAAAGGAAAAAGAACGACAGACTATACGTGGGAAGGCCGGGACCCCGAGTCACCGGGAAAGGGCGCGCTTTTCTGGCCGCAGAGGCGTTCGAAGCGGGGAAAGTGCCGTGGCACGGTCCGCATAAGCTCGCGGTGCCCCCCCCCCAACCCCCACCTTCCAGGCGTCTTGAAAGCGCCGCCCGTTAAAACTTGAGAGGCGATTTTCACGAACTTCAAACGAGGGGCGTCCTATATAGATAGATCACTGCGTTTTGAAAACGGAAGCTTCGGTAAATCACGAAGCTTGACTCTCGTTGGCAAGAGAGGCCGCAACGATCCAAGAGGTCCACACGTATATCGCGATACATCGCGTGGAAACAAATCGTCAGAAGCCCAGCCATGTGGCTCACTGTCGGTCGACTTCGGAGTCCAATTGTGCGTACGTTAAGTTCGGCGGTTCGCCGTACCTGCTCCTAGAATGTACAAAATTAGTTTTCCTCTCTTGCGGCGGTTGCAGCATAGCCTTACGGTCGCTTTTGCGCCCATAAAGCAAGCAACAATGGGAACGGCCGCATGTAAGCCGGACGCGCTCGCACTTGCAACCGCGGAATCACGGAAAGCTATGCGGCCTTTTGCCGACCGAGGCTCGTTCCACTGAAACGCGTGATGGTGCAAACGAGAACGCCGTGAGAACATCGGCAGATGCAAACAGCCTTTGGTAATTTGAAAGGGGACAGCGAGTATTCACAAGCAGTAACCACTCGTGTCGTTTGTTTGGGGGATGATCATCCAGCGAGCGGCTACGACCGTTGGCATGCCGGGATCGCTCCGTCGTTTCAAAATACAATGTGGCCAGACAACAAAATACGCGGGCAGACGACATCAATATTGAGGACTATATGACGGCTGCGGACGCCGTCGGCGTAATAGAAGAGACGATGGGGCGGACTCCAGCAAAACGGATTTCCAGCTTTTAAATACGATTTGTCTTAGTAGAAAGAGTGAAGCCCTCTATATAAGAACGGTATCCGAACAGTTCCGTCTGTTTTTACGAGATGTCGGCGATGTCCTTAGCGTCCTCTCTGTCTTGAGTGTTTCCGTCTGTCGTCGTCGGTAGACGACAGGCCGTTAACAGCTGAGACCGTTCCGCGTCTCCGCCTTCGGATAGAGGAGGCCGCCGGTTTGTTTTAAAAACGGGAGAACGGGTTTGTTTGTACAGCTCCGAAGAAGTTTATATTAGGGTGCGAGAGCGCGGACAGCTCCCCTTGAATCGAGGCGCTCAGTGCAGGAAGGCTCCACCACGAAGCCCCGCTGTTTTCCCCTTCGTTCCTCGTGTGTATAGATTAGCCCTGGATTCCTGTGGTGACAGTCGGGACCAGGCTCTCCGTCTGTCGTGCACCGCGGCCATAAACGTCATGAGTGTCTCCTACCGGCGGCGACTAGCAGCGGCAGTTTTCGTCTGCGGAGCCTCCTGACCGCCTACACGGAGAGTTGGGTGCGGCTTCGATCGTTTCGCGACACATTTGTAAGAAGAGTTTAAGCCGACCGTAGTACATTCGGCGAATCGACTAGAATTATTACTTGTGCCAGCAGGTTCATAGTGGCTACTAACCATTAAAGTTATCCCGACAGTTGTTTTCTATCCTCCGATTCTCATAGATTCGATTCGCATGCGCTAGATTTCGACTCTCCAAACTTTTTCCTATTGCTTCTCTATTCATGCAATGTGCGTGCCAGCCGCATAGGATCCTTGTATTGCTGTGAGAATTGACCACACACACATAGCATACACACATACGCATACATACATACATACATACATACATACATACATACATACATACATACATACACGCATACATACATACATACATACATACATACATACATACATACATACATACATACATGTACGCAGCGATTCTCTGTAAAGAAATCAGCATATAGCCAACGAACGACGACTGCGAGGAACGTCCACAAGCAAACTCGGCCGTCTGTGGTGGCAGTGACGCATTACACAGGAAAAAAGGATGACGACGCGCCAGCCGTCGACCGCTGCTAGCCCCCCCCCCCCCCCCCCCCCCCCCCTCTTCGGAGGAAGAAATCCGCCGCGTTCTGTAAAGCGTCCTTTCGAAGGGCTGAGCCGTTGGCGACGCGGCTGGCCTCTAATCGCCTCTGCCGGACACCTTCCGAGAAAAACAACTTCACAGGTTGAGCGGTTATACCCCGCCGCGTGACGTAGCCCGACTTCACTAAACGTCCCCGGGGCCTTCTGTGAACGAAACCCGTCTCGCCAACGCGAGCTCGTCTTACAGAAGGTGATCGATAAGCCGTCGCTGATTCGCTATAAAGAACGCCGCTTCTGACTTGCACCTCCACTACGGAGACAGGGTGAGGTGAGGTGACGTCAGAGCGCTCAGAAGGCAAGACGCACGCAGTATACAAAAGCACGCTCTGTATCGCCACGCTGGATGAGGATATGAAAACACGAGTATATTCGTCTTCTGTTGACTTCCTAGAGACCATCTCGCAGGCTAGTTTTGTCTCGCTAACTTATTAGACGCCTGATGGACAACATTTGAATAAGGGTGTAGCGTCATAAATGCAGGTAGGCTGTAAGAGTGATGAGCTGATACGAATTTTCGTTTGATGCACTATCCATGCACAGTCCGTGACACAACTTTTCCATGGAATTCTACAGATCTTCTAAACTTTCTGCAGAATGCTAACAAAGAAAAGCAGCCGAGAAAAAGAAGGAAAAAGTTGAACTTGATGATCTCTCAAACTGTTCCGTAGTTTTCGACAAAAACGACCTTCCTGCTTGCTTTCTGTTATTGTTTCCCTATTTTTTAATCACGCGCGTTCTATTGGGAAATGGCATATGTCCCACATTTCGCCAATCTACATTGCCATATGATCCCGTAGAATGCTGTATAAAAACGTGAATATTCTCACAGGAGTCCGAATGATCACATAGGATTACGGTATGGGAGCATACGGTTCTTTCTTTTTAATAGTTTCGTCATTGCGTACGGTTCGGTAGGAAAACGCGCAACGCCAGCTCTGGCTTCCACGGCGATGCATTGTTACGACGAGACAAACACAACGACGACGTGGCATGCCGGTAGCGGGGAGCCTCACGTCGTCGCTTCTTCTTCGAGGAACGAACTGAAGCCTGGCCACAGGTTAGGATACGCTGACCTTTCGCGTCAGCAACATTGTAACACAAGCGAGGTAGGTAGGTGGCTATGGGGAAGAGGGTGGTGGAGGTTGGAAAGCGTGGGGGGATTCTGCCTCATCTTTCATCTCCGTGGAGACCTCAGACAAAGCGTTATACACACACAAAAAAAAAGAAAAAGAAAACGCGAAAGAAATGGATCCACCACTTGCGAAAAAAAAAAAAAAAAAGGACTGTTCGAGGCCTCCTTCTCGATTCGATCGAAGCGCCATCGTGAGGGCGTGCAACGAACCGTTCCATAACGCGAAGCGCGGCTCGCTCGAATCCTGCGCTCCGCGGCTCAAGCGACGCTCGCGCGTGGTGCAAAGGCCCGACAGAGGTTACACGGCGGCGTACGCTAAGAAGAAGCACCGCGTGACCTCTGACCCCAACGACCACCGCGTTAACCAGGCAAGTCGATGCAGAAGCGGAACGAACCAAGCACGGTCGGCGAGTGCGAGAAGCGGTGGACTCCCGGTTTGTTCCGTCTCGAAATACAGGCGTGCACTACAGACCCCAACCACGCCAAACGCAACGTGCAATGTAACAACACCGATTCAAAAGATAGA
Source organism: Dermacentor andersoni (assembly GCF_023375885.2). Lineage (NCBI taxonomy): Eukaryota > Metazoa > Arthropoda > Arachnida > Ixodida > Ixodidae > Dermacentor > Dermacentor andersoni. The sequence goes on from NC_092820.1 coordinate 159,803,534, forward strand.
ATATAAAGCAAAAAAAAAAATGATACAAAGGGGTAAAAAGGGCCGCGGAGTCAACCCGCCCTTTCGGACGGCGTGAGTTGCTGCTTGCACGCGCGACTAACCGCACTGTTGCCAACGAGAACCGTTCGATCGTGCAGTTTCGGCCAATTCGTGACCGAGTGGTTTGTGTAATATTGACGGATCGCGCCCGGAGAAGAAAGGGCGTTTGCGGCCCGCGAGGGCAGCAGAAGGGGACACCAGGATTCTTCCCAAGTCGGCGGAGAAGGGTCCCGGATGTCGCAAAGCAACCCGACGCATGCGTGAACACACCCGTGATCACTTGTACAAAGCAGGAGTTAAAGCAAAGTAAAGAAGCAGAAGACAGCAGTAATACGCGTTACACAATGTAGTCACCCCCGCAGAACTTTCGACTCGGAATCAGGCGTGAATTGTTGTGAAGGCGGGATCTAGTTTGCCCACGAACACACAGACACACAAGACAAAACGCACACGCGTACATACATACATACATACATACATACATACACACACACACACACACACACACACACACACACACACACACACACACATACATACATACATACATACATACATACATACATACATACATACATACATACATACATACATACATACATTTCTAGTAATGTGCTTTATTATGCGATGTGTACAAGGTTGCTTCTTTCCTTTTTCTTTTCTGTCGTGTAGTGACTACAGATAATGGCTGTTCTGGTAATGGGCGCTGCGACAGGATGTAAACGTGTTTACGATACATATAACGTTACGATTATGCATGTTGTGTAACAGGTTACGCCTGAGCTAATTGATCTTTTACTCGTCCGACTATTTGTCCTTTCTGATTTCGTTTCATATATTTTTTTTCTATTTGACAGTTCAGGTCACTGCTGCTGTGTACAGCCGTTTACTAAGAGGCTACCGTGTCAGGCTGCTTGATTTAGCATGCTTTACGCGGTCACTCCTTCCTTAGTAAGTTATAGCAAATAGACGTTATTTGATTTGATAAACACCACGTCTGCCCGTACAAAGGCGGGGTTTTCCCCCCGCTCCACCTGCAGAAGCCAAGAGCCGAGCCAGAGGTAAAGCCAATACTCAGCCATAATATAGCCACCGTTCATATTATCGTTTTCTCTAGTTCTATTATTAATTTCTACACCGCAAGGCGCAGCACACGCTGTGAGTTGGTGGTCTCAACGAGGGACGGTTCGGATGACTGCCCTCTCAATGCAATGTTCGTTCCACTGTGCACGCCGACAAACGAAACAGAATCAATACGGGGAGAGGTCCGCCGGCAAACTAGTAACACCACTTCGCGTTTGTGAATTTGTGCTCGACGCGGTGGCAGACACGCGACTAGTATAGTTTTGTTATGTGCAGCACGTTGCATATGAAGACGTAAACCTATTAGCCCCGCATGACGAAGTACGTAGCTTCGATGTAACTTTGTATATGTATCTTATCTTCCGAATAGTGCATCTGTATGCAAAGCGCATGACCTCCGTGTAGGACATTAGAGATATGGTCAATATCACGTGGAAGAGTGAAAAAAGAAGGAGAAACTGGCTAAGGGTGTTGCCGCATGCAAGTACTGCTTTATCTTTGCCTCTCCACCTGTCCCGAGATTATTCACCGCTGTTGAGAGTTTTACCTTCACTCAGATATGCTGTTCTCTTATTTTTCTTTCTCTGCAACTCATTAAAAGCTGACAAAAGAAGCGTTTGTATATTATTGGAAAATGCGTCGTGCAGTAGCTGCATGTTCACCTGGTCATCGATCTCTATCTGCTTTTGGACGTTTACTTCGTTATCTAGCTTTACGTGCACATAAGATGCAAGTTCGTGGCACGATTCAGCAAGCAGAAAACATTCGTTATTGCTCACTCTTAAAACACCAACAAAAACACAGTATTTCTTCCACGTAGTAAATTTAAAATAATAATTAGTAATCACGGCAAGAACCCCAACGAAAACAACACAGTTACGTCTACGGGCAAAGCAATGAATGCGATAGCAACAGGAAGGAAAGGTAAGGGGGTAAACCAGACGCACGTCCAGTTTGCTACCCTACACAGGGGAAGGGGTTTAAGGGAAGAAAAGAAAGGAGAGAGAGGGAAGAAGGCACTATCGGTGTGAGTACATGCGGATGTCCATAACTTCACGCCTATAGCCTATATCGGCTAAGATCAAAGTGTAGTGGCAGTATGAATTGAAGTAAACGTAAGCTGACTAAGTAAAAACAAACTGTTGTGCTAGGAGCCTCTCTGTTTAAATCATGTCATCGGACAATTTCATCTACGTTTATGAATAAAAGCCAACGTGTCTCTTAGCGAATTTATCACTACTTTTCCGTATAGGATATGTTTCAAACATCTGTGGTGGGCGGATCCTGGAGGTAGTGCACAGCTGCGTCAATAAAATTACATCATACTGAAGTTCGAGCTCAGTTATTGTTTCGCACTTTTAATATTGATGTCTGAGAAGATTTAAGATGAAAGGCGTGTACTGTTGGTGTTTTGTTTCACGACATTTGTTTGCGGGCTGCCGTTCTCAAAATGCTGAGGAATAATGTTGTCAAGGATGTAAGACCTTGTACGAGCAACTTTAGTGATAGAATGGTGTGCTAATATAACCGGCGTATACCACATGTAATATACCATGGCGGGGCTTATATAATACATAAACCTAAATATATACGGAACCTCACGGCGACGGCGAAAAATTCGCTTGGAATGCCCATATAATTGGTATCGCCATAACATGCTAACATAATGTGATTCAGCTTATCTGCAGCAGTATATTTAACGTAGCCATGTCGCACATATAGCGCACAAAATTCTCAATTTTGTGGTCAAATTACAATCACCATAAGAAATCTGAGAGGCCAGGTGCTCTGCGATTAAAGCGACGTCATCGATTTAAAACAAAACGCGCAAGATTTCTCCGCTGCCGCACATAGACGTTTAATCGCGTCAAGCTCACGGGACGCCTGGAACGCACGACTCTATGCCACGTCATCTTTCAACGAAATAAACACAAAAGTAGAACGGCAGGCGCGATAAACCAAGGAACCGAAGCAGATGACGTAAGATTCTCGACAAGCAGGGCGACACGTCAATTGTATGTGCAGAATGCAGGTGAGAGAATCATGCAGACGTGTCAGAGACTGCAACGTGAGTGGTTACAGCCTATGTGAAGCTATGCTTTAGTGAAGTGGTTAAATAACTGCTGTAGAACTACGGACAATGCGTGGAATTGTGTTTACTTTCACTCTATGCAAGGTGCAATCTGAGACAATGTTCATGTTTATCCGCCTCAAAGGTCGCCATTGCTATATCCCTTGAGTCAAATTGACACATGCATGTGTGTATACAGGGCGTCCCAGCTAACCTTAGCCAGAGCTTTAACATATGCGAACGCCACGTAGCTGGACAGAACGAAGCTAATGTTGTTTGCCGTCGCTTGGAGACAGTCAGATTATTTTGTCCTCATTCCGCATAATCAGATGATTAGTGTTAATTAATTAATTAATTAACTTCTGTAATATTATAATGAGATGGAAAAGGTGAATGAAAATATTGTAGAGCGACATGAAAAACTCCCGATATAGCTTTCTGTTTTTTCAATATATACGTGCTACATAAAAGTGTTTTTTCTCCGAGCGTGAAAGGAGCCCGCGAATACACGCAAAATCGCCGCGCGTCTTCGACACGCGGCGCGCGAACGCGAGTCACGTGATACGTCACCTTCTACGTCACACAGCGACAGCAGCGCCGGTCTCTCCAGTGGCGGCTCCTGGAGGCCGATATCAGAACGACTGCCGCTCCCGGATCAGATCACGAGCACCGCGCGCGCGCGTGTCTGCGCGTCCGTATACACGCCTGTCAGCAGTGAGTACACGCACGTTCAACGCGAATTAATCCACCAGCAAAGCTCGCGAAAGCCAGTGTTGCAAGCAGTGCGTCGTACTCAGTGTTACAATGCTTTCCTTTCTTACCGCTGCGCACACAGCGCGTATATATACCGCTCTAGCTCGAGACGTCCGTCCGGGGCGATCGGCGTGTCCCGTAATCCACAAAGACGCGCCGCACGGCGGCTTTTCAAAGAGAACTGTACGAGAACCCGCGCGTGGTATGCACACATGGAAGCGAGCGCGCACTCGAGCGCATTCGCCCGCACGCGCGTGTGTTTTTTTGGCCCGATCGAACGTCTCTCTCACTTTTACGGGCTGCGAGCACGCGGCGTGCATATAACTCGCGGATATAATACGCGCGGGCTTATCGTGCTACGAGATCTGCGCCCCCTGCAGACTTGAGTTCGCTAATCCATTCTTCGCGAAGCGGCCAGCCAGCCAGCAAGCAAAGCATGCGGGCGGAGAGAGCGATCGAAGACGGCAAAAAATAAACAACAACGATAAAGAAAGAAGTCGCGGGGGGAAAAACAACGATTGCAGTGATGGGGAAGGATGAACCCGAAAGTGGCGCAGGAAAAGCTCAGGAACGATCGAAGCGCCATTCATTCGGGTGGCGCTCTGAATGAACTCGGTCTCGAGAGCACAGCAGGCGAGTGATTCGAATTGGAGGCACAAGTCCCGTGTGTGTCGATAGATTCATGCTAGAAGCAGACAAAAAAGAGGAAGAAATAATTAAGAAAGGAAAGAAAGAGCGCCGACTATAATGATGTTGTGGAATGGGTTGGCGTTTCTAATAAGAATCTATTTCCCGACCGGCCGAGAAGTCGTCCAATTAGTGAGTTCAACGTAGACTAATCTATAGTGAGTAGTTAATATATAACCCACGCAACAGTTCACACTGAAAAGTGAATTACACTTCTAAAAAAAACTGTTTAGATAGAAAGCCTAAACAGGCTATATAGAAACTTACAAGGAATTGATTTCAAAGTCAAGAAAGATTTTGGTAAGGTGCATGAAAAATGATATAGCACTGTGTGACGCGATGACGAAAACTGGCAATGATTAAGCAAGCAGCTCTAGGCGGACACTGCAGAAGGAAATACTGTGGCATATAGCTTCATTAGTAAATTACGCTTCTACAATATCAAACGCGCCGCCCTATATAGCCGTGATAGGAGGCTCTCTAAGTCACAAAAGAAGGAATACACTAAACACTGGTGGCGACGCCACCGCAATGTTTGCGCACTAACACGCCGTGACGTCAGGAACCTTTACAGCACCTACTCTGAGTAACTCTACTCTAACTTTACTCTACTCTGAGCGAAGAAGGGGTGCATTTCGTTCGAAGGGAATCAGCGACTCGGCTTATAGCAAGTTTCAAGACCTTTTTTTTTTTTTCTTCCTTGAAGCCAAAACGACCCCATCCGTGACGTCACACCGACGTGCCGGCTATGGCGTTGCGGCACGAACTTCAGTAAAGTAATAATCTACCTTTTTCGCGATGAGTGAGTGGAAGTAGGACTTTGAAAGGATACTTTACCAGTGCATAAGCTGATTTAACTGTGGGAAACATGTATTGTGTTGTAACGTTAAGATTAACATTAACTCTATTGTAACATTAAGGGATGTATGCTTCTGTAGTTGGAAGCAGCGCTCAACTGTCTGCCTAGGAAACTCAACGCCCCCGAGTAACTTCCCTATACAAAACTAAATGCCTGCATAGACAGCCGATTGATGTTGTGTTCCGCAACCTAACAATCATCCCTCCTCCTGAAGCTACATTACTTGCCTATCTGCCCGCAGTATTTGCCTTATTTGATACTGTTGTTTAAAAAAACAGGCTCGCTTAACGAACCTGAACTTAGCTCACTTATGCACCTGCATAGATTAATGGCGCTCCACACGCGCGCGCACGCACGCACACAAACACACACACTTGAAACGCGTGCGTACGAAGGCATTCTGGCGGAACGAAGGGAATTGCGACTTCTGATGACGAACAGCAGATGGGATCTGGACGGCGAACTTTAACAAAATTGCCCCGCTATAGACTCAACAAAACAGCAAAACCACGCGCTGAAAAGTAAATTTCACGGAGGTACTATAATACAGCAACTCAATTCGCAACGATGCGATAAGAATTTTTTTTTTCCGCCTTGAAAGCTAATGCTATGTTATCTCCGATTAGCTGAAAACACCAAAACGCTAAATTCGACAACACGGAATGGACCTAAGGAGATCTGCCGCAGTACCTAATGGGGCTGCCTGGCAGTATAGGTTGAGCGCTTTGATATTCCAAGCCGGCTTTTACAGACGCCATCGCCATCTAGAGGCCAGGTTCGCGGCCGCGTGGCAGGTACAGTGGGCGCGCGACTTGGATGGAATTGGAAATCATCGCTACTATGGTGTCGCCCACATCTCGACAAAGATTTAAATGCTCCAATGATCGAAGAATCATACCATGAGCTGATCTATATATAATGAACGTACCGGCAGTAAAGCATATTTCGCATACTAAGCAGTCAGTACACAAAATAGACAAATAAATCGGATAATACGAATTAATTAAATGAACGCGCAAGGCAGCTACGGCTATTTCACAAGCGAAGGTCAGAAAAGGTAATGGATCGAAATAATTCGGTGTCAAATAAAGAAGCGTCAGGAAGAGGGGGAGGGTAAGATAGTGGGAAAGGGGGAAATTGACATCGTGGAGAGGGGGAGAGGACAGAGGAGTGGCCACACCGTCGGTCTCGAATCGATCGATCGCGCTACGCGCTCGGCCGTGGGGCGCCGTTGGCTGGGTGGACACGCGCGTCCACATAACCGCGCCGCCGGTAGGCCAGCGCATCGACGCCCGCGCTGGGCTCGGGAAAGGACATCGCGCGCTCTTTCGCTGGACAGACGGACGCGGCGGGGCGTCGGGTCGCATCCATCCGCATCCACCCTCCTCCTCCTCTATCGATCACGTTCTCTTTCCCCTATCGCTGCCTTTTCCGCCCAGATAAGCAGCGCGCGCGCATCTGTGGGTTGGCCGCGTTTTTCTTTTTGTTGCGTCCGTCTTCGCGCGCGCGCTACTGGCCAACGCGACGGCTGCATTGGACGCACGCCGGACGCGACGCGCCGCCTACTACACTGCGGCAGAGGCGAGGCGCGCGTTTGTCGCGATTCCAGCCAGGGCCGACAAAGAGAGAGAGGGAGAGAGGGAGAGCCGTTGTGCGGTGCGACACGAACGCCATATGCGCGACCGACGACGCACCTGACCTGCCCTCCCTCTTCCACCCCCACCCAGTCCTCTCCACTCTCGCTCCCTCTCTCATCCTCGCCATCTCCTCTCAACCGTGTCTCCTCCTTGGGCGCTCGCTCCCAACGTTAACATCTCGTACACTCGAGTACATCGGCTCCGGAATTCGACTGAACCAACGCGTGCGCCATCGTCAACATACTGGCCGTCATATCAGCACTTTCGCCTGACTTGTACGCATTGTCGAGCCAGTATGACGCAGCGATTTCCGTCGATCGATTCTATCCTATTCTTATCAACCACCGTACACAACCGGCTGACCTCGCTGGTAACGCGAGCGAAGCGTCGCACTAACCGCGAAAAGGAAAAGCACTCCAAAGAATCGTATATTTTGCCGAAGTCAAATGGCACACGCGTACTGGTTTTTAATGCCACATGCTAACGGTATTTTTGAGTTGATGTGAAGTCCGGGGACACTGGAAACATATATCAAATGATCTAACGGGAGCAAAGGATAGAATGAAAACGAAAAGTGGAAGACTATGGAAGATAACCAATATAACAACGAGAAAACGACAAGCTATTTGTTCTGCCGCAGCGCGGACGTCGATTTCGCGGTCTTAGTCTGGCGCGACAGAGCCAGAATTCCGCTTGTCACAACTATATAATAAGCAAAAATAACACGCACACATCACGTCCTTCCCTTCCATAGCACCGTAAACTCCAACAAATGCGGGATCACTTTCTTTCTTTCTTTCTTTCTTTCTTTCTTATGAAATCAACACTGACAATCAGCTTTCCCGTCAGACCCTATATATACCTCGGTACCACACCGCATAACGGCCAGAGAGCTTTGCCACGGCGGGCAATACACGCTCAATAAGGCTTCAAAAGAAACAATGAGCTCCAGCTTTCTCCGCATCGATTTAATTACAGGAAGGACATTGGCGAGATGTTATATACGAAGGCGCAATAGTCATCTCCATGTCGCATTCATCTTTTCCGCTGCCAGGTGAAAAAAGAACAAACGCAGAAAACAATACAAAGGAATTGCTCGCCTACAAGCGGTTACCGATCAATGGCAAAAAGACAAGGACACCCGGTACGCGTTAAGAACAAAGAGGGGGGGGAGGGGGGCAGGATGTTAACCTGTACGCAAAATCCGGTTTGCTACCCTAAGAAGGGAACAGGGCGCATTCACACCGGCGAATGACAGACGTCGCGCGACCGACGGCGACTGGACGTTCACAGAATGCAGCGAACGCGACCTGGAGCCGATTGGGGCCGCTCAGGTCTGCTCAAGCCTTTATATCGCCACGTAAGATAAGGCGCGAGCGCATACAAACGCCTTGCTCCTGCGCCACCGATTGGTTCAGTCGATTTTGCGACTGCATTCGTGCGACTGGAAAATCGAGCCGACTGCATCGCAATATCAGTCGCCTTCCGGCCATTTGTGACCATTTGCGACGACTCCGTCGCGGGGCTTCTGCAAGTGGTCTGCGGTGCCAATGAGCGCGAGGAGAGATCACCGACATGGGACCGAAGATGGGACACGATCATCGGTCGCGCACTATCACAGCACAGGACCACGTGCACGGCCCAACGAACACCAATTCAGGATGCGGGCACCTTCGCAGGTTTGTTGTCCTTAAAAATTGTATAGCACTTCGCCCTCTGCTATGATGGCTGACGAGTTATACTTTCTCTCTCTCCCCCTCCTCTAAGGTCATCTTATAACACCGAGCCTAACAACAGTCGGCTGTGTTTTTTTTTTCCCTCGAGGCGATAAGGGCCCCAAATAGACGCGCATTCGCGTTATACACGGACATGCGTGAAACAACTTCCACGGGCACAGACAGGCTACAGTCCGCACTGCGCTCACACGTGGCGATAAAGAGAGAGAGAGAGAGAGAGAGAGAGAGAGAGAGAGAGTGAACGCGGAGTGGTGCGGCGGAGAATCAGGCATGCGCGACGGACAGCAACTGCGGCGCCGGCGGTATCGAAACTCGCTTCGACCTCGACACTGTATGCAGGCCACGTGGCGACGTCAGCAGCGTCAAGCGCGTCCTCAAAGTGCCGGTACAGCCGTGAAAACGGAGGCAGTAAGGTGAGAAACAATAGCAAAACAGACACACCATCGAGTCAGACCAATATGCCGGGTGTTTCAGCGAACGCTTACAAAAATTCTGAAAGGTTGCCTGTGGCAGATAGCCCAATTCTAGTTCGTGAGGTGGTCTGCTCGAGCTGGCGGACATTATTTGCACGAAAAATTAGAATGCATAAACGACTAAGTAACAAAAAAATTCACTAATGAAGTTTTTAACCAATTTCCTTATCCATATTGCAATTTATAAATTATAGCCGTGGAAGTTCGCAAGGCGGATCCACTCGGAACGAATTCTCAAGATGACACCAGTTTCGAGATATTAATTCCCGATCTTTGCGGCGAAATGCATTGGCGTTACAGTGAATTTGTTAACAAAACGTCGCTTTATGCATTCAAGCACGAAAGTAACTGCAACGCCAATGCATTTATCTGCAAAGTTCGGGAATTAATCTCGAAACTCGTGTCATTCTGAGAATTCGTTCCAAGTGGATCCGCCTTGCGAACTCCGCGGCTAGAATTTTTAAACTGCAATATGGGCCATACGGTGATTAGTTAGAAACTTACTTAGTTAATTTTGTTAATTAGCCCACTGTGCATTTGCAAGTAGTGCCCGCCGTTTTGAGCAGACCACCTCATGAACTAGAATGGTGCTCAGCCTTTATAAAATTTTGAAAGTGCTCGCTGAAACACCCGGCATATCCACCACTAGGCCGACATATACCGTCCGTTAGCTGCCCGAGCACCTGCCACCCCTCACCTCTTTTCCCCTCTAAGAAGACTCCTCTCGACCAATGGTGTGCATGTACACGGTCTAAGCAAGAAATAACCACGTCTGCTTCGCGTCTGCTACACAGGTACCACTTCTGCTTCGCCGCTGAGAAACAGACGTGATTTGCATCGCATCTCCTTCAAAAGTGCCACGTCTGCTTCGCCATTGATGAGAAGCAGAAGTGACTTCTTTCGCGTCTGCTTCGCCAATGCTTCTGTAACTCTGGTCTCTCATAATTGCCTCTCGATGTGTACAGGCGCTCATATCGATTTCTATACCGCGAGTATTTCGTCCGTCTATTGATCGTTTAGCACGAACCAGCCGGGTCACGGTCGGGCGATACGCATCGCGACAACCTGATAGGACTCCCTATGCTAACGAGCCACGAAACGGCCGACAGCTGTTTGTGGGGCGTCTAATGAAGTGAGCCCGCCCGTTAAATGGTCATTGCATGCCCTTCGCAACACTCTATATATAGATATAACTGGCCGCAAAAACACGCCACACTTGTGGAGTTCGGGAAAAGGATGTTTCGCCAAGCGTTGAGCGCATGACGCCACTCCCGTCACGGATAAACATCCCACGCTTAACGCTTAATACACAAGCCAAAAAGTAAAAAGAATGCTGGAAGGCGGGTGGATACAGCGTGAGGTAAAAGCGATGGAAATTGGCGCGGATATGCGCGGCAGTGGTTGCGGGCGAGGTTTTAGGAGTACTTAAGGCGAGTTTTAGAATAACCACGCTGCTCAATAAGCATTCTTGAGTGACCGCGAACGATTGCTGTTCCACATACTGAGCGCCAGTTCTTGCTTATCGCAACACACGGCCTCCTGTAAGCAAGCAAACCAATAACGACTATGTTGCCTCAACCTTGGTCCAGTGTGGCCCTATACAGGGCCCACATGGGTACTTCTTGGTGTGCTGCTAGGCCAAGAAGAAGGAACACGGCACTTTGGAAAGAATCCAAAACACGGATGAGTGAGACAACGACGTTGTTCCGAAATATTGAAGGACTGTGCTAGCCAGCAGCTACGAAAGTAAGCACGCAAGTTGTTGGTCAACCGAGTATCGTCTTCTTTTTGGATATAGGCTGCTGTAGCCATGAACCAATACTGTTTCTTTTCGATTTAATTATTATTCACTTATCAGAAAATATCTTGGCTGTTACTAAGTTATGTAAAGAACACCTTGACCAGACCCAATCAAGAAACAAGTTTTCGAAGACATGCATTAGAGAAAAGGAGTAAATGAAACCAACGTATAGCTACAAGGCACGAAGAAGTGGTAACTATATGCACAAAAAGCCGTGATAAATACGGGAATAAAATAACCACTAACATTCTATAAGTAGATAAAGTGAGAACCCAAACCGATGCCGAAGTTATTGAACAAACGTCCAAACGAGAAAAGCCCTGAATACGGATGAGCTGAGCACGTGATCGCGCGGAGGAATCCCACAGGTGACGTCACATCTTGTATTCATAACAGGTGTGCACTTCGACGCGGGAGATGCCCCAGACAGCTCACAACGGCAGATGCGCCAACGCCTTGCACCGCCTATGTTGCCTACTCAATACACAGAAGTAACCGAGACAGCGAAAAAAAAAAAATGATAGAGAACAGTGAGCGAGGCCACACCAAAAATGAGGACACCCAGGCGCCATTCGCACCATGGCGACATCGAGTGAGCCCCAACCCCGTCCTCCGGTCTCTTCCGCTCTGCGAGCGGACCGAGGTGTGTCACGCCCATGAAACGCCAACGGATGCGCCGAGCTGTCGCCGGTGAGTACGTACCAAACCATGCCACGTGCGAGGACAGCTCAGCTACGGTGACGCTGAACGACAAAAAAGAAAAGAAGAAAAAAGACAGAAAGAAAATGGTTGGCAAGGACACATATAATGCAAGAAAAAATGACGAAGATGAAACGAAAACCAAGCACGAGCAGGATCACACAGTCAGCGTCGAGAATTAGCCGACAGCGAGATTCGAGAAAAGAGGCTGAACATTTAAGGCTGCTCTGTATATAGCAACACTGCTCGCGTTACCGCGCACATTGGGTGCACCTAAAAGAACCCCAGGTAGTCGAACTTCGACTATACGGCACCTCTCATAACCAAAGTGCGCAGTTTCGGGACGTTAAGCTTCACAACTTATGCGAACACACAAGAACACACAAGAACACGCACGCACGCACACACACACACACACACGCACGCACGCACACACGCACGCACGCACACACACACACACACACACACACAAACACACACAAACACACACACACACACAAACACACAAACAAACAAACAAACAAACACGCGCGCGCGCGGTTGAAAAGTGCGTTGAAGCCATACACCACGCGTACAAGCAGCACAAAAAAAAAAGCCCATGAGACAGACATGGATAAGCAGACCTCAGGGACGCATATATAGGCGACAGGATTAAGTGCGCACAAAGTGCACCGTGAAAGGGCACGCGCGCGCACGATCAAACGGAAAACACACACAACTCGGGAGGCGCACGGGAGGTGTGACGAGGGAGTGGCGCCCAAAACACAGTCGGCACCTCGCCACCGCGGCCCGCACGCGCGCGCTGCGGTGCTCTTTAGCATCGCAGATGTATTCCGGCGCTTTTTCGGCTGTTCTCGTCGCCACGGGCGTTTCGCAGAGCGCGAGCCCGCGGGAGTCCGCACCGAGCCCGGCCAAGGCGGATGTCGATCCGATGACACGCTTGCAACGCTCGGAAGAGCATGCGGCACAAGGACGGACGGGGGTGGGAGGGGTAGACACTCTGCTGTCGCCATTGCTCGCCCCTGCTGCTACAACCTCCACCCCCTTTCCTCTCACCCTCGGTTGGAGCAACCCCACGCGTCGCAAGCCACCGCCGCCTGCTGTCCGCGAGAATCGACGTCAACGTGTTCACACTTGCGCGCTCCGCGAAGGTATGCGTGCGTACACACGGCTTGAAGACAGTCCGCGGTCGAATGTGCAGCGGAGCGAAGTCGCAGTGCTCATAGGTGCACTCCATCTCTGAAGTGAAGGCGCGACAACGATGGCGGACGAAGAAGGAACACAGACACACATTTCAGATAATGCTTAACAAACACGCCCAACTACCCATCCTCTTCATCTCGTTCCACTTAGCTTCCAGCTATGGGTTGAACATTCTTGCAGATATTTTTTTTTTACTTACCTAGGTAAGTGGAACGGTGTTACGCATAAACATTGTGCGGAAACTATCGAAGATTACAATCTATGTAAGCGAATAGCCCGAAGAAACGAAAGAGCGAGCGAGCCGACGAACGAACGAACGAATGAAGGAACGAACGAAGGAGCGAACGAACGAAGGAACGAACGAACGAAGGAACGAATTAACGAACAAACGAACACTTCCTTTGCTGAGACCGACCATAGTTCTTTGACTACCGGCCAAATACGAAAACGAGCGGAAGTGGCAAAAGAAAGCTATTCGCTTTAAAATCACGACATATAAAAAACGGTTATTCATATATTTGAACAGTTTTGTTTTTTAAGCTCACATAATAATTATGGGGAATTACGTTCCAATAAAACAATCACTGCTATATGGAACAGTGTTAAGCATACCTCTACGTATTATTTGGAACATACTTCCACGAACCTGTAACTATGTTTAAGTGAGACGATTCCTTGAAACTTAAACACGGTTTAGTGACAAGCGCGTAGAAGAGGGTGTTCTAGATAATACGTACAGGTACGCGGAGCACTACAATAGCTTTGGCTGTTTTACTGGAACATAGTTTCCACATATTTGTTGTTACGTGAACTTAAAAAGTAAGAATTTCGAATATATGATACACCATTTCATATATGTTGGAGAAAACAGAGAGAGAGCGGAGCCGTGCGTTTTATTATTATAACCATGTATTGATTTTTGCAAGTGCACGGTTTTTGAGGATGATCCAATTTTGGAAATCAAAGCATTGCAGCAACATCAACAGTGGTCTCGACGCAACCGCGCCCGAGAAGCAGGCAGTGATGTGAAATGGCGCGGACATCCGCTCTAGCGACGCAGGCGCATTTGCGCACCGCGATCGAGCTCGAGCCTGGAAGCACACGCGGTCACGCACAGGAACGCGCCCGTCTCCTCGAGAACACGCGCCACTCTCAAGAGTCGCGGAGCGGCCGTGAGTCGTCTTCCTCAGCGGCCACTCACAGCCTGCTCGCTGGCGCTTGGTGGCCCGGGCGGACTTGTCGCATCGTCTCTCTCCAGCCGCACGAGGTGAAGGACGCACGACAGAAAACCGGCGACGGCATGCCGCGACATCGGAGGACACGACGCGTCGTCGAGCGTGTCGCCTCCACAAGCAGCGCGCGTGCGACGCCCAGCGTGCTGTACAATGCAATGCGATCCGCGTGAAGGCCACGGCAAAATATAAAGAACACAAAAATAAAAGAAAAAAAAAAAAACAATCAAATCGGGAACGAAAGCACAGGCTCGCACAAGCTTGTATACCCGATATATTAATAACCTTTCCCGCTATTAAAGTATCTATCTATCTATCTATCTATCTATCTATCTATCTATCTATCTATCTATCTATCTATCTATCTATCTATCTGTCTATCTATCTATCTATCTATCTATCTATCTATCTATCTATCTATCTATCTATCTATCTATCTATCTATCTATCTATCTATCTATCTATCTATCTCAAGGTGTTGAACAACTTGTATTATAGAACGTCCTTCCCTTTGTAAGCACGTGACGTTCCTACGTGATCCCCACGTGAATCGATGAGGAAGGCCATACAACACCGTGATCTTTCAAGAACGTACGTAAATGCCTCAGGGCGATTTACGCTGTTGTCGGAAAAATCCGCGAGAGACGTCATAGTGTCTCGGAAATTTTGCCATCACTGACCAAGACAAGGTACGAAGTAAATAAAGAACGTTTCAGAGTCCCTATAGGGTTCCTTGGACTGCCCAACGTTTTTAAATGTACGCATTCAGGAGTAAACTCATTTATTTATTTTTTCATCTATCCAAGCAAATTTCGTCTTAGTTTTGATGGTTCACATACGTAGTAAGAGAAGCCTTTGGCACCCCTGCCTCTGATCGGTTCTTGCGAAAATGAAACAAAGCACTTGATTGGTGTTCTAACTGCCATTGTTTCTAACGTGTAAGTTAGAAATCCACGCATTGCTATTTGCTCTATAGGTGTCTCGACAGTAAATTCCCATCACGCAACAATTTTTGTGTGTCTGTGTGAAGCAGAGACAATGAAAACTGACGGCTTCAAACGCAAATCAGGATCCCAATTCACAACCCTTTTTCAAGTGTGCATCTATAAGAGATTTTAGCCATTTGTCGGTGGGTCCATCGCTAACATTATGGTCCAGCAGCTCCACTTCCTATAATGAGGACACTGATCATCTGCTGCGTATCAATCCTGGCAACAATATCAAACACAACATGTCAGCGTAGGCCAAACTCCAGTCTAAGTTTACCATTCGTTAGTGGACGACAAATACGCAGCGTCATCGTTGCGAAATATGATGTCCAAACTATAGCGACTATAACATGTTTCCGGCACTGCAATTGCTGCTGGCGCACAGAGCCAGCAAAAGTATGACCTTCGAGATGTGTTTATGTTAATCCGAAGCGGTCGCTGGGCGACGGATTTGGATACCATCTATGCATGCATAACCGCAGGGGCAAATGTGTTTGTTGTCTTTCCTTCATTTTTTACTACGTGCGCATTCCGGCGAATGCCCAGAATAACATAACTGAAAAAGAAAGCTTCCAGGTTTCTTAAGAACATTTTTTTACAGCGTAAGAACGTTTTCACGAACACGAACATAGTGCTCCCTTTCGCGTCAGTCTGACGCAGGAAGAGCCGCGCGAGACGCTTCACGGTCGCGCGCTGACTCCTACATGTGACGTCGCAACTGGAACAAGCATTTTGTCTCATCTCCCCCCTCCGCCCCCTCTTTCCTTATTATTTTTTGTACATCTCTTTCTCGATTTGCCAACTTGTCCTTTCGTTCATTTATTTCTCGTTTCTCGAGTCTGGCGAGCCGTGTGCATTCCCCGTCGACGCCCATTACCTCCCCCCCCTTTTTTTTTCTTTTTACTGAAGGCTGTGCGTTCGTTCCAGCCGTCTCAGCCGGCTAAGCACACATGGCGCCATGCCACATGCCAGGCATGACCCCATCGCGAGGCATTCGTGCTCCGCAGTGTAGGAAGAGGGGGAGGAGGAGGAATAGGAGGACAAGGAGAGAGAGAGACTGAAGCGAAAGAAAAAAAAGAAGAAGCGGTGGCCAGCATACGCACCGGACGAGAGGCGGACGTCCCCGCAAGAGACAGGATGATGCGTGTGCACATGTCCTGTTGGGGGTGTTGGGGGGACGTCGTCGTATCACAGGGCGTCGAATGTTACACATCCGAGCGTCCTCACCGTCCCCCCCCCCTTCCCCCCCACCCGCAGCACCCCATGTGAGGAGCTTTGTTCATCTCACTCGTGGCACTTACGTGTGCGCTGTTTGTGCGTGATTAGATGCGTTGTAGTACGTGCAGGCGTATTGTGGTGCGCAAGTGTGTTAGTACTTGAATGTGTGGTAGTATTGAAAGTTGGGTGAGTTACAGTTCATTCGCAGAGCGTCGCAAACGCACGGGAAGTCAAGAAGGAAAAACCATGGCCGCCCTGACTATCAATTGAACTAATTTTTATTGGAGAGAGTAGACTAAACGCAGGGCGAGGGGGGGGGGGGGATATCACTGGGGCGTCGCCATATATATAGTCTACTCTCTCTGATAAAAATTATTTCAGTTGATAGCGTTCTATAGTCTCTCCCATTTTTACGTCAAGTCTTCCCTTACAAGAATAATGCAAAATACTGCATTGAATCTCCCCAGAAAGTCTACTGCCAGCAAATAACTATCAAGAAAAACACAACTGAATTTCTATAGATATTTCGTAAGGGTTGTCGCGCTGTTCCGAGCTTGAGTGTATGCTTTTGTGTTTGCGCTATTGGTTTACGTGTGTGTGTGTGTGCATATAATTATGTATGTCTGTGAGCGCGTACGTGCACATGTACAGTCGAGAGAGAAAGTCTCGGAACCAGATATCCGCAAAATTTTTTTTTTTTTCGTCACAGCCTAGGCTCAAAGACTGAAATCAAGTGGTACTGCCTATACGTGAGTCCGTCTGACCAGCGTCATGCATTAAGACGGTTTAATGTTGCACGGCTGTGCTAAAGGATTTTTTCTTTCTCTTCTTCTTCGTTTTTTTTTTTTTTTTTGCTGATGCCGTGGTCTTTAATCTTTTGCTCTCGACTGTACGTGCGCGTGCATGTGTGGGCGCCCTGCATGCGTCCGTCATACCAGTGAAGGTGAGAAATGACATTTTTCTCTGACTCACTAAATCGAACGACGGAGGAAGCAACAACGGCCTCTACGAAACGGTTTGATTCGGCGCGACACTCATTTTCCACGACCAGATCAACTTTTGCAGAAACGGACAGCCTCGCACTGGCTATTTATTATACGAGCACACTTTCGTTTTTAGAAAACGAAGAGCATTACTTAAATTAATTAAGTTATGGGGTCTTGCGCGCCAAAACCACGATGCTACTATAAAGCACGCCATAGCGAGGAAGTCCGGATCAATTTCCACCACCTGGGGGGTCTTTAACGTCGAGATGAACATCAATCAATACGAGCCGACAGGATTGTAGTATACCACGCGCTCGATTAACCTCAGGCGCACTCATAAAGGAAAAAAAAGGAAAAATAAAGGATGTCTTTGTGTGTCTAACAGGGAGCCATGCAGTACATGGCTCCAGAAATGCGATCACTGTCCTTGCAAAAATCACACATGACATTCGATTGCACATCATCATGCATGCGAGTCTGCTAAAGGTAAAAAAATCTCAGCAGAAATTCGACATAACTTATATAGCTGATGCTGGCTGATTTAGGTGCCGGCAACACAGGTGGCGAACCCTTAGCAATCCACGATTTCCTTACGTAGCCTGCTGCTAAAGAAACAGAAAATCCCCTTAATATTTATAGTCACTGCGTCCCATCGCGCCGCATAACACAGGTAAAACGTAAGAACACTGACTTGGCGACGTATAGTTCATGACTTGTTATTTTTTGGATGAGTGTATTCATGGCTGCATTGAATGTACTAAGTCAACCACAAAATTTTACGGCCCGCGGGATTTCGGAAATCTTCCAATTTCCGAGCAGCCTGTAACAGCAGTCAGAGAAATCGAACATCACAATGTTGCTCACGTATACTAGTAGAGGCTGTAAATGCGAATACTAGACTGCCGCTAAGGCTGTGTATATATTCAGTTTTTTCTAAGATTTCGTGTTCGGTAAAATTTTGTCGCTGACTTGCACGTCCTTGAGTCGCTCTATTAGGCATTATTTTCCGGAAACACGATCTTGGCGGACTCCTGTGTTTAGAGTTCGTAACGTTTATAATACGAGTCCCGTAATTCAATTGCAGTTATCGTTTAACGCTTCAGTGCCAGTGGCAACGCTCACATTTTCATATATGATACTTCGTGTGTTTTTTTTTTTTAAATAGTATTGAATTAATCCTCTAAGAAACTTTTACTTTATTCTTGATCGCTTCTTGTTTCTTTCTTTCTTTCCCGTTATGCACCCAATTAGCAGGTGTTTACGCTGTTTTGGGCGCACATCAATAAGCAATTCAGTAGTACAGATAATAGAAAGAAAGAAACGTTCTGCTTAAAATCATACTTTGTTGTCATAATTATTATTATGACATTCGCTTCGACGTCATCAGTCAGGGAATGTTTGCACCGCGGACCTACAGCGTTCGCCACATGGGGCGCCACAAGCCGAGAGCGCTTCCCTGCTAGAGAAAATAAACGGCATGTCAGCATCAGAGGCCCGCGTGACTTAACGCCGGCGCTACCGAGCGTTTGTTTCACCTCAACGCTCCCATTTCCTCTTCAGCGTTGCGGTCTTGTTTATGGGGCGTTGCGACGTGCCCGCTGGAAGCGCGGGTACCGAGCCCACCGCTGCGGTGTTTCTCGAAGTTTCTTAGATTAAACATGCTTTCACCGTTGGGCATCCCTCTTTCTATGTCATCATCATCATCATCATCATAACACCACCACCCCTCCCCCCCCCCTCCCCCCGTGCACAGTAGCAGGCTAGAGCGCGTAGCTCAGGCCGACCTCTCTGCCTTCTTTGAAATAAGTTATCGCTCGCTACATTAAACAAGAACACTACAGAAGCTATGGCCACTAGCAAAAACTTATTTAGTCGCCTTATAGGTAACATAAGCGGCGTATTATTAGGGGCGAGCGAATGGTAATTTTCGAGAGCGAACTGAAATAGGAATCGAATGTTTTTTATTTTTTTCGTATCAACAATGGTCGTTTTCTCCGTTAGAATAAACAATGTTCATATTCTAGTACTCGTAGTGTCAACAAGTTGCTGTCAAAATATTGCACGTTTGTAAGCGTTGCTTATTGATATAAAGAAGGTTGAGAATCCGGGACAAACAGATATAGGCAGTTTGCTCGCCAAACCTGCATTCTTTGGAGAATGTAAATGATCGCTGCTTAGAAGGAAAAAATCTGGCTATCTGAGCGATGTACAGCATGACCAAGTTCTCGCGTTTTATGCCCACTGATACGGCAGCCGTGACAAACGTTATCGCACTCTTGCCCCAATTTCATGTTTGATTGGGCACGCTTGAGGGTTTAAACTTTTCAAAGACTATTGGAAAGATTTTCATACTTACAAATACCGACTATTGAATTCGAAGACCAAACCAAATTGAACGTTTATGTAATTCATTATTCGAAATTGACGATTATTCGCATACGCTCCACCTCCCCCCCCCCCCCCTTACTTTTTTTAACGCGAAGTCAGTAGACACTCTGGGTGAAAGCCTATATGCATATAGGTTCTTTAGCGTTTTGTCGACTAATGCCTGTAGACATTCAGAAAATGATTCAGAAGTCACATCATTTCTTCAGAAGCAAGTGGACACGAAACTGGTCCAAGGAAACAGACCCATTTTGTCTGTATTCCTGTCGATACATTGGATGCAGACAAAAAAAGAAAAAAAGTCCGTACGAAGGCGAAACCAATTCGGATGAAACTTCTCACAGTCTACGGACTGCCGAAATTAATTTCGGTAAGCGCGCGATGATACGCACACATTCTTGCGCATTGCTCGAAGCCCTTGCCTACGGTTTAAGGAGCTCCAGGAGCGCCATTCAAAACCATTATAGTTTAAATCCTAACATTGCTAGTTAGTATTCCTTGAAGATTAAATACATGCAGTAAGAGGAGGGAACATCCCATTTTAAGCAGCGAATGCGGGAGCTTGCCTGAGCGGCTCAGCTCTCACTAACGGTGTCAGCAAATCCCAATGAAGTCATCCAAGCAAAGGACACACGTGCGAACAAGAAACATCTTATTAAAATAATGTCAGACACACAAACCAAAAGAGCCTTCCAGTCACCTACGGGATTATTAAAGACACCTCGTGTGCTAACGAGCGTATCATACGATGCACAGTACAAGACTACACGACCGCTCACGCTGCAGCGGAGCGTTTACATTCGCGCACGTGACAATAAACTGGAAGAAGGAGGGCTTTGCCATTAAATTAGCACTGTAAAGACGTAAGTCCACATCGACGCGGGCTTCAAACATATAAAGCGTGTGTAAGAACCGCTGAAATGGCAAAATCGGCTCTTATACACGCTCCGGCAAATGATAGCACTTCTTTTGACTAATAGAGAAGGGAAAGCTTCTAGGAGAAGTGTCACTTCTGCTAGAAGGTTCGTCACCATAGAAAAAAAAATTACCACAGGAAAAAAAAAATAACTGTTCTGTAATGTAACGATGACTACAAGAATGAAAAATCGAAAAAAAAAAACTCGGGAAAGAGAGCTCGTGCCAGCAACCAACGGGCCAACACACAGACTCGTAAGGTGACAGAGCCCGGCCACGCGTTCATCGCTGTCGCGCTTTTCCGCGCCCGAGCCCACAACTTCGAGGGCACGGTCCGACCCTCGGATCGCGCCCCTCTTAGAAAATAGCGGGAGTCTCCAAGGAAACCGGAGGGGGTATCCCGCAACCGTTTGGGCAAAGATTGGGGGGGGGGGGGGGGGGGGGGATGAGGTCAGAATTGTCTGCTCTTTCCATGGGACGTTTGACCCCTCCGAGAACGGGGTGCTCCGGAGAGGTGAAGGGGGGGGTGTTGCGGCGGTCACAATCGCGCTGCGCACACACGCACGCACGCACGACAACGGGAGCAACGACCTCGTCCAACGGAGCAGGACAGCAGGGGGGAGAGAAGGAGGGGAGGCTTCGAGAGTCTTTCGGTATTTATACGTATATACCGTTTGCGTCTTGGTTGCGTAGAGTACGCCGCCGTTTCCTTTCGAATCCACCCTCCCCTCCTCCTCCACCCCGACTCCTGCCCTGCTCGACGCCGCCGCCCCCTCTCTCTCTTTCTCCGGGCTCCGGACGCCTCTTCGGTCTCCCCTGCTTCGCATTGCCGAGATGCTACGGTTCTCTTGAGTCACCTACCAACGAGACGACACCCCCACCACCTTCTGCGGCCTCGCCCATCTCCTGTTCACTCGTAGCTGCTTTTCGTTCGTTCATCCGACCGGAGAAGAGCCGCCGCCAGCACACCACCGCGGCCCTTCTGCGCCTCTCGCCGGCGATGCTGGCCACAGGGTCCACTGCCCTCGGCTTCTCCTTCTTCCTGTGCCCAGACTCTCTCGCATTCTCTCTCCGTTCAAATACGCGCACTAGACAAGAAGAATGCTGACCTTGCGCGATCCGTGCACTCTTCGCCGTTTTTTTTTTTCTTCTGTTTTCTTTTATCCTTCGGCTGGCTCTGGGGCGGCTCTCCTCGGGGTCTCAAGTTCTCCGCTTCATACCACTACATTCAACCCCCGCCCCCCCCTTTCCAAACCCCTGGTCATCTAGCTCCCAGACCGTGCCCGACTCGGTTTACTTAGAGGGGGAGTGAGAAGGGAGCTGGGTGGGGAGGAGGAGGCGAAGCGGCCGATGCGGTCCAAGGGCCCGCTGGTGCCAAAGGGCGGCGGCGGAGACGACGACACCCGCAACGCAACTGGCCGTTCCGGCGAGGGGGCGCGCGCGCGGTCTCTTCCCGAGACGACCGCAAGGTCCGAAGGAGAAGCAACAGAAGCGGCGGCGGCGAGCTCCACGCGACCGACCGACCAGCGTAGCTGGAGACGACAGCGAGAGAGGAGGGGGGTGGAACCGCTCTGCAAACGGAACCCGATCCGCTCTTTTCCCGCCGCTCGTATGGCGTAACCGCACGCACACACACGCGCGCAGACGGACAACAGGCAACGAGAGAAGGCGCCGAGCGAACGCGGCCGCTCGGCCTGTCCGCGGTTAGAAGAAGAGCAAAGAAAAGATCGGGAGGGCGCGCTGGGCAAAGCGAGAAAGAGACGACGCTCGAGCCGCTTGCCGCCGAAGCAAGGGCCACGGGTCAAAGGTCTTTCCTCACCTCCTCCCCCCCTCTCTCCCTCTCTGCCGATCCTTCGCTCGAAGCCGCACGACAGCAGACTTGCTTGCACTGCCGCGGATATGTTTGCTCGGTCCGGGCTTTTTCTCCTTCTGCGTTTTTGTCTTAATCTCTCTAGAAGGCTCGGCACGCTGCTTCTCTCGCGCTCAATGTAAAGTAGAGGTATACGTCGGCGCACCTCCCGCTGTCGTGGTCAGCGTGAGTGGACGCTTCCATCGTGGACCCTGAAAGCAGCTGAGTCGTCTCCGGTGCGCTCGTCTCTCTGTTTTCGCGTCTAGTCTTACTCGGCTAACCTCTGAAGAGGCTTACATAGATAACGCGGCTTTCACACTGGGTGCGCACTCGGGATGGCCGCGGTCCTCTGCCGGCCCCTCCTGGTCAGCGAAGCACTAGCCGCACGTAGCTCTTTTGTACGTAGGGGCCTTTCTTGCGTCGATGCCACTCCAGAGGTCTTTGACGCGTCTTCCCCAGCCCTCCCAGCGTTCTTAGCCTGCGCTTGTTTGCACCGTGCTCCTGACTGTCCCCTCGCTCTGGCTCGGTCAAGAAGAGCCGTCTGTTCGAATGCGAAACCATTTTCCCCCTCTTGGTAGCGCCGTTATTTTTATTTTGTCAGCTGTCTTACGTCACGGAAGAGATTCTCACGCGTGTGACGCGTTCGCAGCCAGCTGGAGGAGCAGCCCCGTCGACCAACTAGCCAGTTCTCCACGCCCCTTGTGGTCAGCTCTGCCCTCGCGCTGATATCTGAGTCCCAAACGCAGGCACGACCCACGTTCTACCCTATGCGCTCGTTCTCTCGCCTTGTATTTGCTTTTTTTTTTCTTTCCTTATCTGAGTGACGCTGTCAGCGCCTCGCGCGCAACATCGTCTCTCTGGCCTTTCACCGGGAGCCTATCTCTTGCTTTTCTCCTTTCGCTTTGTTGCGTTACCCGGGCAAGACAGAAGAGTAAGCCCGGAAATACACCCACTCCTCTATTCACACAAAAGAAAAAAAAGTACATAAACAAAACGCAGAAAGAAAAAAAAGAAAGATCAATGGCGATTTAGCACTAAATGCCAGAGAAATGTGTTAGCATTACGTCGCACCTCTATGAGGTTCCGAATCTTGATATAAACCACGTTCACCGCATTGTAAAATGTTGTTCAGAAGCGATGTTCAAGTCGACAGCGACGCGCACGCCGCGCCGCTGAGGCGAGCACGTTATATGAGATCGCCCACAGCAGGAAGATGACGGTCACCACTGCGAGAGGACGGAGAGGCCAAGAGGGCTCACGGTAAAGCACCCCAGCGCAAGCCGAGAAGAACCGAAACGAAGACCTGCTTATGCAGCTTCGAGGTCGCCGCCGAACGAGTTGACCCCGACCGGGTCCAAGCCGATCATCTGCCTGGACAGGCGGAAATCGCGGACGCGGGGTCAAAAAAGGAAGAAAGTAAAAGAAAAAGAAAGAGAAAGAAAGAAAATGAAAAAGGAGCTTAGTCGGAAGCGTCTACCTGCAAAAAGATATCCGAAAGTAGCTATAAATGTGTCTCGTTAAAACGGTGTTGCGAAAGATACGAGAATAAAATGATGCTGTACGTCCCTCCAATACCATCGATCAGTAAAGTTGTTGGCGCGACTATTATTATCGAATATTTTCTCAGCAACGCAGCAGGCTATAGTGTCTGTTGCGCATTGTGAATTCCATATACTGCATAGTACAGGAGGAGTATAGTTGCCCACTAATGCATTATAGTAATGCGTGGAAAAAATAAAAGAATTTTGAGGAGTTTAGACTACCGAATATAGACTACCTCGGGAGGCATTCCGTAGTGCAGGGCCAGGGATTAATTTTTGACTGCGTCGAAATTATTTAGCGCGCACGTAAGCCTATGCAGACGGGCGTTTTCTGCATCTCGCCTCAGGCGATATAGTATACAATGCGGCCGCAGGGACAGGGACTCCAACCCGAGACCTCGTGCTCCCGAGCAGGAATAACGTCACGTGTCCACTCAACCACCGCGGCTAGTATTGGAGAGCACTGTGTGCGCCATCTTCGCGGTGCTGCGTGCGTAAATAGTCCACATATAGACCACTTTATAGACAAATGTACAAAGTGGACACGATATCCACACGTACTGTACACAGGCAACGCAATTTATTTAGTATGATTCACACTGGACATATCCAGCGGGTAGCTATATAACATATGTATCGACATTGACATCGTCTGTTTCTTTTATATGTATTTTTTCCGTCACAAACAGTAAAACTGTGGCGTTATAGCTCAAAGATACAGCACGCTGCGCTCTTGCTAGAGCATTCGACTTCTCCGTTCACGAATAATTACGCGTATTTCTTGCACCGCACTAAACACTCACAGCTGCAGGCGGGCACCGCACAGGCGGCCCTGTTCCATCTCGACGTGATCACTGGCGATCGGCCGTGGTGGACTTATAGCCGAATCTAACTGGTACTGAGGCTGCGCCTCCGGAGTAATCAGAGGGCGGCGGTCATCACGCAAACGGGGCAGTTGGGTCGGGACGCTTACGCGAAGGTGCGCCTGCCTGGTCCCCAGGGCCTGCTGCTTCCGTGAGAGGAGCGTTTAAGTCATTCCTATTGGGCATGCAGTTGGTCACTCAGCTTTTACCGACTGGTAACGCGGGATGCGTTCGCTCGTCGGTCTTCTTTGCTGTGCTTGACGCGCCCGACAAGCACGCATGCCGGCTAAACTATATACGAAGGTCTATACGCTGTTTCCAAAGTAAATGGATAGGCCAGCACTTACGTAAATTGCGCGAAATAGTAGATAGTAACAAAAAGCTCGACTCGGCAGCAAATGGATGGATAGAGCAAATGAATTGGTGTACTTTGGGGTCAGTCTCGGCGTAACAGGTTGACTACGCTAAAACGCTAGCGTGTCTTTCTTTTTTTTTTTTTTTTTCTTTGCATGTGTAGAGGTGGAGAGCCAGGTGGGTTCTTCGACAGCAAGGACGGGCCTATACGCTCGCCCGTACAACGAGATCAGAGACGACTCGTTTAATGGGGCTGACATCGTTTCTGAAAGCCTACGTCTTTACCAAGTCTCACAACTACACTATACATCCGGAATCTTGGGTAACGGGACGGCAAGGTCAACGAGAGAAAGCATATTGTGTCGCCCAGCCAACAATCCACCCCGGGTCAATCAACTGCAAACGACTGCTGAACGAGAGATAGCAAATAACATCACCAGGCCAACAGCCACTCATGCGCCAGTCAAGAGCCAGCCAACGGCCAATGTTGTGGTAGAGCAGCACAGTCTAACAAACTGTAAGTGTACCGCCCATCCAGCAGACCATCACAGCCCAATCAATAGGCAGGTAATGACCAACGTCGTGACCTAGCGGCAGGCTCTGGTCGGCGGATAACACTACTGTCCAGCCAACAACAGCTGGCACAAGTCAATCGATAGCCAAGCTATAGTAAACTAAAGGTACGCAGCACCAGACAGCCGATCATGGGCCAATCGGTAGCCAATAATTGGCCAACCTCATGTTTTACGAGCAACCCCGTCCTGGTAATAGTACTTAAGGCTACGAATCATAATCTGGGCTTCCTTCGTGTCCTTTGAATTCCTTTTCTTCTAACGTTGTAAACCAAACCCGCAAATCACGAACGTGCGCCGCCGTGGCGGCGCCTGTAGATAAAGTTTAACGAGCGGGACACACACATCGACTTCTGATCATGAACGCCGGTCAGATATCGAAATGCAGAAGAAAAACAAAAAAAAAACAAGAAAGCCAGGAGACCGCAATCTCCAAAGGCGTGTTGAACCGCTATAAAGCCGGCAATTAAGCGAAAGCGCACGCGTGAGGCGATCTATCGATAGCTGAAAAAAAGAAATGCAAACAACCGGCTGACCGCGGCGAGTCGTGAGGGGCCACATTATATAGCGCTCCTTGCCCAAGCGCGCACAACTCGCCCGCCACTCCCGCACAGCGGCATTATTCGAGACCTCGATATTCACTGACCGCGGCTACGCATTTCCCAGTAAACGATATACAGTATGCACCCTTATGTATGCATACGCTGCGCCTACTGCAGTATAGTGACCACGCGCTGATTGCTGGCTTGCGACGAGATTGAATTCGAAGAAAAGTGGCTGTATATATACATATATATATATATATAAGCTCGAGCGCGAACTTTCCTCGAGTGTCCATTATAAACTGCGTGTACGTGTTTCGAAAAAGAGAACGCAATAGCTAGAAAAGAACAAAGAAACAATAAACTAAAAAAAAATAAGAAGAAATCGTGGCGCTAAGCAAGGTATGCACTTGAATAACAAAAAAACACAAATCTATCACCACAGAGACAAAAACAGATTAGTGCGAACGGATGCCGTATTTGCGCGTCTACAACGCGCCCATTGTAGAATAAGAGAGAAGGCTTCATAACTCGACCCTTACATGGCGAGGGACGTTTATGAGATTGGATTGGACATCAGCAGCCTCGAGCTGAATCGCTTCTTCAGTACTCTCCGCATACTAAATAAGTAGCCTTCAAACAAACAAAAAAAAAAAACGTAAGAGAAAGCGGATATAGGTGGATCTTGTAAATAACGATCTTGTCCACAAGTACCCAAGGAAGTCGACGGGGGCCATAGCCAGACGATATGCAAAATTCCGTAAGCAGGCTTTCTCAGAAACCTAATATGTCCTAACCAAGATGGCCGCGCTCCCGTTAGTAGCACTGTTCAAAGCTAAGACGCACATTTTAAAACATGGACTCCGCGCAACCCAATCTCGAAGGCCATGTTTGAAAGCTCAAGGAACGGAGGGCGGCAAGAAGGGCGTCCCTGAACCGCATGTTTACGCTTCAATTGCGATTCTAGTCCGAGGTCCACCACATTGGCTAAGCCAAGTGTGATGTGTAGAGAAGCGCACTTGCAAACCAGCATCAAGTGGTCATTTTCTCCTTTTTTCCTTCGTTAAGAATATACGGATTATTGTACATTTAACATTCACCCATAATCCCTTCTGCATTTCAATAAAAAAGAAAAAGAGTTCATTTATCCTCATGCCTTCCTTGGCTTCAGCGTCTGTTTTTTTAATGTGGTTGCTCATCATCATCAGCCTGTTTTATGTCCGCTGCAGGACGAAGGCCTCTCCCTGCGATCTCCAATTACCTCTTGAGTGAGTGAGTGAATAAACTTTTATTTGGTCCAGCGAAGCGCGATAAAACGCGCACCCGGCTAATCTCACGACGGGACTGACAGATCTAGTCTGCCGGCCCGATCGCGGGCGCGCTGGACGGCCAGGATTTGATCCTCAAAGACAGGACTTCGCAGGAGCGCGTCCTCTTGTGGTTGCTATATACTGCAGAAATAAAGTTGATCTCTCTGGTTCTCTCATGTCCGCAACGCACGCAATAACACGGTACCTAGGTACATACGGCGCCGCCACTGACCATTGCTCAACTTCGTAAAGTACGCGAGGGAAACGGAGAGAAAGATGCGTCAACAACAGAAACTAACAACGCGCAGGGAAAAGAAGTGAAAGAGAGAAAAAAGAAAAGAACAAATCTCCAACAAGCGAAGAAAGAACGTATAGCGGTACCAAGCAGGGCATATCTCTCTCTCTCTCTCTCTCTCTCTCTCTCTCTCTCTCTCTCTCTCTCTCTCTCTCTCTCTCTCTCTCTCTCTCTCTCTCATTTACCGCAATTTGCGTCCAAATCCACCGCGCGTGTGCGCTCAGTGAGTGTATGATACGCCTCGGGTGGAACGCAAAGGCAGGCCGCATTAGTGTCCAGAAACGAATGCCTTGCCCAGAAGCGTCACCGTTCGAGGCGGTGTGAGCGTGTGCGTATACCGAGAGACAGGGAGCGGCGTATTCAGTATAGCAGACCGCGGCACTGACCGGTCCGCGCGCTCGATCACGTGTACAGGAGCGGAAGTGCGGGCCTGACGATCGTTGCACAACGATCATCTCGCAAGTCCGCGCGTTCTCGGCTTCCCCGGGCGGGAGAAATGGCGCGAATATCAGTCAAATAACGGCGAATTGTGGACGCTCCGTGTTCTTTGGGTGAAACTATGCGAGCCACGCTTGGCCCGATTGCAGGGGAGATGCGTCACAATCATCTTCGCCCTAATTAAGCCAACAGCCGACCGGTCCGAGACAAAGGAGCTCTCTCCTCCCGGGAGCCCTCGTCGTAATATCTATCAAATTACTATAGATTGTATATGTTGGTGTCGTTACAACAACTAGCGGGGAGGTGGGGCCAGTCTGACTGTCGGTCAATTGTTCCGCATGAGCAACCCTTACGTTGGGAACACGGGATTTTCGCGGAACGTTCATCATCTCAGCGTACCGTGGGAAGGCAATCGACAGGCGTGAAATTCATTTCCTGATCAATCCTGGCCCTTCAGGAAACCCTAGGTCTTGTAAGCACGCATGCGGTAGACCCTTCCTCTGCATCAATGGGTTACGCTGACGTCTTTCCGTAGGGTTCAAGAGCGTCCCCATCGCTCGTCGGCCCACAAATCTGCGAAGGAACTTTTGTCTTTCTTGAGGGCGACTGCGGCCTATGTGAACGTCTTTGACTCACTCAGGCCCTCCGTGTGCGTGCGCGAGCTCAACGCAGCTTTCTTCCCCCCTCCCCCTCCCCCTAGCTCATCTTTCTATTCTCTCAGTCTCCCGTATCCCAGAGTAAGGTAGCCAACCAGACGAATTTCTGGTTGACATTCCTGCCGTCTCTCTTTATTTTCTCCTCCTTTCCACAGGCGCCATGTTGGTGAGCCATCACGTGGAGAAACTGCGTCCGCTGGCATCTAGCGCGGCTTTCTTATAACCACTCCTTCCTACATGGAAGCAAGTTACCCGCTGACGTCATCCTAGGCGCCATAATGGAGGAACATCGCGGTTGGAAGCTGCGTCCGTGAGGCCACGTACGTGCAAGCTGTCTATACATGCCGCGAAGCAGTTTGGACACCCTTAATATAGTTCCACTTATCTGTAAGTTGAAAGTTTTGCAACTATTTCCCGCTTACTAAAGTGGAATACATAAAATCACAAGATATACGGAACACCCGACGTTCCCGTCGAACCAGCAGCAGCCGGCAGCAGCAGTCACGTCGAACCCGGAACGGTAAGCAAAGAGAGCTTCGCTTGAAAGACACATTCGCAAACACACATTTCTCGCCGCAAAGTGCTTCCGTGTAGCTTCGCGCCAACTTCACGTCGATGGCAGCGCTCCCCCTAAAAGGCTAAACTGGTGTAATACTGGCAGTTGTATTACGTAACCCCCCGCCCACTTTGCTTACCTCATCAAGTTTACAATAGTATATAGTACCATGAAATGCTTTGTACTTTTCTCTTTTTTTAGATATTTGATGCTTAGAAAACAGAAATTGCGTCCAATTGACGGAAAAATCGCATGAAACTCACTCAAACTTAACTCACACAATTTATACAGACGCAAACTGAATGTTGAAGAGACCCCACAGAGAAAGGGAAGCGTAGCTGCATGAGTAAACGACCCCTTCTTGAACAATAATACCCCCCCCCCCCCCCAAATTAAGAAAAGACAGACACTCCTGCGCCGCTACGGCATGTTTGGTAAGACAGAAAAGACGAAATAACAATAGGCGGGTGGCGAAGCCCAGCTTGAGGTTCTGGCATCACTTCTCCGTGAGGTCATGGATAACGTCGGTGCCTGCTCGGGCCTAGTCATTTCTTATCAGATTAGATGTACTACATTGCGTTATAAACGAGCCAAAGACTGACCTTACAGATACGGAAAAATAGATTGAAATTCATGACTTCCCACTGACCTAACAGCGCTAAGCTTTCGGCGTCTGTTTCAAAAAGTGCAACTATGAGATCAATCAATCAATCAATCAATTCTTTATCGTTATATTTCCCCCAAGAAGATGAAACTCGTAGCTATACAGGTACATATACACATACACAGAGAAAGGTCCGGAGTCTGTGAAAGTT
Organism: Dermacentor andersoni; assembly: GCF_023375885.2. Taxonomy (NCBI): domain Eukaryota; kingdom Metazoa; phylum Arthropoda; class Arachnida; order Ixodida; family Ixodidae; genus Dermacentor; species Dermacentor andersoni. The sequence goes on from NC_092820.1 coordinate 159,834,091, forward strand.
ACATAAATAATTGAAGCAGCGATGCAGCAGACAGAAAGAGTTGAAGAAAACAAAAACAAGTAACAGGGAGATACAGGAATACAATTCAAGAGAGAAATTGATCAAAGCGACATTATACAGTCAGAAGCGTAACGTTATGACTCTAATAAGTAATCTTTTAGACAGGAAAACCAATTAACCCTAAAGATACGAATATAAAAGTTTTGAAAGAATAATTTATCCATCTAAACTTGCGTATCGGCTTTTCTTTTAATGACCATTTCACTCGTCATGCATATTCAAAGGTATACAACGCAAGCGGCCCCAAGTGCACATGCAGCGTCGCACTTCCGCTCCGCATGTCACGCGCCTATTACCTCGGCTCTCGCAGCGCCATCCATCTATCGTTGCGCATTCGGTGAGCACGGGAGTTAAAAGGACACAAAGAAGATAGAGATGGAATACGCAGAAAATCGCCGTGCGGCGCCCAGTAGCCGCCGCCGTCGTCGTTGATGCCCGAGATCGCTCGCACGCAAGCGGCCGGCTCTTATTACGCGTCCATTCGTCGTCCGGCCTAATGGCGGTTCGGCTTGCCGACCCTGATTGCGATTAGCCCCCGGGCAAGGGTTGGGCTGGTCAGCGCGCGCGTAGGACAACCTGTGCCTCCTTTCTGTTTCTCTCCACCTGCCGGGCGCTCCCTCGAACTGCAGAGCTCTCTCTCCGAGACCCGAAATGTCCCCCCTACCCCTTTCTGCAGGGCCCCGTTCGCAGCGTCTTCTGTCTCGCGTGTTGTTCTTTCATTTTTTATTTTTTATTTTATTTTTTGCTCGTAAACTATGGCATGTGCCCACGAAGAAGGGGATCGGTAAGCTCTTCGATGCGAAAAATGGGAAACGGACTGCGTCGAAAACCACAACGCTAAACCAAACAACAAATGAAATAAGTACACCCCCACGAAATACACACACACACACACACACACACACACACACACACACACACACACCACAACAACAACAACAAAAAATACGTGCTAAAAAGTACAAGGACATGAAATGAAAAAAAAAACAATATATATAATGGGTATTTACCAGAAGCCTCTCCATGGCAACGATATGGTCGCGAAGGTTGCAGTACGCTGAAATTTGTTTATTTGGTTCTTTCGTTTTCTTTCGCTGTTCGGTATCTTATTACATTTGGTACGCGTTTGTGGGGTCTTATTATTTTTTTTTCTTGTACATCAATTTGTTCGCTTTAGGCTTTTCCGTAAGCTCTGTACTTGGGCCGTTTATTATGGCCCCGGAAATGGGTACGGTTAATTGAAGTATACACTTCCAAAAGTTTCACAGCGCAAGGTATATACCCCGCTATTGCCCTATTGAGATAGCAATTTCTCTACGTAGATTTTTCAAGTGTGCGTGTTTGTGCGTGTGTGCGCGCGCGTGTGTGTACGTTGATCATGTTCTATTGGTCTCGTTGGCACGGTCGTGCCAGCAGTTACAGTGCATCACAACGAAGTACGTACGTGAAAATGCGCAGTGCCACAGAAACGCCGCGATGTTAATCGCAGCAGCCGCGGCAGAGCACGTTCTAAAGCTGCCAAGACAACGATTGAAGCGACGCTGCACTTGTGTTTCTTTGTTTGTTTGTTTTTTCCGAGTCACACCAACAGAATTCCTCCGACAAAAAAAAAAAGAAAGAAAGAAAAAGAAAAGAAAAAAAATCAGGAAGATGAAGAAGGACACCTCACTGGAAAGACATACGTGTACACTGACGCGGTGTGCGCTCAACTGACGTGTTTATTGCCGGGTGGCTACATGTAATAAGCGCTCCCTAAGCTGCCAAGAGTCATTGCCCGACGCGCTCTTAACCGCAGCTTCCACGCTCTCCTCGGGCGGTTTGTACGAGGAGACGACTGCACTGCCCTGCAATGCTTTTCTTCTCTTGTTTTGGATACCAATCCAATCGGGTTAATATTCCCCACCCAGACTCAGAAGCATCTCGGACGCCTTGGCTAGAATAGGATCCTAACTAACGGCCGATGCATAGGGTCTTTGTTAACCTCGAGAGCTGTTCTCCCTTTTCTTGCTTTTTTTTTTCCTCTTCGTCTTAGGCACTGTAGTCAAAACGCGTTAATGTAGGGAGAGCTACAGGTTACCTGCATCGTTTGTGTGCAAGGGGGAGGTAACTCCTTGTAAGAACTTCCGTTAGTTTAGCTACCATCGCGAAGAGCCGACGAAGAAAAAAAAAATAGAGAAGAAATCCCGTTTTCACGCAGTTACCCGTTAGGCATAACGTGCCTAAGCCATATTACCGGGGGACGCGCGTGAAGGTTGGGGTAGCTGGAGGGGGAGAGGAGGCAGGGTGGTGCCGGAGGACCTCGAAAGCGGCAGCAGCAGTACCGCCTTCCTTCATTAGTGTCCACTCAGCGACAGATAAAACGATTTCGGGCAGCGATGACCAACTCTGCCCATGGGAACGGCGCGGCCGGCGACACACCACGACGACTCGGGGCACTTTTGGAGCGTGCACTCCCCTCCCCTTCCTCCTCCTCCTCAACCTCCCCCTCCCACACCCTCTTCCCAAGCGCTCCCTCCTCCGTTCTTCACGAAAGAACGGCGCAGAGGGAAAACGCACGCACGCACGAAAAACGGAAGAGTGACCTCACGGTGTGGCCCCGAATTGGGGCTTCGGCTTCGGCTAGCTCAAATTATCGGGCCCGCTGCACACTGACTGGTGCGAATAAAGAAAGCGTCGCAATCAAGTCCGCAGTGCCGAGCAGCAGAGGCCCGCACGCGTAGGGCGTATGCACTGTGCGGTGCACGTTGACCGGCGGCGGATTCCCTGAGAACTCGTTGTCCCCGCGTTGCGACCTCCTCGTTCTCTTTACATGTAGCCGTGCATTCTCATCTTCACGGTTCGAGAGAGAGAGAGAGAGGGGGGAGGGAGAGAGAGGGGGATTGTAGAGAGACGGCCGAGCTCGCGATGGCCACGATTTGCAAGTTCACGGGAAACTTTGGGCGGACAGTGAACGCGCCTCGGGTATGTACATACTCGCGCGAACGCCACACAGAAAGAATCGCGGGAGCCGCGCACGGGCGATCAGCAATGGCCACCGGCGCACCCCTTGTGTATAAAGACAAGATCTCGCCGTCAGAACAGAAAGATGGGGAGGGGGAGGGGAGTAGCGGTCTCTATAGCGGTCGCCTTCGGCGCTCGGGCGAGATGACCGATCGTCGCCGCGAGTCGCCACCGAACGTACTTCCTCGCTGTTATAAAAGCTTACTCAATCGTGCGCCGTACAAGCGGCCGCGCACGTAGTATAATACTGCGTCCCCCCGTGCGTGTTTCGCGAGGAGTATGCAAGCGCATGTCGTGATCGCGCTCTCTTGACTGCGCACGGCCCTCCGCGCTGCCCCCCCCCCGGCCGCCTCTCCCCCCCTCAGCCTCCTTTCCACCTCGCCAGATCGGCGGGCAACGCAGCAGAGCTGTCAGCTCGAAAGGCCCGTATTACGCCGACCGATCGGGTTACGAGATTTTTTGGGGCCACTATAGATCGATTTGAGCGCTCAATCCTCGGTAGCCCCCACCCGTTTTATATATACTTCACTTCTTTCGTTCTGTTTTTTCTTTCTCTCTCTGTTTGTTTCCGCGTGTTCGGCCGTTTTATCTGCCCGCCAGCCGCCACGCAAAGCAAAGAGTGGTGCGCTGTTTATTGCCGATCGCCCGAGCACGCCAGTTGTTTCTCGGGCAGTCTCGCGAGGAAACGGCGAACTGGCCCAAGGCTCGCCCACCGCCCCGAGACCGGGCAGGGCGCGCAAATTGCTGCGGCAATGACCAGCGAGGGTCCGAGTGGCCCCGGCCACGCCCTCCTTCGCAGTAGCGAGGCTAGCTATTAGCCCCTCCAACCCCCCGTACCCCAATATACGCGTAGCCCTTTGCATTGCTCGGTAAACGTTAGCGCCGTATCATGACGGTATTATAACCTTAAAGCGCGCACTGCACAAATGCGTAAGGACTTCGCTAATGACAGCTTCCGACGCTGAACTACAAAGCGACTAACAGCCACAAGTACGCAGCCTCTGAAGGACAGTAGGTACAGTCATGACTCACGCGCCCGCAGCTGTTGGCGGATGACACTGTCTCGTGACAATCTGCGGGCTATAATCCAAACACTTGCAGCAGGTGGCCTAGAACGTCATTATACTTGTCACTGACAAATTCTACACCGGAACTGCGCAGTCACTGCAAAAAGTAAGTAGTGGAATGTGGTTTCCATGTCCACTGCGGTCGACGGGTGACACAGTGTCGTGACAATCTTCATCGTGAACCGTCTACTGCAACACAAGTCGCGAGGGTCGCTAATTACCATCTGCTTCTGCCGAATGTGATCACAGCCGCGCTGACAACCCTCAGTAAAAACAGCCTTTGTCAAAAGTAGCTATACCGGCAGCTGTCGCCGATACGCCCACGTGCAAGCTTAGGGCTTTCGGATTTTCATCGGGCACACAGACCCGCACAATCGTTTAGTTAGAGGCATAGCACGGGGAAAAAACGCCTTGCGGTTGTACCTTGTAGTCCACTATTTTTCACATGGGCTAAAGAATGCTGCCAGCTGGTATATGGCGTTGAAGCACCTGGTTTTCAGCCCTCCTAATGAAGTGCAAGAACTGTGCCAAGCTGTTTCAGAAAAGTTTGACATTAGAGAAAGGAAATCCAGTTGCGTTTCTAAAGAAGATCAAGAATACACAAAATGCAGAATAGGTGTTGTGTACCGGATTCCCTTAACATGTGGCAACATGTACCTAGGACAAACCGGTCGCTGCATAAACACTCGTCTAAAAGAACATCAACATTCTCTCGGAAACGAAAATCATTCGCACTTGTCTAACCATTGTAACCTATGCGATTGTGAACCGGTATTTTTTGACACTGATACTTTGTTTTCAGATAAATATAAACTAACACGTGAAGTTACAGAAGCGTTCCATATCATACGGCGTGCTGAAGAATGCATCAATCAGCCATCGGTTGCTATCACTGACACAGAATTTGCATTCTTGAATACTGCTTCAACCTTTGTAATCCGTTTAAATAAAAATTAATTACTCGTTTTGCACGTGCTTAGTGCGGATAGCTGTCGTTTTCATGTTCTAAATAAACAGTTGTGAGTAAGCGCTCGTGTGTCCATCTTCTCTGCGTCCTGGTCTATTGTGCGCGCTACAAATTTCTCCATGAATAATAAAAGACTACATAAAAATGCCGTAAACGTGTGCTTTCCCTCTTTTTTCTGTGAAGCCTGTGGATCGTCCATGAACACCGTAGATGCTTATGGTGTTACGCCTTTTGCCGAGTAACAAGTAGAAGACTTTCCGCGAACTTCTTACTCCGTAATTTAGGCACCAAAATGAACCTGAAATCCAAATTAAATCCAAATCCTGAACCAAATGAACCTGAAATCAGACTGCAAGATTTCAGCTTAAGACCTACAGATTGTCTATAATGGTTTAATAAGACGTTGTTCAAAATTTAGCACGCTCCGTACAGCAGCAGCCATGATTTGTCATGGTCATCATCGTATTTCGCGTCCACTGCCGGACGAAGAAACTCTCGCAGCGATCTTCAATTGACCCTGCCTAGCCACATCCGGCTGCGTCCTATATATATATATATATATATATATATATATATATATATATATATATATATATATATATATATATATATATATATATATATATATATATAGAGAGAGAGAGAGAGAGAGAGAGAGAGAGAAAAACGGAAGCATACATAAAAAAAGGCACGACAGACGCACGAACAAACAAGCGCACAAAGATTGTCGCGTCTACGCAGGCACCAGAACCGAAATCGAAGTGCACTAAATACAGGATGGTTGCTCCTTCCACATGAGTGAAGGGGCCCACTCAAGTCTCTTCACATGCACATAAGGAAAACACCACCGCGAGTTCGATCAGCCCGCAATAAAATTACCAAAATAACAACGACAAACTCATAAATTGACATACTGACAATCAGAACAACAATGGAAAAGGTCATCTAATTACTTTTAACGAACTAATTCCATGTCATTTGCTAAAAAAGTTACACTTGCTAAAAAGTTGCTAAAATAATTTCTCAACAACACTCCAGACAGCGTGAACTTCGTTTCAATCGCGCAGAATGATTCTTCTTCTTTTTTTTTTTTTTTTTTTTTTTTTGAAAGCTCCGTGCATGATAACTGGGCAACTCTGTAGCCCAACCTATCGTCCATCAACCAACCCGTATCACTCTATGTCGTATCACCTCATAGCACGGTCTGCCTCAGTTGCCTGCGGTTATCTCCTTAAATACCGCTCCCATTTGATTTACAAAGCTCTCCGCGTGCGACCAGAAAGGTGTCGACCCGAACTAAGACATCGCTTGCCATAGCTGCAAGCCGCCAATACAAGTGAACGAGGCGGCATTATGGAAGACGCGTAGAATAGCCATTGACGCATCTTCGCGACGGAAACTGAACACGCCGCCGAACACATGACAAATCCATCATCGCACACATTAGAAGTGGGCCGCCATGCATCGCATGCGTCCACCCGTTGATTCGATGACCCGCACGGCTAAACTGGACTGTCCATCAGACATGGCTGGAGTTCATGCCGGAAGGAGCCCGGGTCTGTAAGTAATTATAGATTCCCTCTGCTAATGCTAAGGCATATTTCTGGAACATGCAATAGGTCATACGCAATCGAAGTCGGCACAAACAGCAATACGTCGCTTACAGCAATAGGAAACAGCAATAGGTAAGCCGCCTAATTTTGGAGGGGAGGGGGTGTATATGTATAGTTCGAAATATCGCAAAGCGCTATATCGCAGGCGCCCGATAAACGCCGAGATGCCACGTTACGTGACCGATAGATTGTCGCAAGGCCGTGCGGACACGGTCCCTGACGTTGCGCAAACACCATCATTACGCAATCGATCACACCTGGCCTGCGGTCTGTCATCGCACGTCGAGGTATATAGACGACTGCCCCGCTGATCTGTGAATGTGCGTACCAAAAAAAAAAAAAGAAGAGACAAGAGGAAGAAGAAACGCACATTGTTAGAACAGTGTCTTCCTGATCCGTTAAACGTGGTCTACGGACACCAGCGTACTCACAGAGGCGCGCACACACACACACACACACACATATATATATATATATATATATATATATATATATATATATATATATATATATATATATATATATATATATATATATATATATATATATATATATATATATATATATATATATATATATATATACACACATATATATAAAAGAGGTGCTGCTAACGCCAGCATCGTGAGAGACATGGTACCTGGCGTTATTCCTGTTAGCGCATACACGCATAGAGATGCCGTTATTGAGCGTACGCGTACGTGATGACATACTCTATGCACCAGGTGACATGGTTGAAGGACACACCGGGCAGTCCGTCTAAAGTTTTAAAATCATACACTAAAACAGCTGCGGCTGCACAACAACAGAAGAAGAACAAGAAATAAATTATGAATATGAGAATGATGGCAAAGAAGACATTACAGAGAAAGAAAAAAGAAAGGGAAAAAAGCCATATAAGTTCATAGCATATATGTGATACCACGTAGCATACATGTGATGGCCCTTCTATATAGGAAAACTCAAGCTTATTGAAATTGTAAACTTTCCCCAATTTGCAATTCTAATAAGTTTTGATTTCTTGTGGTCATCCCACATCCCACATCCCATGTGTCTTTTCTGCTCGTCCCTGTGGATCTTTAACAGCTTGCCCCGTTTGCAAGCGTAATAATACACGAAGAAATTGACGAGCCATGGTGCCTCTCGGAGTGGTCGATTCGGTTACGCGCACACAACTCCTCGCGGACTCAAACGCCGGTAATTAACTGATGGCGCGCGCCGTAGACCAGGGCAGTTTTCACTGTATCGATTCTAACACATTTCATACGGATTTTACAAACGGTCCAGTGAAAAGAACAAGGTCTCGAGAGGCGGCGATTCAGTCGTTCTCCAAGGAAAGGTCTATAGTATAGCTGTAAACATACAGCTTTCTTGCCAGGGTGGCCTTCAACATTGTACTTTGTGCATGTTGTAAATAAACTTGACTTGTATATCGGTACACGTCGACAGTATATCTGTAAACAGACTTAACTACTCAACGCGCTGCGACAAACAGGTGTAAGCAATGCATCTGCGCGTAGCCGATGAACGGATAACGAATGAGGTGGCAAAACGATATAGCAAGACATCGGAAAAAAGTGCTAAGATAAGGACTGCTGATGACTTGTTTTGCGAGAAGCGAGCGGTCGCGCAACAAGTTAAGCATCGTGCGAGACGGTGTGACGACAGAACGCAGAGACAGTTGCGTAATCTCTTACGCAAACCATTATTTTTCACTTACGCTTTCTAATAGGTAACGTAGATAGGAGCCACAAAATACAAATGCGAGATAGTGGACGAAAACGGGGGGGGGGGGGGGGGGAGAGGCTTGTGCTCACCTCCTAATGTCTGCCGCAGTGTCGTGTTGCTATGTCTTTTTTTTTTTTTGTTGTTGTTGCTGTTGTGTCGTCGATGCAATCAAGCAGACGACGATGAAAAGGATAGGCCCTGGGCATAGTAACTGTCGATCTGGTCAATGGACAGGTGCGACACTGTTCCACGGTCACAGGGAAACTGCTTCATGGTCAAAGAAATGAGCGAGAGAGAGAGTGAGAGAGAGAGAGAGAGAGAGACAAATAGAAGAGAGAAAGACAATAAACGGCGAGGAAGAACAAAAGCTGCTGAACAAGACAAGTGGTTGGCCGACGAGCGGTTTTTAGTTTCTACGCTGCGTTGAAAAAGATATCTAGCTGTTGCAAATCCAGAGGTGGCAATAGGACTTCTGATTCGCTAGTCACCGCTTCCGCTAAGAGACGTAGCCGCTTCAGTGACGTAGCCGTTCCCTTCTTCTCAAAGCGCATTTCCAGCCGAGTATCGTCGTCTGAGGTCCGAAGTCCACAATGAAATCAGGACATCCTATAGGCGTTTGCGTAGGCCTATATAAGTCGTCTTCTAGCCGTTACGTATCATAAGTGTAGATATCTATACGTGCAGCATTGTCTGGCTCTGCAGCTACCCACCAGCACATGGGGGCAGAACTTCTTTCCGTGTTTCTTCTTCATTTCGAGCTTTCGTTTTTTTGTCATATTTACTCTGCCCTCGCGTTCACGTTGCGTTGTCGTTTTCTTTTCTTTTTTCTTTTTTTTTTTTTTTTTTTTTTTTAGGCCCGCTTCCGCCGCGTATCCGTTGTTCGCCCCGCGTCCTGCACACATACACTGACAGCCCGTTTCCGCTCGCTGACCCAGTTTCGGAACGCCGATCGCATCGTTTTCTTGCTGCCGCTGTTATGCTTCCCTTCAATTCCTGTCTTTTTTTCTTAAATATTTATTTCGTCGGACAAAAACCACGAGTCGCGTGTCGCCCGTTAGATGCCGCTACTATTATTAACCGCTGGCAGCCGCTCGGTCTGTCCTTCGCTCGGTCTCTCTCTTTCCTTTTCAGTCGTTCCTTCTTCCAGTGTTTCTTCCATACCATTGTGGCTGAACTGCTCGCTAGAGGAGTAGGCAAATAATAATAATAAGAAAAAAAAAACACGTGGCAACGTAGGGGATGCAGCTCCTCCCCGTTCAGAGGCTTGTCGCATACACGTTGTTCTTCGCGCAGTAATGCTCTTTGCTCTTCAGGGCGTTGGCGAAAAGCAAAGAAAATATAAAACAAACAAACACACACGAGAAAACCGCAAAAAATATCTAAATAAGAGGAGTCCGACGAGAATGCTTTCACTGACTGTTATACTCAAGACGACTGTCATCCTCGACAAAAATAAAAAATAAAGAGAAGCCTATGCATGTCAAAGACTAGAGCGACGAGATGACTGACTCGTCCGTCTTCGGCCAACGAGACGTGAAATAATCTAAGGTAGTTCGTCTATTTTTTCTTTCTTTCTCTCTAACAGAGTGAGGTTTAGAGAGGCTCCTTTCTTTCTATCTATGTCTCTATCGTCCTTACTATTTTTGACCTCTGCAGGCCGCCCAAACTGGAAGGAAAGCAGTGCCCTCGTGGTAACACCTGGCGTATCGCTATGCGACATTTCCGCGACTCGCGCGCTGCCCCTGGAGCCAACTATGCGCGTTCGGAGGAACGGTTCGAATGACGTAGAAGCGGGGTGAGAGAACGTCAGCAAGATGTATTTTTCTTGCGGTGTGCACGTCAGGTTCCTTTTTTTTTTTTCTTGGTACATCTACGCAGCGAAACTTACAGGGTGCGAGGATGCCTTACGTGAATACCGGAGCACAGTTGCCAGCGCTGAGGCTGCGAGATGTCCGCCATCGTCTGATACAGTAAAGCTTCAGCTGCCATCACGTCGCACAGCGCGCGACAGGTTGTAAACGCGAAAAGGCATTTCGGAATTTTTTTTTTTTCATGGACAGCTGCTGTTTCCCTCTTTTGTTTTGGACAGAAACGAGCAAGTCTGACGTAACGAGTGCCACACAAACAGGTGATCCGCTCTCAATGGAATCTGGTGCGTTGACAAACAAACAAACAAACAAACAAACAAACAAATAAATAAATAAATAAATAAATAAATAAATAAATAAATAAATAAATAAATAAATAAATAGATAGATAGATAGATAGATAGATAGATAGATAGATAGATAGATAGATAGATAGATAGATAGATAGATAGATAGATAGATAGATGATTGCCTAAATGAATGATTAGCTGACTCAATGCATGCTGAATAATTGATTAATGACTGATCAAGTTGACTGCAATGATTGATCCATTGAATAATTAACGGACAAGACAATTTATTGATTCATCGATCAATCAAGTGATTGACTGAAGCGTTCAGTTACCTGAGCCGCGAGAAGCACTGGAGTAGATTGCTTCCGATTAATCGTCCTTTAACACCGTTGTTTACAAACCGTAAAAATTTTATTACACGGGAGTTTCACGAATTCTGCATCGATTCCACTGTGACCGCTACGCGTCCGGGATTAAAACCCGGGACCTGAAATTCAGCACGAGAACGCCACAACCGCAAACAACCATTGTTAAGCCAAAAACGAAGAAAAAGTAAGATACGAATTCCTCGAGGTGCCGTTGACGATCTTGCTGCAAACAATCATTTGTTCATCATCATCATCATCATCATCATCATCATCATCACCATTTGTAACATAAATCCATGACATGTTTGTCATAAGAGTGGCTTGTTGGGCTAGTTCGCACATGGTTATACTAGGACAATGCCAGCAAACTTACTGTCTTATTTTGGCTGGACTAATTAGGGGTTAGTCCAGCCACCTTCCTGTCTCTTTGTCTATGTCTGCCTCTCGATGTTTTCTACTCTCAAGTTTGCTGGCATTCTCCTGGTATAACCATGTTTGTCATACTCGGCGCAGAAAATCCTGAACAAAGGTTAGAGCACTACGACTCCGAAATCTGAAACTATAAACGCGGTTGGCGGTGCGAGAACGCCGTCGGACCACACTCATTAGAGCGCACGTTAATTACTCCGCTTCGAGCGTCCCATTCCCCGCACGAGAACGTAAATCAATAACAGGCACGCACACACACAGAGACAACACAGAAGCAAAGACAAAAGGACCGACAGCTACCATTCCGTTGCAGTGCGAATACAGCGGCAGCCCGAAAAAAAAACAAATTCTAGGAAAGAAGCCAGCTAGGCAGGTCAAGCCTCAACAGGCCACATACAGACCGGCGCGAGAGAAGGTCACTATTCTGCCGTAAATTCCGGTACGACAGACACGCAACAACACAGACGAAAAACAGAAACGCCTCGCAAACGCGTAAAACAAGCCATTAGGCGTCTGGCGATCGCCATTTCGGCCAAAGCGGCCACGGAGAAAGTGGTCGAGAAGTGCTATAGAGAGCCGAGCCGAAAGAAAGACATCTTCGCTGCCAAGACAGGGATAGAGGCGAAGGTGGAGGAGGAGGGCAGGGGAGGTGGGGGGGGGGGGAGAGTCTCGAGCCTTTCACTGCGTTTAGCCAAGCCTCTCGCCGGCACGGCGTGCCGCGACCGAAGAACGAACCGCTCAATTCAATAGGGCCCCATTGTTCGGCCGCGGTCATAAAAACAAGTCCTCCCATCCTCAGCCTCCTCCTTCCCTCCTTTGCCGCCGCGCCACCGTTGCTGCCATCATGTTATAGAGCGGCGGCGCAGCGGTTACGGCCAACGGAGCCGGCAGCGCCGTGCTGCCGGAGCAATCTTCCACCGCACACGTTGCCTCCTTCCACAAATGCGTGCAGCAGTTACGGAAGCTGAGGAGCCGACGGCAGTGGCAGAAAAGCGGAACGGTTCTGTGGACGCTCGCAGTTGCCGCTAAACACGGGAGGCGCGCGGTGGGAGTGAAATAAAAGATAATGAAGATGTAGAAAGGGGGTGGGGGGGGAGGCTGTTTTGAAGGAAGATGCTTCTGGAGTGCAACCCAGAACAGCGGTTTAATAAGAGGCCCTACGGCAAGGGCGACACGGAGGACTATACGTCAAATACGCGCACGACGAAGGCAAGAATCGAGAAAACCACATAAAACGAGCTTGACAGCGCGGCGGCTGTGACGGTGTGTGAACGCAACGCCGAAGACGACACGACGAAGACGAAGGAGAAAACAATTACATCCAGTAAGGGCACGACGAACACGCGCGGTACACTATACACAGTGAACGAATTTAACGACGGTTATGGCACGACGACGGTGACGACGACTCACAACGGCTCAACAATTCGCAGACGCGAGTTCGAATCCTTAGCGGGGACGAATGAAGGTCTCTTGCCCTGCCGATCTTTTTTTTTTTTTTCTTTCAAGGAAACTATAACGGCGAGAACACGACGAAGGTGACGATGACGCCTGAGACAGACGTCACGAAAATCCTCTGCGGCACCTGTACTTGTAGTATGTGCAGACAATCAGTAAAAGGCACTGCATGCACGAGAGAGAGGGAGAGAGAGAGAGAGAGAGAAGGCAGGGAGGTTAACCAGACTGAGTTAAGTTTGCTATCCTGTACGTGGGGAGGGGGAAGGGGGAGTGAAAGAGAGAGAGAGAAAACATCAGTCTATATCGTACTTTCACATGCACTAAGTTAACTAGTCGCACGACTATTGCAGAAGGCTATGGCATGACACGGAAGAGATAATCACTTGGTAATGCTATAGCCACTACACAGTATGCCGAGCAGAGCTGGTGACGCTCGATCGGCAGTCGTTTGTTGCAGCAAGAAGTGATCAGCGCCACTCGTGGGCAACGAGCGCTTGCCAGGGGGCGTCACGCCAGTTTCGCGTGGACAACTTAAATGTGCTCACACCGGCCGGTACAGGGGCCGCGAAACTGTCAGGGATTCATCTTGCCTTTTCGCCAGCGTCCTGGACAATATATGTACACGACTACCTGAATAAACACATATCATATCATATCATATTATATCATATCATATCATATCATATCATATCATGTAACATGCCCCGGCAATTTAAACGATAGCAGACGTGCGGTTGTATCAACGTCTTCTTTAGTCCCGATATGCGTACAGCCAAGCTCCGTACATGGTTGCACGCGTTTTGATCAGTGCATGCACTCACCGTATAACAGGTGCCGGTGCGCAATCAGGTCAAAAGCTCGACGCCTGCGCCTTAAGGTGAGTAGTACAGTTTAGTTTGCCGACGCGGAATTCCAGCCCGTTCTACACTGAAAACTGCTTCCTCCGATCGTGTTACGGCGCTGCTTCCCCGTAGCACCGCAATTCTAGATTCATCGCATAGTTTTGGCGAGACACAGTTTGTTGCACACCGCTACTCCAGGAGAACGAGGGCGTAATGAGATTCACGTATGTTCCCTCGCGTTTCACTTCTTCCGTTCATTGATATATCTTCGCCGAACGTTTCCTTTTCCTTTGCATTTTCCCCATTTAATTTCAATAGCTCTCAAGCATGCAGCACCTATCGATAAAGCCCACAGGCTCCGTACCGAATAATTCCACATGAACATATGCGGGTCCGATATAAAAACCAGCATATTTTCGTATATCGCAACGGGTTCCCTCCATCTGATATACGGGACCTGCCCACCACCACCACCACCACCACCACCACCATCATCATCATCATCATCATAATCATCATCATCATCATCATCACATTATTATTATTATTATTATTATTATTATTATTATTATTATTATTATTATTATTATTATTATTATTATTATTATTATTATTATTGAAAACGTATATACGTTGGACAAAGAGGGAAATTAGGGACGAAGCAGGCTGACAAGTGCCACCGTACGGCACACAACGAATACGTACACTTTAGAAAGGGAGGAGCGGGCAGAAACAGGAGTGGAAGATGGGATGGAACCCTAAAGAGCAATGAAGCAACGAGATGACCGGTCACAACGATTAGAATAAAGCAACGACTGCGCTATAAACGGGAAGCCAAGTCATAGTTAATGTTACCGTACCGACTCGACCAACTTTCGATCCTATTTCGCACCTAATTACCTTCTCACAACTACCTTTCGACGTCCACTCCACTGCGACGCTACCCCGAATTCCCCATCACTTTGCAACGTTTCCCCACTTATTCCTTTTCTTTCTTTTTCCCCGAGTTGTGACGAGGGGAGGGGAGAGGAGAAGGTGTTTTTAGCATGGCCCTCGCATCTCGAGCTCCATCGCCGGGCAGGACCGCAAGTACAACAATCGCAACGAGAAGCACAGCGCGTCAAAACACCAGACGCGAAAGGCGCTTATAATATGCGCAGGATATCTGCCACGCAGAACAGAGAAGCAAACAGAAAATATGCTCTAAAAGGAACAAAACCACACAACAACGGGAAAGGGAGAACGACCACGTGACCGGCCACTCGTTCCTGCGTGCGGAAAGCTGACGGTAGGAAAGAGTTAAAGGGGGGGGGGGGGTTCAGCGCACTCGTAATTGGTGCTATTACCATCGCGTTACCAGCCGAGTGGCGGCCGATGTGACGTATGGATTCTGCGCATCGTATATCGTAAAGACGCGCGGTTTACGGCCATAGCCGTCCGATAATAAACCTAATGCCCCCTCTCGCGGCTGTTCCCTCCGTGTTGCGAGTGGCTGTCCACGTGGTGCAGTTGCGCACGTTCGTGGACGATCGTATGGACGATAAAAGAAAGAAAGAGAAAACCCGTCGGAGGCAGCCAGACGCGTCCCCGAACGTTGTAGAAATGGCTGCGAGCCTGGCAGTGCGCGCACACTTATTGCGCATATCGGTTAGCCACCTATACAGTCATTGATTTTTAGTCAAAGAAGAATGGCGCAAACGAACATAGACGAGATAGAAAACAAGGACAATCAAGCGCAGACTAGCAAACTAGCAAATTTTTAGGTCGTCTCAGTTTGCTGTCTCTTTACCGCGCCTGTATTCAAGTGTACATTCCGTCGTGCTACCACTGATCAGTCGCCGTCATTTGTCACGTCTGTCATTTGTCCGCGCGTGTGGTGCCACCAATCGATGTATAGACGCCGCGTGGTGTGAAGTTCGAAGTGGCGCAGGTAAGATGTCCCTCTCGCCTTTTCTAAAGTACACGGTGGGCGCATTGACAATCGGCGAGTCGCAGAGGTCGCGCGACTAAGTCCCTCGATAAGCGATCGTCGTCGTCGGCTCTGGTCCAACAGCGACCGTCAATTTCGTGTCACTCTCTTGTTTGCTCGATTTTTCAGTTCCGCCATTGAACCACCCTGCTCCACTGCTCTGCTTCAGCCGCAGCACTCCAGCTCCACTTTGTTTGTTTGTATGTATGTATGTATGTATGTATGTATGTATGTATGTATGTATGTATGTATGTATGTATGTATGTATGTATGTATGTATGTATGTATGTATGTATGTATGTATGTATGTATGTATTCCTCGCGAGCGCGTCTCCACGCACTTAAAACTTACAGGGTTATCGCTTACGTGTGCGTCATCCGCTCTCGTAAGCGTACAGCGAGACCAGCGCTGTCGTTGACAGCGGCGCGCAAATGACACACGGGCTGCGAGAAACGTTCACGTCGCAGCCCTCATACCGCGAAAAAGAAGGCGACCAACGAGACGCGCCCTGCCCACGGAGCAAGCCGGGCGAAAGCAGCATCGCGACTTTGGGGGACACGCCTCTCTCCCCCACGTGGCCGCCACCGCATCGCACAGCATCGCGAACGGCTGACCCTGTCGCACTATGCACACCAGCCGTGCGAAGCCCCGACCGGGCCCGCTCTTCAAATTCTAGCTCTTCCTTGCCCCCCTTATGGCTTTTTATCCCAGCCTCGTGCTTTCTTTTCCTCGTTTGTCGAGCCGTCCCTTTATTTTTATCCCTCTCTCTCTCTTCCTTGGCGCGGAACTAAACGGCACGTTGAGTGGCGTCGCCAAGCCTCAATTTAGCGACGGTGTTTTCGCCTGGTGTTGATCGCGATGTGTGTTCTCAGCCTGGTGTTTGTTGCGGTGAGCGTCCTCAGCCCATTGGTACACAGGGTGTTTCAGCGAACGCTTTCAAAAATTCTTAGAGGTTTCCCTGTGGCGCATAGCAGAATCCTAGTTCGTGAGGTGGTCTACTCGAAGCGGCGGACACTACTTGAACAAAAAAATGAAATGGCTAATCGACTAAATAACAAAAAAGCACTAATCATGTTTAACTAATTACCTTATGGCCCATATTGAAACTTACATATACTAGCCATGGAGTTCACAAGGCGGATCTACTTGGAACGAATTCTCAGAGTAACACCAGTTTTGATATATTAATTCCCGAACCGAACTTTGCGGAGAAATGCATTGCCGTTCCGGGTATTTTTGTGCTTGAATGCATAAAACGACCTTTTGTTAAGGAAGTAACTGGAACGCCAATGCATTTCTCCGCAAAGTTCAGGAATGAATATCTCCAAATTGGTGTAGTCCTTAAAGTTTGTTGCAAATGGATTCCCCTTGCGACCTCTACGGCTAGAATTTGTAAAGTGCAATATGGGTCGTAAGATCATTATTTTGGGAAATGATTAGTTATATTTTGTTAATTAGTAGACTATACATTTCATATTTTTTTTTCAACTAATGTCCGCCTTTTCGAGTAGACCAGCTCTTGAACTAGAATTGTGCTATCTGTCACAGGAAATCGATCTTTAAAATATATTGAAATCGTTCGCTGAAACACTCGGTATATAGTTCCGCACAATGCGTTGGCGGGCTAGTTGGTGCGGATCCATAAATACTTTGTTTAGCGCAATGCAACGGACACAAGAAAGGCGATGAGTGCGCTCTTGTGATCGGATGTTGGTAATTTCGGCACATGGTGCTCACTGCGCATGTTCCTCTAGTTTCTGCTGTCTATAAAGGGGTGACGCAATAAAATGATATCAGTTCAGAGTAGCGCCTTGTCCAGTCGCCTTTCTTGTGTCCGTTATATTGCGCTAAACAAAGTATTTATGGACCCGGTATATAACCCGCTTCCTGTTGCAATACTCTCCCAGAAGGGATCAACAAAATTTCAGTCCGTGATGTGTCGCTTCGATGGTGAACTTTACGAAGCGGATTCGAAAGGCTCGGAGAGCAGCTGGCAACGACTGGTCGCTCATTAACGCACAGTATGGTCCTTCAACTTGCTCATTGACAGCGCAATAAATCAATCCCCCACAAGACGCTCGAAAACGAATCGACTTGACACGATATTCGAATAGAACGTAGCGTCAGACATTCGCGAGTGCATTATAGGACGTTTCTTTGTTTGATTGATTTAGTGATTGGTTGTGAGAAATGTTTAGATAAGGACGGCGAGCAAAGACGGAAGGATGACAGTGAGAGAAAATAGGGCGCGGGAGCGCGAAAACGCATTATAGGCCGCGAGCACACCAGTACGCACACGCAAGCCACAGGCGCGCCAAGCAAATACGCGCGCAAACGCAAAGAAACGGAGAACACGCATCGAAACGTGGACGCGCCCTCGTCTTCGCGGTGGTGCTGTGACGACGACGGGCAGCCGCGGACCGACGACGCCTTCCGAAAATAGAGTGGCCGTACTCCGTCACGACAGTGAGGCCACGGGGAGAGAGAGACGACCGTAGCTTCAACAAGCAGAGACGAAGGCAGTGGGGGAGAGAGCGAGGGGAGGGGGGTCTCGGGCAAGCCCGAGACGAAGACGAGGAGCAGGAGGGGAGATCGCGGACAATCGTGTACGGGAAAGAAGAGCACGACGTGGCTTACGCAACGCTCCTGCGCCTTCGTACCGTTCTAGCATGGTTTGAGGAGGGGGTTCGAGGATGTAAGCGAAGCTTCCTGTGCTGCTTGCTTTGATTTACGATAATTAGCGGTGATGTTGACGTCGATCGTTTAATTTCTTCAACGTCTACTCCAACACGAGAGTGGTGAGTTGATGTTAAACGCTACCTTGCGTGCACCACTGCACCACTGACTGCTGTTTGTCTACGTAGTACACAGAACACACAGGGAGACGTGTTTGCTTGAAACGTTGTTGTGCGCCATACTCCATAACCACCTGAGAGGGTTGAGCATACTCATAGCCTCACATGGCACATTGCATCGTGGCAGAAGTATTGAACTTTAATTGAATTATATGCGTAAATTGCATATAATTGCAAATTATATGCGTAAAAGTGCCAAAACCACGGTCTGATTACGAGTCACGCCGTAGTGGCGGACTGCGCGCGGATTAATTTTGACACCGGGGTGTTCGTTAACGTGTCCTTAAATCTAAGTGCACGAGCGCTTTTTTTTTTATTTCCCCCGTCAAAATGTAGCCGCCGCAATTGAGGATCTAACCCACGACCTCGATCAATGCAATAGCCGCAAAGCTACCGCGGCGAACACAGAAGTGTTGATTTGACGTGTGACCACTCTCGCAGCATTGCCTAGACCCTACGGTGCGCTTCAATGCGGCTGTGCTTCTGCACTCTCTGCGTAAGTTGTCCGCTTGACAAATTCATGGTGTTTATTTTTCAGAAATAGCAGAAACGTGCCGTACCGTACCTTGAACTTAAATGTATACCGTTTGTCCGCTGTCGTGTCTATCGTAGTAGCGTTTCCTTGCTTTCTCACGTCCCCTTTTCCTTATAGCCCCCCAATTGTATGGGAACTGCTAGCGAATAGCGGCGAGGCTGTTATTCACTAGTTTTGCGACTACCGTCGGTTCTTCTCATTCTCTACCTCCTCTCCCCCCTCTTCTCTACCATTCTATCTATACTCACGGACAACTTTCTGTGCTGTGAAGAGAAACCTACGGAGGCAAAGCGCGCACAAATGAGAACGCTTCTGAAAAGGGACCCGTGTTTTATCCACGTTAGCTTAAGCTGGGGAAGAGAAAACATCAACGCCTTATTAGCAGCAGTTAAATAAGACTAAATAAGAAATAAGTTAAAATTCAGCACTGCACTGAATGTAAAGGTTTACTTATTTCGCGGCTCTTCCCTTCTGCGTCTGGGCAAACGCGAAACCATCGCACGTGAAAACTGCGTCCATTCAGCATATGTTCTGAGCGACCAAAAGCACTGTCAAACGCTGGCGGACTACTTGGCGCGGTAACACATGTGCAGAGGCTTCGCGCCCGTAGTTTTCCCTTCATAGCCACAGAAAGTTGTCCGCGAGTATAGCTTCCCTCTGGACTAGCACGTTAGTAGACAGGCAGGCACTGCAATTTCTGCAGTGCTTTTAACAGCTATCAAGAGCCTAATGTGGCTATGACCAGGGAGCTTCAGAGGGCATTGTGCACATTCGACGCGGTGCAAAGGTCCAAACGAGTCTCTCGCATCGCCTTTCCTCTCTGCCGCGTTGCTGTCATGCATACACACGCTCTGAACCACCTCCCGACACGGTGTGCCAGACAGCAGCGGCAGCCGCAGCGGGAAAGTCGAAGGAAGAGGCAAGGAACGCCTTTCTTTAAAAACTGCGATTGTTCATTGGCCGTGGACCTTTGCGCCTGCAGGCAGCGTTCCTTGAACTCTTCGGCGTTGCGCGGATTCTTGACATTGAGCTCCTCTAGTGCACGCATTGCGCACTCAGCACGCAAGGAGTCGATGTTTAAACAACTGAGTGGCTTCTTTCCAGGTTTGCCGCTCTCTTTCCGCTTCACTTTCCAGCTCACTCTCCGGTACTTCTTTTTTCTTCTTCTTTCTCTGTGATTTTTTCTTTCACATTGTCACCCTTTCCACGTTTCAGAGCAACGGTCGACGAGGGGGCGAATTCGACAGCAGATTCAGCGAAACAGAAAAGTAGGAGCTGTAGAGCACGAGCCAAAACAAGAATGTTTCTGCCTTAAAAGAAACGAAAAGATAAAGAAAGATAAAAAAAGGAAGAATTTTCTTTGGCGATGCATGCACCGTGATATAGATAGATAGATAGATAGATAGATAGATAGATAGATAGATAGATAGATAGATAGATAGATAGATAGATAGATAGATAGATAGATAGATAGATAGATAGATAGATAGATAGATAGATAGATAGATAGATAGATAGATAGATAGATAGATAGATAGATAGATAGATAGATAGATAGATAGATAGATAGATAGATAGATAGATAGATAGATAGATAGATAGATAGATAGATAGATAGATAGATAGATAGATAGATAGATAGATAGATAGATAGATAGATAGATAGATAGATAGATAGATAGATAGATAGATAGATAGATAGATAGATAGATAGATAGATAGATAGATAGATAGATAGATAGATAGATAGATAGATAGATAGATAGATAGATAGATAGATAGATAGATAGATAGATAGATAGATAGATAGATAGATAGATAGATAGATAGATAGATAGATAGATAGATAGATAGATAGATAGATAGATAGATAGATAGATAGATAGATAGATAGATAGATAGATAGATAGATAGATAGATAGATAGATAGATAGATAGATAGATAGATAGATAGATAGATAGATAGATAGATAGATAGATAGATAGATAGATAGATAGATAGATAGATAGATAGATAGATAGATAGATAGATAGATAGATAGAAATAAATCAATCAATCAATAGTTTTGACTCTAGGCTGCAGTGGGCCGTTCTGCTGGCAAACATGTGCAATTTGAAAACTACCCTGTATCGAAGTTTCGGCTCACATTAGGAATCTGTTACTTGCACGTTCTTTCCTTTCTTCTTCTGGTCTATGTAGCTTGATGCATAAGTCATAAGAAGCGCTAAAATAGAGTACCCGGGTGTCCCTCAATCCTATATGGCATTTCGGTGTTAATTTTTTTTTTCGGAGCTTCATCTTATCACCAAAACCGTAATCCTAATTATACCAGTTAAGTGCAGAACAGTTACCTCCCCCTCTCATATCCGATCAGACCCTGTCTTGCGTCAATTGAATTATTACGCACGTTTGGAAATTTCCTGATTTTACATCATTACGTCGAATCCTCTGCCACCATCAAGTGCCTCTCTTTTTACTTTGCATTTCATCCCCCCCCCCCCATCATTACACTTGACTCTAAATTACATCTCTTCTACGCATATTAAGTCACTTGCAGAAGGTCACTTGTACTTCATTTTTTACGTTGCGTGCGCGGCTGGCACTGTTATATATACTGTGCGAGACAGCGCTTTAACTTGTACCGAAGAATTTCTCCTTGCCTCATTTAATTTTATCGCATGTTTTTTGCCTCTTTCTTTGCTTCCCTAGTACAGGGTAGCCAACAGGTATACTCTCTGGTCAACCTCCAACTGTGCATTCTCATACCTACGTTTCTCTCTTTCTATTGAGTTCAGTTGGAATATTACCGGCTAACGGTTGACCAAACGCCCAAGGTACTGTATTCTCATCTCATATAACGTACGTAAAGTCAACAATTTCTGTATCGCCGTCTGCTCTCTATCGTCGTCTGCTGAGCCCTACAGACACAGCAAACAACGCTAACGAAGGCCCACTGTCGGGCTACGCTGGTGATGCATTGGATAACGCTGGCCAGACGCAGATCTCGCCTACAGCTTTTCTAGGGGCTGTGCCTATATGCGCATTTACGCATATGTCGTTCACATGGCGAAACCACCCGTTCTAGACTCGGTTGCCACACTCATGACTTCGTTCCACGCAGGTTATGAAGTGGAACATATGTGGAAAAGTGTTGAACTTACTAAGTGGTACCTATGTGGGACGACGAATGCGCGTCGGCTCTCCCTTTGGTCGACCTGCTTGCCCCTGTTACTGTATATCACTCGTAATATCGTTCCACATAAGATTCAATAGGTAAGTGTAGCATCATACATTCGCTCCACACGTATAGGTTCTACCATCCAAGTATAGAAAATTTGTAAGGCTGGTCCACTGTACATAGTGGAAACGTGCATGGAACGAGATGAAGACTGCAGGGAATGTCCGTCCCGTACAAAACAATTGACGAGGCGGCCAACGCGACCGGGCCCGCCGCCGCGCTAGTAGAGAGCTTTAGTTTAGGGGACGCAAGCGGCTTGCGTACGCAAGAACTAGGGGCGACGGTAATGCGCATGCGCAGACTCCCACGTCTGGGTCTGCATGCGCAGTACCGTCGCCCCTAGCTCTTACGTACGCAAGCCGCTTGCGTCCCCTAAACTAAAACTCTCTAATGTAAAGACGACCTGCACGTGACATGCTGTAAGTACGTCTGTTCGTGTAACACACACGCGCACCCCATCGGCTCGCGCGGCAGGCGGGCGGGCGGTCGTCCGTCCGCAAAACTCGCCGGGCGTGCCTGTCAGCGCCCATTGTCCGATGAGTGAAGCGTCCGCACATGCACTTGTCGTTTTCGAGCCGCCGCTGTCGAAGAGCAGAAGCAAAAAGAAAAGAAAGACCGCTTTCGATCGTGTTGTCCGAGCGGCCACTCATCGCCGACGACGTCAGAACAATGGGTATTGGGACGGCGAGGGGAACCGGAGGGAGAGAGGAGCTCCGCAAACGGATGACGAGACGGGACCTCTACAGCTACGCTGGCCCACACTCGCGCGAGGACGCGGACAATGAAGGTATGCGGGGCTCTGGCGAAAGGGTGTTCGGCCACCCCATCGTCGGTATGGCGCAAATGGCCTTGAACGGCGCTTACGGAGGTAGCGTACAGTTCACGCTCAAAGGGAACACCCAAACGATAAGAATGCGAACGTAATAGGCGGCAATTAATCTGTGCCGGGAAAAATAGCCATTACTTCGGCTTCACGAACTGATTCACTGCGACAACGGCAGGCTGAGTTCGCCACGGGACTCCGCTATAATCTTCTCGAGAAGAGCCTCTTTGCGAAGCATACGACGTTG